>NC_054477.1:122107078-122417333 GCF_017639515.1 Carcharodon carcharias
AATCTACTTCTTTAATCAAGCTTTTGGGTACCTGCCCTATTAATGTATCTTATTAGTTCAGTGTCAAATTTTCTTTGATAACATTTCTGTTAAGCACCGCAAGATGTCTTACTGCAATAAAGATGCTATATAAATGCAAGTTATTGTTGGATCCATCCCCTTGAAGATACCAGTACACAGTGGTGTGCCTGCCCTACCGCCCATGTGTACTAATCCCCTGAATGTACTAATCCCTAGTGTGTAACTGTGCCCTGTCTGTATTAACTGCTAGTATTTGCTCACTATAGAATTTTTCAGTCATCAACTACAAAGTCTTTTTTTGATCAACATGCAGTAATTATTTCTCAATCCTGTGGGCCTGACCATGTATGGACAGGGCAACAGCAGTGATCACAAGATTTTATACTTTCCAACAGAGTTCATATCTCAAGAAATCATTGACTTGCAGCCTTGGGAGCTCATGAGATGATTCCTTTGTGAGCACTGCTCCCAACTGGCAGCTCCAGGTTGTGGATTTCTTGCATTAGTAGTCAGCAATCCACTTTGACTTGTGTTGTTGGCATAGAACATACCTAAAATAATGAACACACTTAACAAATGAAAAGGAAATATTAGGGATGGATTTCCTTCCAGTTTCTTTCACTCCAATCCTGTAACTTCAGTAAGATGTATGGCACAAACCCTATTTATGCATGCAAACAGTTAGCTCCAGTGCACTTCCATTGGATTTATGACAATGGAGTGGGAGAAAAGCTGAACAAATTCACTCACATTACTAATGATAACAGCTTCTGAGGGATGACATCACAGCAGCAAAACTTGAATAGTTTTAAGTTGTTCCAGTTTTACTTTTATAGTTTATGATGTGTGCAAACCACAGTATTAAATAGCCAATATAATTCCTTTGGGCTTCCTTCTTTCCAACTGATACCATGAAGAAGAAGAAGAAATAAATGGGTAACAATGGGTGGAAGTTATGTTATAGTTATATGAATTTCTGGTTAAACCTCATTTAGAGCATTGTGGTCAGCTCTGAGCACTGCATCTCAGGAAGGATATATTGAGGTGGGGTGCAAAATGATACCATGGATAAAAGGACAGATTACCATAGACCAGGGCCAAGATTTTATTGGGACCCAGGGAGTGTGCTGGGAGGTGGGGATGGAGTGGCAGGGTGTGTAAAATCAGTTATAATGGCACGGGGTGGCATTTTACTAATGGTGGGAAGGTGACAAATGACCCACCCATCTTTAAGCCAATTAAGGTCCTTAGGTGGCCATTAATGCCCATATAAGGGCCTCTTCCCATCACCACTGGTATTATATCAGTGGCAAATGGGCACCATGGGGAGACCACCAGGTATATCCTGATGGCCTTTTTGCAGGCTCGGGTGGGCGCCTTCCTGATCAGGCACCCTGAGGCAAGGGCTGCCCTTGCTGAAAGATTTACCCCTGTCCTCACAACTGGCCCACTTCCTACCCTCACTGGGGCCTGTCTAACTGGTCCTGCCGAGTACCACAACTCATCTTAATTCTGGGGCTTCCTCAATGGTGGCTGCTGCAGGTCCTAGCACAATTCCAGTATTGGCCACCACTCCAGGTGGTGCTGCTGGAACTAAGGCGTTACTGTCATTCCAGCACGACTTTGTGTTTAAAGGGGAAATTCCTAACTGCAGGCAGTTAGCTCTTTGATAAAAGTAAAATGCAGTCGGTGTTTCCATGACCTGCTGACATGGGATTGCCCTCATCTTTCAAGGGCTATGGGGAGTTGATGCCACAACCAGATCAGCCATGATCTTATTGAATGGCAGAGCCGGCTCAAAGGGCTGAATAGCACACTCTTGCTCCTAAGTCCTATGTCGTTTCCAACCAGTGATTGGCTTCAACTCCTTTGAGCACAGAAGAATGAGTTGATTTAATTGAGGTGTTTGAGATGATTAAAGATTAAAGAATAAAAATAAACTATTTCCTTTGGCATAGAAGTCTAGAACAAGGGGACACAACCTTAGAGCTCTAACTAATTAGTTAAAGCGAAGAAGTTCAGAGATAATGTCAGTCACTTATGTCCAAAAAGGTAATGGAAACTAAAACTCATTCGGCAAACAGCTGTTTAAGCTCAGTCAATTGAACATTTCAGAACTGAGTTTGGGGTTTGTTAGGCAAGGTCTTTAGAGATTATGGAACCAAGGTGGGTAAATGAAATTAAGGCTTAAATCAGCTATTATCTAATTGAATGGTACAAGCCAGTGGTTGAATGGTTTATTCCTCTTCCTCTGTTTCAAAGATACTAAATAAACAGTTTTTCCCCGAAAGAGCTTTTACTGCTGCAATAAGTACAGGAAATCCTGAGTACTAACTCAACAAACTTTGCTGAGTAATATGTTGTTTTTGTAATCCTTGTGTTATTTTGAGATTCTTCCTGAGCTCTGTGTTCTGCATCCACTGGTCTCTGCAGAGCAGACAAGCTGGGGGGTTTGGATCAAAAGTTAAAAACTATAAAGTTGCTCCCTTACAAAATGGTCATTGCATCATGTTAATGTCAGCTATTTTGTGACACATTGTCAGTATCTTTGTGAGAATCGCAAGAGACACTGGGGTAAATTTTCAATTTGTTATCTAGGTGTGAAATTGCATATTGGTCACCCATTATAGAGAACATGTTCCAAGGTTCTCTGATGCAGCTCGGGAAACCTTGGTACAGGAGGAGGAAATAGATCTTCCCTTAGGGGCCAGGAGGTCCTCCAGGCAGAGGTTAAGAGGGCAGTGAGGGAAGCTAGCTGTTGGGTCAATGGCAGCAGTCTAACCTCCAGGACGTGCAGACAATACCAAAAGAAAATTAATGATCTGACACAAGTGGTCATCTTCACAGGTAATATCTTTGCAAATAAACTTCCAACCTCAGACACTTCTCTATTCAATATACCCACTTCAGTCACCTACCAACAATGTCCAGCACCCTGACTGATACTTCATATTCGTAGTCTTGCCTCACTCTCACACACTTATGGCTGCTGCAAGCCACACACTCATATTTCACAACCTGCACACATTTCCAGCTATTCAGCTTTGGCAGGGACATCACCCAAACATATTACACCACAATCACTGACACAGTTCTGTCTCTCTTGCAGGACAAGGTGGCCTGTATTTTGGTGGGGTGGGATACAGGAGATCACTGATCAAAATACAGAGAGAAACGTTTGGCACATTGGCTGGCCTGCTAGTAATTCTGCTGTTACTGGCAGGGAGAATAGAGGAGCCCAGTTTCAACTTGGCAGCGCTTGGAAGGATCCTTTCCATTGTGGAAGTGATGATCAACATCATGAGAACATCACTGTTGCTGAAAAAGGAGGCATGTCAAAGCTTTTCGTCTTGCGCTCATGAGGACACTTTGCGAGAATAAGGGAAAACAACAATTTATGCTGTATCAGATCTAAGCTCTGCAGTCCTGTCATAACCAGCCGTGAATTGTGGTGGACAATTAAACAACTCACTGGAGGAAGAGACGGCTCCACAAATATCCCCATCCTCAATGGAGGAGCCCAGCACATCAATGCAAAAGATAAGGCTGAAGCATTCGCAACAATCTTCAGCCAGAGGTGCTGAGTGGATGATCCACCTTGGACTCCTCCGAAGGTCCTTAGTTTCACAGATGCCAGTCTTCAGCCAATTCGATTCACACCACATGATATTAAGAAATGGCTAAAGGCACTATATAGTGCCAAGGATATGGGACCTGACAATGTTCCGGCAATAGGACTGAAGACTTGTACTCCAGAAATTGCCGTGCCCCTAGCCAAGTTGTTCAGGTACAGCTACAACATTGGCATCTACTCAGCAATGTGAAAAATTGCCCAGGTATGTCCTGCACACTAAAAGCAGGACAAATCCAACCCATCCAACTATTGCCCCATTAGTCCATTCTTGATCATCGGTAAAGTGATGGTAGCTGCTCTACAGTTTATTTGGAACTTGCATGTGGCTGACAAACCTGTGATAGACTGTACCATTTGGTGATTCATAGTTCTCCAAGAGCTCTGATCATTGATCTCATTGCTGTTTGTGCTGTTTCCTCTAAGGGCCAGACTTTTGTGTGTGTGGGAATTGGCAAAGCTGAGGACATGGGGCTGAAAAATTGAAAAGGAGCTTCACACAAACTTCCCACAGGCATGAAGAGGTTCAGGTTCAGTTGAGGTCATTACCCCACACGCAGGTCCTGTGAGGTCAGAGTCACCTCTGACAGGCCTAGAGAAATGTTGTTTTTAATACCCCACAGTGTTTTTATTGGGTTGGACAGGTTTTGGAAGCCTTTAGGAAACCTGCCAGGTATATGGGTTCAGGACCCTTGGGGGAAAGCCTACTAAGGAGTTGGGAACACACTGAAATGTAAGTATTAAATGTCCTGACAACATCAAATACCATTATTAGATGCTATCATATAACTTGGGTGTGTTTTTACTGCAGTGATTGACCATGGGGTGCTGTCCTGAAAAGGTATGTTGGTCATTACAATAACCAGCATTGTGTAGGTTTTGAGGTGCTTTGGAATACTTTTCCCATTCAAAAAATTGCTACTGTTCATTCAAAACTTTAGAAAATGGCATTTTGGAACTCTAGTGTCGTTGATATGAAGTGATTTGAATGTCCACAATGCTTTAACTTTGGAAAAAAAAAGCCTGCTGCTTTAACTTAGAGAAAAAATAAACTGCCAACTGCTCCTGGAGTTCTTGGCATGACAGGCCATCTTGTGTAGAAAAAAACTGAGACATCTGTTCTTTCAGTTTTAATAAGTTCCAATGTTTGGAGCTGTAATGGTTTGTTTTAAAAGCTGAGCCTATTGGGAATGCTTGGCTACAAAGGCCATATCTCAGCATCTGGCTGTGTACATTATTTTATTAAAAGTTTTAAGAGTTTATTAAAGGATTATCTGTCTTTGATGTGGTTTCTGTATAAATGCTTGCTTGTTTTTACAACTCAATGACCACTTGAGGGAAATTAACTTTTTTCAGTGGGTCTGTTGATTTTATTTCTGTGCAGTATGAATAGAGGTTGTTTAATAGCTTTATTAGATTGTTAGAGGATTATATTTTTTCATATTAATTTCAAAGCCTTCCTATCGCTATTACTTGGCTCCTGAGATCTATCCAAAGTAGATGTTGCATGAGTGGCTATGGAGGATACATGGGGCACATGGAGGGGACACGGGGGTTATGAAGGGGCATGAGGTTGGGTAGGGGGTATGAGGGGTGATGCAGCATAGGAATTATATGGAGAGCTTGGCCAAAGCCCTTGAGAACTGAGGGGTGCCCTATAACCAGCTCACCTTGGTGTCCACACTCACCTGATGCAAGGGCTTCCATTCACTGAATGTGCAGCTGGTGTGCAAACAAATATATGCTGCAGGTCTGCGCACAGTTCACAAGGAGTGTCCATGACTCCTACATTCTCAGTAGGTCTCAGATCCCTGATGCCTTCCAGGGTCCACAGAGGCTGCAGGGCTGGCTCCTCGAGGGCAAGGGCTACCAGCAGAGGACATGGCTGATGACACCTGTGCAGCGGCCACAGACTGCAGCAGAGCGAAGGTACAGTGAGGCTCATGCTGCAATGTGCACCTTGGTGGAGCAAACCATTGGGATGCTGAAAATAAGGTTCTAATGCCTGGACTCCACAGAGGGTTTCACGCATCGTCATCGCCTGCTTTACAACCTGGCACTGCAATGGGGAGAGGATGAAGAAGAGATGGAGGAGCTAGAGGTCTGCTCCAATGAGGAGGACATCGATGGGGATGAGGGTGAGGAGGTCTTCGACGGTGAGGGTGATGGCAATGAGACCATCACACTGGCCAGACAAGGCAAGCAGTGCAGAAGGCCCTCATAGCTGCTAGATTTGTGGAGGATAATGATGACATGCAGTGAGGAGACACCATAGATCCTCACATTGCACCTGTGATCATTTGACTCCAGTCTGGCTGACGACAGCGCACACACCTTGTGTGATAAGGATCCTGTCATGGAAATGCAGCAAAAGCCCTAATAGTCGCTCGATTGCAGAAGATGATGATATGCAGTGAGGACACTCCATAAATCTTCACATATCATCTGAGAATGTCTTACTCCTGTCTGGCTGAGGGCAGCTCACTTGCGCTCTGTGATCGGGGTCATATCATAGAGATACAGTCATGAAACTTTAAATGCAACTGTGTCAGCCTTCAGCACTGACTCCTTCAAGAGCACAAGATCAGTGGTCACAGATTTCAGGCTTGAAGCAGACACTTAAAGTCCAGAATTGGGTGATTATCTTTGCATGAACATGGCAAATTGGTTATGGGAAATTATTTTGATTACATTCGCAAAGTTGTGTTCTCTTGCATATTGAATTTAATTAACCCTATCTCCTCATTAAGCTTTCTGTATCATCGTGTACCTTAACATATTTTCTCCCTGATTGGTGGAATGGGCAGATAATTGGCAGATAAAGTTCAATGCAGAGAAGTGTGAGGTGATACACTTTGGTACAAAGAACATGGAGAGATCCTAAAGGGTGTGCAGGAGCAGAGAGACCTGGGTATATATGTACATAAGTCATTAAAGGTGGCAGGACACGTAGCAAGAGCTGTTTCTAAAGCATACAGTATTCTAGGCTTCATTAATATGGGCATGGAGTACATAGAGCAGGGAGGTTATGATGAACTTATATAAGAACTGGTCAGACCTCAGCTGGAGTATTGTGTACAATCCTGGCTGCCACTGTATAGGAAGGATGTGAATGCATTGGAGAGAGTGCAGAAGATGTTTACAAGAATGGTTCCAGGGATGAGACACTTCAATTATGAGGAAAGATTGGAGAAGTTGGGACTATTTTCCTTGGAGAGGAGAAGGCTAAGAGGAAACTTGAAAGAAGTTTTCAATATCATGAGGGGTAGATAGGGAGAAACTCATAAGTGGATCGAGAACCAGAGTGCACAGTTTTAAAGTGTTTTGCAAAAAGTAGCAAATGCGAGGTGAGAAAAAGCTTTTAGACACAGTGAGTAGTTAGGGTTTGGAATGCACTGCCTGGAGGTATGGTGGAGGCAGGTTCAATTGAAGCAATCAAGAGGGCATTGGATGTACCAAAAAGAGCAATGACCCTAATACAAGAACAAAAATGCCTGGAAAAACTCAGCAGGTCTGACAGCATCTGCGGAGAGGGATACAGTTGACGTTTCGAGTCCATATGACCCTTTATCAGAACTAAGAAATATAGAAATGAGGTGAAATATAAGCTGGTTGAGGGTGTGGGAAAGGTAGAGCTTGATAGCGGGCCAGTGATAGGTGGAGGCCAAGAAGAAACTGCCAAAGATGTCATAGACAAAAGGACAAAGGAGTGTTGACGATGGTGATATTATTTAAGGAATGTGCTAATGGGGACATTAAGGGTAGCAAGCAGGACAAGCTAGTGGAAGATGGCCCTAGTGGGGGTGGGGTGGGGGAAAGGGATTGAAATGGGCTAAAAGGTGGAGATGAAACAATAGATCAAAATAAATTTAAAAATAGGTGGGAAAAGAAAAATATATTTGTAAAAAAATTGTAAATTATTGGAAAAAAGGGGATGGGAAAGGAAGTGGGGATGGAGGAGAGAGTTCATGATCTGAAATTGTTGAACTCAGTATTAAATCTGGAAGGCTGTAAAGTGCCTAGCCAGAAGATGAGGTGCTGTTCCTCCAGTTTGCGTTGAGCTTCACTGGAACATTACAGCAGGCCAAGGACGGATATGTGGGCATGAGAGCAGGGTGGTGCGTTGAAATGGCAAGCGACAGGGAGGTCCGGGTCATGCTTGCAGACAGACCAAAAGTGTTCCGCAAAGCGGTCACCCAGTCTATGTTTGGTCTCTCCAATGTAGAGGAGACCGCATTGTGAGCAGCGAATGCAGTAGACTAAATTGAGGGAAGTGCAAGTGAAATGCTGCTTCACTTGAAAGGAGTGTTTGGGCCTTTGGACAGTGAGGTGGGGGGAAAGTAAAGGGGCAGGTGTTGCACCTTCTGCAGTTGCATGGGAAGGTGATGTGGGAGGGGGTTGAGGTGTAGAGGGTGATGGAGGAGTGGACCAGGGTGTCCCGGAGGGAACAATCCCTGTGGAAAGCCGCCGGGGGTGTGAAGGGAAGATGTATTTAGTGGTGGCATCATGCTGGAGTTGGCGGAAATGGAGGAGGATGATCCTTTCAATGCGGAGGCTGGTGGGGTGATAAGTGAGGACAAGGGGGACCCTATTATGGTTCTGGGAGGGAGAGGAAGGTGTGAGGGTGGATGCGCGGGAAATGGGCTGGACACGGTTGTGTGGAACATTCTGTGTTCCAGTCCTACTCAGGCCCGCAACCTCCCACAACTCTTTCTCCGGTACATTGATGATTGCTTTGGTGCCGCTTCATGCTCTCGTCTGGATTTGGAAAAATTTATTAATTTTGCTTCCAAGTTCCACCCCTCCATCATTTTCACGTGGTCCACCACTGACACTTCCCTTCCCTTCCTTGACCTCTCAGTCTCAATTTCTGGTGATAGACTGGTGATATTGATTACAAGCCCACTGACTCCCACAGCTACCTCGATGACAGCTCCTCACACCCCGTTTCCTGTAAGGACTCCATCCCATTCTCTCAGTTCCTTCGCCTCCGTCGCATCTGTTCTGATGATGCTACTTTCCAAAACAGTTCCTCTGACATATCTTCCTTCTTCCTTAACCAAGGTTTTCCACCCACAGTGGATGACAGGGCCCTCAACTGTGTCCAGTCCATCTCCCGCGCATCCGCCCTCACACCTTCCTCTCCCTCCCAGAACCATGATAGGATCCCCCTTGTCCTCACTTATCACCCCACCAGCCTTGGCATTCAAAGGATCATCCTCCGCCATATCCGCCAACTCCAGCATGATGCCACCACTAAACACATCTTCCCTTCACCCTCCTAGTGGCATTCCGCAGGGATCATTCCCTCCGGGACACCCTGGTCCACTCCTCCATCACCCCCTACACTTCAAGCCCCTCCCATGGCACCTTCCCATGCAACTGCAGAAGGTGCAACACCTGCCCCTTTACTTCCCCGCTCCTCACCGTCCAAGGGCCCAAACACTCCTTTCAAGTGAAGCAGCACTTCACTTGCACTTCCCTCAATTTGCTGCTCCCAGTGCGGTCTTCTCTACATTGGAGAGACCAAACGCAGACTGGGCGATCGATTTGTGGAACACCTTCGATCTGTCCATAAGCATGACCCAGACCTCCCTGTCGCTTGCCATTTCAACACACCACCCTGCTCTCATGGGCCCGCATGTCCATCCTTGGCTTGCTGCAATGTTCCAGTGAAGCTTAACGCAAACTGGAGGAACAGCACCTCATATTCTGACTAGGCACTTTACAGCCTTCTGGACTTCATATTGAGTTCAACAATTTCAGATCATGAACTCTCTCCTTCAACCCCACCCCCTTTCCGATCCCCCTTTTTCCAATAATCTATAATTTTTTAACAAATATATTTTTCTTTTCCCACCTATTTTAAAATTTATTTCGATCAATTGTTTCATCTCAATCTTTTAGCCCATTTCGATCCCTTCCCCCCACCCCACCCCCACTAGGGCCATCTTCCACTAGCTTGTCCTGCTTGCTACCCTTAATGTCCCCATTAGCACATTCCTTAGATAATATCAACACTCCTTTGTCCTTTTGCCTATGACATCTTTGGCAATCTCTTTTTGACCTCCACCTATCACTGGCTCCCTATTGAGCTCTACCTGTCCCACCCCCCTCTACCAGCTTATATTTCACCTCATTTCTATATTTCTTAGTTCTGATGAAGGGTCATACGGACTCGAAACGTCAACTGTATCCCCCTCCGCAGATGCTGTCAGTCCTGCTGAGCTTTGCCAGGTATTTTTGTTTTTGTTCTAGATTTCCAGCATCCGCTGTATTTTGCTTTTATCTTAGTGATCCTAATACCCTGTGGAACCATACTATAATCTCCCTCTAGCCTGTAAAACAATCATCCAACACTACTCTTTGATTTCTTTCTCTTTAGCCAATTTCATACCAATATTTCCACTGTTTCTACAATCCCATGAACTTTAATTTTGCTTATAAGTCTATTATGTGGTACTTTGTCAAATGCCTTTGAAAGTTCACATACATAACATGAACCACATTAACCACACCTCATCCACACACTCATTTATTTCATCAACAAACTCAAATGTGTGATTTACATTTATTAGCTCATATTTGTTCTGGATTAATGTTCCTAAAGGTTTCCCCACATTAAGCTGACTCATCTAAACTGACCTATCTCTCTCCCCTTTTTAAACGAGGGCTTAACGTTTGCAATCTTCCAGTCCTGAAGCATTAGTTCCATACCCAAGGAGGATTGAAAGATTGTGCCAAAGCCTCCCTAATTCTCACCCTTACCTTCCTCAGTAACCTAGAATGTGTCCTATCAGGACCAGGTGATTTTTCTCCTTTAAAGATTGCCAACCTTTGAAGTATCCCCATTATCTATTTTTATCCTATTCATGTCTCCTCTACCTTCTCCTTTACTGTGACATTAGAAAGGAGGATACTGCCAATGAAAACAAATTGGGGAATTTATTACCCCAACTGTGCCCTCTGCCTGCACAAGAATATCTCCATTTTTGCCTTTAATCATTCTCATCTTCTTTTGGCATTCCTTTTACACATGGTTATATGGGTGGAATTTTATGCCAAAGGGGTTTTACGGTCAACAGACTTTTGAATGGCTTGTTGCATTTTACGGCCCCCCCACCCTTTCCCCACCGCAGTGATGGGGCAGTAAAATTCCACCCTATATTTATATAAGACTTTTTTGTTAGCATTAGTCTATTCTTATAGAGTGTCTTTGCCCCTTATTCCTTTTATTGGATCTCCCCAGTACTGTCTACATTCAGCTTGGTTGTCTTCTCTATTAAGAACATTGAATGGCTTGACTATAAACTTGGTGATAAAGTTCTGAATTTTCTGTTTTATTGTTGAATTCACCATGCTATCACATTCCATATTGCATCATATTGCTAAATGAATGCAGAAGGTGGGATTTTAACTCCTGGGTGGAAAGGACAGGTTAGACAGGAGTGTCAGTGCGCAGTGGAGATACTTAATGAAAACTTTGCCTCACTTGTCACTCTTGAAGACATAGTTTAACTGACAGTGTAAGTGGTGCTCTTAACAGAGTTTTTCTTTGGTTTTAAAACAGCTGATGATATTGTTTTAGATAGAATATGGAACATTAAATTAGGCTGCTAGCTTAGACAATGTCCACTTAAGGCCCTTAGAAAAATAAGATGAGAGCTATTGAGTTCCTTGCCCTTACCTTTACTAGCTCATTAGATTTTGGGATTACTCCCTTAGTCTGGCAGCGACTAAATAGTTCCAATTTTTCTTAAAAAGATGATAAAGCAGAGTCAGGTAATTAGCTTGACTTCAGTAATGGGCAAAATGTTTGACAATGTCAGTAGAAATGCCCTTTTTGACATTAGATAGAGAAGGCCAAATTTGGAACATTCAACCTAGATCCTGGAAAAGGAAGTCCTGCCAACAGATTAGTGGATGAAGGTAACTTGGGAGATATTGTCTATCAGGGTTTTTAAAAAGCATTGTGAAAATATCTCATGAGCGACTTCCATGCAGGATAGAATCTTATGCAAATAGGAGCAATCTGCTATTGTGGATTGAAAATTGGCTGAATGCCCATAGCCTGCAAATCATTATGAGCGGATTTGAATGGGTGACATGCAGAGATTGTTTTTCAGATCTATGTTGTTCACTATTTTCATGAATGATCTAGATATGGGTCTTTGGGAATGAATCACAATTTGTGGATGATATCAAGGTATATGCGAGTGTTAGGACTGCAAGTGCATGCTTAACTACAGCAAGCAGATTTTTATTATGGGAAAATGGACCCATGATTGGTAAATGATATTTAACTTAAAAAGTGTTATGGCAGGACTAATGCTAAATATACATACACTTTAGAAGGAACAGAACTGAAAAAGATTTGTATATTCTAGTGCTCAAAAGGTTTTATGTCAGTGGCGGGCGGCTATAAATAAAGCAATTCCAGGTCCTTGGTTGTATACACACAAAACAATTCATCATAAAACAAAGGATGTAATTTTTCCTCATACAAGACATTGAGCAGAATCGCCCCAGATTTGCACTAAGTGCCATAGCAGGTGGGTAAAATGATGTTTCACCTGTCAGCAGCGATGGCGGGTCTTCATGCCATATCACCCCAAACTGCTACATTATTTATGCATTCCCGGTAAAAATGCCATTTCAATGGCATGACGGGCAAATGGGAGCCTGCCCACCATCAACTCACCGCTTCATCACACCGGGTGCCATATTTAAAGTCCAGTCATGTGCACACATCTCAATGCTTTTAGCCCAGGACTGCTGGAGATAAGATGTCCACTAAAGGCAAGAAGTCTGCCATCCCTAGGTTTAGCAAAGCATCTCTGGAATGCCTTTTGGATGCAGTGGAGGCCCGCTGCGATGTCCTCTAACCCCCCCCCTCACCCCCCATTCTGACCACAGGATGGGCACTGGCAAGACCAACCAGGCTTGGGAGGTGGTGGCAGTGGTGATCAGTGCCAGTGCCAATGCTGCACAGAAGAGGGTGGCCATCCAATACAGATAGAGGATGAATGATCTCATCCATGCAGCCAGGGTATGGTAACCATCTCATTACTCTAAACTCACACACTCAAACCCATCACACATTCACTGGCACCTCATTCACTGCCAGCAGAAGGGACATCACCACCCATTCTCACACACATACCCTCACATCTCCATCTGGCCTCATCTCCTCTGGCACTACAGTGCCTCCTCAGCCCTCACCATTTTGAGGCCACTTGCACAGATCAAGATGTGCCCCCGCCACACACCCTGGGTTACCCCCCACCTCCCCCAGTATAGCTCTCTCTAGTCCTGCAGCCTCTTCCTTTGCCTGAGGCCACTTCTCCCCCTTCAACAAGCAAGCCCTAGCCCTGCAGCTATTGAAAAGCCACCCATATATGGCTGATCTGGTAGGTAGAGGCCTGCATGTGATCGTCCCATAAAAGTGATGTGGTCCTGTCTGTGAAGTCTGGTGCTGACGACTGTGAGCGCTGATCGAAACAAGGTAGGCAAACAAACCTTGAATTCCTGAGCTAAGTGCAGCCTGCCAGCTGCAAGTTGCTTATGTGCTGTTGTGAAACACGTCAGCGTGTTTTTCCACCAACGTGGAGAATAATTCCAGCAGGCTGGCCTAATAATGATATGCTGATGTATTACAATGAGGTTCCCGATGTCAAATGGCATCAATGGGCTGACCGGATGATCGCAAACTGGTTTCACGTCATCATGAAACCAATCGCGCCATATTGTCTACTCACGCCCCGAAACATGCCCGACTCCAGTGGACATGGAAAATTCCGGCCTTTGACTCAGCCTTGTTAGAATGCCATACCCAGTTTTGATCTTCTCACAAGGTGGGGGATTTTGCAGTTTTGGAAACTGCAGAGGCAGCATTACAATTATATAAGACAGGCTATATGGACTGTTTGGTCTTTTCCTGTCAGCTATTTTCATATGAATATAAGTAAGCCTGCAGAATATGTGGACCAACCAGGTGCTGAGAGAAGCTTGGTCCATTTTGATGGCTGGACCTCATTTAAATGCAGCAAATGAGTTCCTGCCTAAAGTGGGCATTCAAGGGCAGCTCTCTAGCTTCCAGCAGCTAACATCTGAGCCCCTGGACCTGCAGGTAGATAAATTATCAGTGGGAGGCTTGGGGGTTGGGGTGGGGGTGAGGGAGTGGCGGTGGTTTCAATTATGGAAGGGAGTGAATCTAGAGAGTGGAATCTGCATTCTTTGTGGGGCAGAAACATTCCTATTTCTCATGGCCCAACAAAACAAGCTTTGCACTTAACTTTTGGGGCCGCTGCTCTGCTTGGACTGCTCCGACTGAGTGGATGTCCAAGGTGGACACCCCAACCTAGTAGCCATTAAAATGGCCTTGAGGTCCTACTTGGATGAAAAGTCCCCTATTTCTATATATTCGTGAAACCACCACTTGAGTTAGGTAGTTACCTGAACCACCCAGGAAAACAGCAGTCTAGAAAATGCTGTGGGGCAAAACTAGAGCAGTAACTGTGCCACTTTCATTGATTCCTGATCTGCCTGATTTCCACCAGGTGGAGAGAGTTAAAATTCTCCTTTTAATGTATCATTGAACCAGCACATAATTGTTGGATTTGTTCTTTTCAATTTAGCCTCAATTCAGATGGATAATTTATTTCAGATTAATGCCTGGCATCTTTCTGCAAATGGTTTGATGTAATAGTATCTTTTTCATTTATTCATTCATGGGATGTGGGCATCGCTGGCTAGGACAGCATTTTTGCCCATCCCTAGTTGTCCTTGAGAAGGTGGTGGCGAGCTGCCTTCTTGAATCGCTGCAGTCTGTGTGGTGTAGGCCCACTCACAGTGCTGCTAGGGAAGGAGTTCTAGGATTTTGACCCAGGGACAGTGAAGGAACGACGATATATTTCCAAGGCAGGATGGTGTGTGGCTTGGAGACGAACTTGCAGGTGGCGGTGTTCATTGTGCTTCTAGGTGGTAGAGTTGTAGGTTTGGAAGGTGCTGTTGAAGGAGCCCTGGTGAGTTGCTGCAATAGTACACACTTCTGCCGCTCTGTGTCAGAGGTGGATGGGGTGAATGTTTAAGACAATGGATGAGGTGCCAATCAAGCGGTTGCTTTGTCCTGGATGGTGTTGAGCTTCTTGAGTGTTTTTGGAACTGTACTCATCCAGGCAAGTGGAGGGTATTCCATCACACTCCTGACTTGTGCCTTGTGGACATGCTTTGGGAAGTCAGGAGGTGAGTTACTCTCCACAGAATTCCCAGCCTCTGATCTGCTCTTGTGGTCACAGTATTTACTTGGCTGGTCCAGTTCAGTTTCTAGTTAATGGTAACCCCTAGGATGTTGATAGTGGTGGATTGAGCATGCTGAGGAGAGGGTAGATGGTTAAGTTCTCTCTTGCTGGAGATGGTCACTGCCTGGCACTTGGGTGGTACGAACATTACTTGCCACTTGTCAGCTCAAACCTGAATATTGTCCAGGTCTTGCTCCATATGGACAAGGGCTGCTTCAATATTGTCAGTCAGGAGACATTTCTTTGGACTGAATAATAGGAAACATTACTAGTTTTCAAACTTACACAGAGTCTCTTTTCAGTATGATACAAATTGACTGTAGTAGGCTCTTGATTTGATTTTTTTTGTGCGACAAATAGTTCATGAAGTTTCAATCCAATTAAACAAGTCTTTTCTCTGGTGTACTTGGTTATTGCAGCTGCTTTGATTAAGTACCTATGTTAACATATATTATTGTTTTTTCAGCTCTTCAAGGACTCAGCATTGAGCATGATCGAGCTGTTGCTACATCCCCTGGTGAGAATATCACTTTAAAATGCATCCTGCAAGGAAAACAAAATACTGCAGTTGTGCAGATTCAATGGAGCAAAGAAACCAATAATAACTCAAATACCTTTATAGTTGCTAATCATAGATTTGGCACCTTTCAAGATATGAAGTCTGTTAAGTTTGAATCACAATTACCAACCAATGGAACAGGAAGCATTCATTTCACAAATGTACAAGTGTCTGATTCTGGAACATACACGTGTTCGTTTGTCACTTTTCCAACTGGAAGTCTAAAGGTGTCAACCATTCTCACTGTTGTTAAAGAAGGTAAGGCACTCAGTTTATAGAACTATTATTACTCAGCACAGGTTGTATATTCAAGCAAATAATTGTTCAATATAAGTAATGTGCAATGTGAATTATTTTCCTCAGCTTCAAGAATAAAGGGTGATGTTTGATAAGTTGAGAGAACGTTAGGTAGACTTTTTCCGCATTTACTCTTCACAGAATCATAAAAGGTTACAGCGCCCATTGTGCCTGTGCAGACTCTTTGAAACAATATCCAATTAGTCCAGTTCCCTGCTCTTTTCCCAGTTTATCATTAATATTTCCCACTGAACTATTTATCCAATCCACTCCTGAAGTTTCCACCGCCCTTTCAGGCAATGCATTTCAGGTCATCATAACTTATATTAAGAACATAAAAAATAGGAGCAGGTGGAGGTCATTTGGCCCCTTGAGCCAACCCTGCCAATCAATAAGATTATGGCTGATCTGATTATGGCTTAACTCCACTCGCCTGTCTGCGCCCTCTGCACCATCACCCCCCCCCCACCCCCGCGCCCCACCCACCCCCCCCCCCCACCCCCCCCGCCACTCCCACTGGCCCACTTAACCTGTGACTCCACAACACTCTGGGAGAAGAAATTCCACCTCATTTCCATCTTAAATGGGACACCATTTATTTTGAAACTGTGCTCTCTAGTTCTAGATATCTCCATGAGGGAAAACATTCTCTCAGCATCTACCCTGCCAAGACCCCTCAGAAACTTTTAAGTTTCAGTAAGATCACCTCTCATTCTTCTAATCTCCAATGAGTATAGGCCCAAAATGCTCAACCTTTCCTCATAAGACAAACCCCTCACTCCAGGAATCAGCCAAGTGAGCCTTCTCTGAACTGCTTCCAATGCAAGTATGGTGACCAAAGCTGTACACAGTATTCCAGGTGTGGTCTCACCAATGCCCCATCAGTCTACTCTTGATCATCAGTAAAGTAATGGAAGGGGTCATCAACAGTGCTATCAAGTGGCACTTGCTTAGCAATAACCTGCTGACTGATGCCCAGTTTGGGTTCTGCCAGGGCCACTCAGCACCTGACCTCATTATAGCCTTGGTTCAAACATGGACAAAAGAGCTGAACTTCCCAAGGTTAGTTGGGAGTGATTGCCCCTGATATCAAGGCAGCATTTGACAAGGAGCCCCAGCAAAACTGGAGCCAATGGGAATCAGGGGAAAACTCTGCTGTTTGCAGTCATATATAGCACAAAGGAAAATGGTTGTGGTTGTTGGATGTCAGTCATCTCAGCTCTAGGACATCACTGCAGGAGTTCCTCAAGGTAGTGTCCTCAGTCCAACCATCTTCAGCTGCTTCAATGACTGTCCTTCCATCATAAGGTCAGGAGTGGGGATGTTCATTGATGATTGCACAATGCTCAGCACCATTTGCAACTCCTCAGATACTGAAGCAGTCCATGTCCAATTGCAGCAAGACCTGGACAATATCCAGACTTGGGCTGACAAGTGACAAATAACATTCACACTGCACAAGTGTCAGGCAATGACCATCTCCAACAAGAGAGAATCCAACCATCGCCCCTTGGTGTTCAGTGGCATTACCATCACTGAACCACCCGCTATCAGCATCCTGGGGGTTACCATTGGCCAGATACTGAACTGTACTAGCTATATAAATACTGTGTCTAGAAGAGCATCAGAGGCTAGGAATCCTGCAGTGAGTAACTCACTCCCTGACTCCCAAAGACTGTCCACCATCTACAAGGCACAAGTCAGGATTATGAAGGAATACTCTGCATTTGCCTGGATGAATGCAACTCCACCAACACTCCACCAAGAGGGACCATATCCCTCTTTCTGCCTTTTTCCTTTGTACCAATATGGACCATGATTGCTGGCTGATCATCCTCCCCATTCCGTGTGCTCTGCAGCTGTTCAGTGACATTCTTGACTCCGTCACCAGGGAGGTAACACAGCATCCTGGATTCATGTCTGCAGCTGTAAAAATGCCTGTTTTTTTCCCCTGACTAATCAGATCACCTGTCACTACTGCTCCTCCAGTCTTCCTTGTACTCCCCTGTAAAGCTGAGCCACCCATGACGCTATCACTTGGCATTGGCTGCACTCCCTAAACATCAGTATTCCGAACTGAATACTGATTGGAGTGTGGGATGCATTCAGGGGACTCCTGCATTACCTGTCTGTTTCTACTTGACTGTCTCATTGTCACACATTCCCTCTCTACCTGCATACTCGACCTTGAAGTTGTACTGATGAAGAAAATCTGACCATCTTGTAGACACATAGAGGTCAATGACGGCATCCTGATGTGGCTAACAATGTAGTCAGTGTTTGGTGATCAGTCTGGAGATACATGTGCCAATATTCACAAGCATAGATGCAGGATATTTGCATTAAATTTTCAAATAAGGGTGTGAAGCATACTTGCTTGCTTCAATGCACTGTGAAAGTATAGCTCCAATAACATTTCCTGATGCATCTGTTGTGTTATATGTTTCTGAATATGGGTTGAAATGCTCAAGAACTGCTATCTTCACCTTTAACATGTCAATTTTTTTTGCTGTGCTATTGGTCATTCCCATTGTGCATCTTAGCATAGTAGTTTTCAAAGCTGCTTCACGAGCTCTGCATACTTAGGAATGAATTTGTGATAGCGATTGGTAGCATCAAAGAACAATGCCCACTCTTTCATGTTTGATGGGGCCAGAAGTACATGAACGGTGTCGACATTGTTATGTGTAGGCTTCACTCCAGTTGCTGTTACTCTGTACTCTAGAAAAACAAATGAATGTGCATTTGTCCTTATAGAGCATCAAATTGTATTGTCGAGTGAGCACCGCTGATAGCCACTGATCATGTTCTGCTTTGTCCCTTCCATGGACAATGTCTCATCAAGTAGGTGGCATGTCCTCTCAGTGTCATTGAAGACTGTAGAAATAATATTCTGGAATGTACTAGATTCTGAACTTTAGTCCATTGAGCATTCTGCAATACTGAAACACACCTTTGAGAGTAACAAAACCTGAAAGATATTGACTTTGCTTAGCAAGTGGTAACCTGAAGATAGTTCCATCACATGTCGAGTTTTGTGAAGACTGTGGAGTCTTGCTGATAATTCTTGACTCATAGGAAGTGTATACTTGTGTGAATGATTGCTTTATTTACCACCTTAAGGTCGACATAGTCTTAAGTTCACCATTTCTGTGTCATGCAATGACTAGGCTCGATATCAGTGGGGATGAGTTGATTTGCTCAATGATACCATCTACTTCAAGTCATTTCTGCTCCTGTGACACTGTCATGGATTGCAAATAACAACTGCCTCAAATATATGAAATTGGTGGAATTGATGTGTTGATGCAAGGAGCATGACAGTATCTCTTAATCTCCTCAAACCAGGTAAGCAAGGAAGGATATGGGTGTGCATAGTCAGTGTCATCAATCATGTTAATAGAACAAAGAAAAGTACAGCACAGGAAGAGGCCCTTCGGCTCTCCAAGCCTGCGCTGATCATATTGCCTGTCAAACTAATGGGTCTCCAGATTTGAAGCTAAGCTTATTGAAAAGGTTTACTCCCATATGACTTCTGCCTTTAGCTACATGGAACATGACTGGGTGACATTTTTGTAGCACCTTGTGGAACAGTGATCATTCCCAAAACTGGAATAATCGATTCAACATAAGCTTGAAGAATGTCTGTCGCAGAGTAAAAGCTGTGAAAGGTAACAATATCAGAGGCTGTCACTCAATATTGACACTTTCACACCAGCATTGATGAGGTGTGACACTGCAATGGCCTTGAAAACTACTGAGTGTTCCTTAAAATGACCTGATACTTTACAGTTTGTGATACTCTACACTTACTGTACTTCACCCTTGGGAATAGATTCCTCCATGTGTTGATTACACTTTTTTCCCTCAAGCTGGACATGGTGTTGCAAATCAATGGGTATGTCCACAACTTGGGAACATTTTTGAGGGTATCTGACCATAATGGGGCAAGTGTTGATGAGCTTGCTGAGGCCTCTTTGTCCGTAATCTTTTCACTTGAGCTGATTGGGCAAGCTGTGTCAGAAAACCTGATTGTGAAGGTGTATTTCTGTGTAACCCCTTTGAATAAAACATGGCAAATACGATTAGGACTGCTAAGGTCATGGTTTTTTACCATGGTTAAATCATTATCCTCCATGAGGAGACATTCCCTAATCATGGAATTGAAGTTTTTTAAACAAGTTGGTCACAAATTAGTTGGTTGGTTTGTCTGCCAAATCTACATGAGGAAGGAAACTGCCACAACCCTGCCTCATATTGTTTCATGGACTCACCATTTCCCTGGCACTTTGGCAGAATGTGTATCATCCAATCATATTTTTCTTTAGCCCAAAGTATTTTTTGAGAGCACTTGCTGCTGTAACAACATAGATGTGTCTTCAGTGATTTCTTGAATGCCCACCAGCCTTCTGGACTGAGGCAATGGGCAATTATCACCTTCTTGTGGGTCACTGCTACCTGCAGCACCGTCCTCTGCAAGAACTGCAAACAGGAAGGGCACCAGACAAAAAACTGCAAACAGGCTAGATGCTGCAACCTGTGTGGCAAGGCAGGTCACCTCTACAGGACCTGCCCCAAACACTGCCGTACTGATGCACAGGCAGCCAAAGCCAATGAGGGGGAAGCAGAAGAAATGCTTCGTGTCATTCCAACCACCAAGGCCCCCAGGGAGAACAACGGGACAAAGGAGGACACAGAGAGAGACAAGGTGGAGGAAAAGATTGAGGCAACAGACAGCCAATCAACAGCACTGCCCCCTGAACCTCCCGCTCCTCAGAAGAGCGAATCAATGGAGGAG
This sequence comes from Carcharodon carcharias, assembly GCF_017639515.1. Classification (NCBI taxonomy): domain Eukaryota; kingdom Metazoa; phylum Chordata; class Chondrichthyes; order Lamniformes; family Lamnidae; genus Carcharodon; species Carcharodon carcharias. The sequence goes on from NC_054477.1 coordinate 122,127,685, forward strand.
GAGGAGGCAGCAGTGGGAAAGCAGCAGGGGGAGTGGCAGATGGTGAAGAGAGCCAAAAGGAAGAAGGGGCTAAGAAGGGACCAAGCCATTTCCCAGACAAGTGGCAAGAGGCGTCTCCCATCCAACATGGATGACAAGGGCAGCAGCTTTTCGGACGAAGGAGTGCCGGGGGGCACCGACAGAAGAAGCGGCAAAGCTCTAGGGAGTTGGAGGATGAGACACCCAAGCTCCAGAACATTGGAGACAATGAGGAGACCAGCGCACCCCAACTTTGCCTACAACCCGAAGAGACCAGGGCACCACAGCCCCAGGAATCTTGGAGCAGTGAGACGCTCAGCGCACCCCAGCTCCGGGAAGCCGGGAGCAGCAACGCCCCAGAGGGGGAGAGGATTGGAGAAGCTTCTCCAACAAAGGTCATTTCAAATCCCGCTCTCTGCACGAAGCCCCAGATGCCACCTGAGCAGAACACCGCCAATGGGGAGTTTCAGGACAGTTTCCTCAGCCCATCCAAAGTGAGGCAATTTGTGCACCCTATGGGTATGAAGGAACAGACTGAAGGTCTGGGACTCTCAGAGAAAACAGGTTTGGTAAGAGAATAAATGCTTTAAAATGGGTTTAAGGATTGTATCCATAAATGTGCGTAGCATTAAATCTACAATGCAATGTGTTGCGACCTTGGACTACCTTGCCAAGGTCAAAGCTGACCTGTTGTTTCTGCAGGAGTGTGCGATACCGCACCTCAGCTCCTACAGGCAATGGTCACGATGGTGGTCCCACAGGCCATCGATCTGGTCGGGCGGAAACGACTCTCGTTCCTCCGGCCTGGGTATTCTGCTGCGGGGAGGCAACTTCACCGTCTCCCAGGTTAAGGAGGTGGTGGGCGGGCACCTCTCATAGCAGACGTAATGTACAAGAATGCTCCACTCCGGTTAATTAACGTGAACGCCCCGTCACAAGGGGCCGAGCGGCTGGAGGTTTTTCAGCAGCTCCCACTGCTGCTGGCGACCTCCAGACCGGTTATTCTGGGCGGTGACTTCAACTGCCTCATTGATGCGGCTGGACGATCCAGTAGGGCCGACAGCAGATTGGACGCTACGTCCAGATCCCTGATGGAAACAGTTAAGGATGCCAAGCTGCATGACGTCTTCAGCAACCTTGCAGACGGAGCGCAGCGTAGATACACCTGGTCGTGGCCAGACGGGTCCATCTGTTCCAGGATAGACTTCCAGTTTGTGTCCCGTGCATGCGCAGTCAGATCCACCGACGTCAAGCCCGTGTTCTTCTCTGACCACTGCCTCCTACTGGCTGACTGCCACTTAGAGAAGGCCCAGAGGGTGGGCAGGGGGGTATAGAAGCTAAACGTGCAACTGCTGACCCCAGAGAACATTGAGGAGCTCAAGAGGAATTACAATGGTTGGAGAACCGTGAAACCCCTCTTTGAGTCCCTGACACACTGGTGGGAAGCGATCAAGGGAAACATCAAGAGGTTTTTCATCCTCAAAGGCACCCAGAAAGCTAGGAAGGAACAGAGGGAAATGTCCTGACTCCAGAAAAACATGCAAAATCTGCTCCGGCTGCAGTCAACGGGGGTCAATGTCAAGGAGGAACTCCAAGAGGTGACGAGCCAGCAAGCCTCGCTCTTTGCTTCGGAGGCCTCCAAGATCATCTTCCATTCCAGAGTCCACTCTGTGGAGCAGGATGAGATGTGCTCACATTTCTTCTTCCAAAAGGTACACAGAGAGAGCTCTATGATCAGCAGCCTGAAGGAAGAAGATGGCTCAGTAAAGTCATCACAGTCCGATATTTTGAGGATCAGCAAATCCTTTAAAGCCGGATTGTATGACGTGAAGCCCACAGACAGCACGACCTCCCAGTCCTTCCTGTCCTCTATCATGGAGGTCTTAGATGACAGTACACGGGAGAGCCTGGACAAACCGCTAACTCCTGACGAACTGACTAAGGCCCTTGAGTCCTTCGAGAAGATCTAATATTTGGTGAGAAGCTCTGGGTCTGGATTCTTGGTCTACACCTCTGCTGATACTGGAACAATCTGAAATTCTTGCAAGTGAAGAAGCTTTTTACAGCTTTTCCAGGCAAAGTCCCTATTGTTCTGTTTCAGAGGATCTGCTCTTGTGGATGCTGGCTAATGGGAATTCAAGAGGGATGTTAGGCAATCAAATATGAATTATTCTACATTCTCTGACATCACCTCATGTACTGATGGCCTTGCATGGATTTACTCTGATCTTGTGACAGTTTGATCCTGCTTTATTTTTTGTGGCTGCTCGGTGCTCTCTTGACGTCGACATCTCCATTTTATTTTTGCCAGGCAGAATCAAAAGCAAGGCATGGCCAGAAAATCAACTGTTGTCACCATTGGTCACCGAAACCCCATCTGGTGTGATTATGGTCTGCTGCAAAGCTGGTTTTCTTACTGAATGGTCCCGCATTATCTGACTGAACTATAGCTAGGAACTGTTGATCACTGTACATAAAGAAGCTCTGAAGAATCTAGTTAAAGTCCACAATTTCTGCCTGATTATAAGGATAGAAAATCAGGCAGATCTCTTACTGCTGTCTACTTAGCTCTTCAATTTTCCTGTATCTGTTGCAGCAAGGTATCAAGTACACTCAGGGGCAGGAAAAGGAAATTCCACCTTCTAACCAGTGATTTTCTTACTCACTAGACAAATATTTGCACTGTGCAAGTGTATAGGTTGCACATGAATTAAAATCTTGCCCACTCTGCTTGCCATGATGCCTTTAAATAGGAATACGAGACTAGAAATTACCATAGGCCATATCTGCAAGTAAACATGTAATGTGATGGACTGCCATTTCTGTATGTAAATATGTTAACATCTGTTAAAATGGGGGCCTGTGGAAAATCATAGGAATGCATTAAGTGATTATCAGTAACATGAATTTTAAAGTTACATCTTTCACACTACATTACGACTTTTTTGTGACTAAGTTTTCTGGTTTGCAGTGAACCTTTATAACAAAAAACAAAAATCATGCAACAGGGTGCATTGTTGCTTTTAAAATTGAATGTTGCTGATAAAAGAGACATGTCAAAGCTTTTCATTTTGCACTCATCAAGACACTTCGCAAGGATACCAAAAAAGGGGCAAAACAACAATTTATACTGTATGAGAAGAGAGCACTGATTGGTTGGCAAGTGGGCTCTGATGCTAGAGTCATTGCCCTGGAGAATATACCAATTGGTGGTGACTGACAGTTTACTGCCAAGGATTGTTTGAAATTTAAACCAGGCAGCTTGACCCTGATTGGTCAAGGCATTGCCCTGAGGAATGAGTCAGCAAATGGCTGTCTCTTATTTTGTTTAGCTGAAACAGGCACAACGTGTACATGTTCCCCTTGTCTGCGAAGAACAGGGCACTGTGTATTAATATATATAGCTTCTAATACTCCCCTTCCTTGAAATACTAGTTGAGAAATCTGCCAGGGGGTTCTCTACCATGGTCTACTGCAAGCTGATCAATGTATGTGTTGGGATTCTTACAGTTCCACATGCTATAAGATTGGTCTTACTGGCAACCTTGTAAATAGGCCCAAGCCATTTGCTCACCATGCAAGCTGGATGCTGAAATGGGGCACATAAAAGGCATCCTGCAGGATAATGGCTACCCTGATCAGATCATTTTGTTTTGTATATCATGAAAACTCATGAATGGGCCTAAGGCTTTCACTTTCAGCCCTGAAAGTGCCCAGTCTACCTCAGATGACCCTGAAAGTGCAATGTATCTCAAAAAATTTTTTTGAGCAACAGGTGAAGCTAGCTGTTTCACATTGCTACTGTACTGTAGCAACACAAGTGGCATTCGCCACTAACAGGATGCTGCTGTAAAGCCAAAAATATGTTCTGCCTATCACGCAAATGAATAATGTGGTATATGGATTTCAGTGCCATTGTAATGCTAGGTATGTAGGTTTTATGTCCCAAAGACTGGCAGATTGTATCAAACAGCATGTCTCTGTTGCCTTTCGCAGTAAGCAGGGTACAGACCATACCCAATCAGCCTGTGCCTGTAAAACACAAAATACAATGTCCAACATTCGATGTGATTCCATGATTGGACAACATTTGCTAATTAATCCTCAGTGTGCTACGAATTACACTGACAATCAATTTAAGATTGTCAGTTGGGCTTGCAGTTTGGCGCATGCATGTAGTGAAAGCTACATATATTAATACACAGGGCCCTGTTCTTTGCAGATGGAAAGAACATGTACACACATTGCGTCTGTTTCAGTAAAACAAAATAAGTGACAGTCATTCACTGACTCATTCCTCAGGGCAATGCCCTGACCAATCACAGTCAACTGCCTGGTTTAAATTTCAAACAATGCTTGGCAGTAAACTGTCAGTCACCATCAATTGGTGCATTCCCTCTGGAAACCCCTCTACCAATCAGTGTCCACTTGCCAACAAATCAGCACTCTCTTCACATACAGTATAAATTATTGTTTTCCCCTTATATTGGTATTCTTGAGAAGTGTCCTGATGAGTGCAAGATGAAAATCTTTGACATGTCTCTTTTCAGCAATATTCAAGTTCTGTACTACCAAATGACTGTTTTCAAATTTTGTAGTGTTGGGCCAGTTTTTTTACAATGTGTTTAACCTTTATATATTTTTGGCTGTCTACTGTGCAGCAGCATTTCATATGAAACCTAGCCTTTTCTGGCTGCTGTGTGTCTGTGCACACTCATAGCTTAGCAGAGACATCGATAAGTGTGCACAACTATACTTTCTCTTAAGATTTTTGCTTATGCTATTCTGTCAATCTTCATCCTTGCAAATTGCAAGGTCTATATTTCCCATTTAATATCAACTGCCACAAGTGTAATTGCAGGCTCTTGTCACTGGGTGATTCAGTGGAGTAATTTTCTGGAATTGTTTCCTCCTTAATCGTCTTGTACTTATCAAAAAACTTAATTCCAGCTATGGCAGGGCAGGGTGATCTGGATCAGAGAGAGATACACCAGGACTGGACAAACAGGGAGTACATTGAGGTTATCACCAGCAGCATCAAGAAGATCGCAGATTTCCTCAATTTCTTCAACATGTCCTGCCATTTCCGGTTATCTACACTGAATGAAAAACTGACAGCACTAGAACGAAGGATTGAATACATCAAACCAAGGGGGAGACTCTGACTTAAAACAAGTGCATCTCAAGAACTGCTTGGAGTGTGGACTTGATGTAATCATGTCTGTGATAAACCAATACCATCACAAGTCTAGCCATCAAACGTCTGTCCCTCTCTCTTAACTGATCATTGGAAGCTTTTTACAAGAGTTTGAAATAATGAGGACTGCGAATTCCATACTACCCTGGTTAGCTCCCACAATTGTAAAAAGGGGGCACTGAATTAAACGGGTGGGAGGGTATTGTGCCAACTGTGTTTGTGGTGGTGTGTTTTTTTTTTAAGTTTCTAGAACTGTGTTCTAGCTGAGTCCTTTCTTTCCATTTTATTCTTTGAGTAATGTCTAACTATTTATAATGTTCAGCCTGCTAGCTATCCAGCTAGCTCCCGGATGATGGAATAACTACACTGTTTCTTAGCATTACATGTGTAACAATTTTTTTGGCAGGGGAAGAGGGTATCACACATAAAGTATCATGTTGTGGTTTATTTTCATTGCTCCAGTGTGGTTCATTGTATATAGAAAATAAATACGTGGAATAAAACTTTTTTTGGTTATTAAAAAAACAACACTGGGTCTTCAAAGCTGAGCATGGCTTTAGGTAGGGCTTGAAATCCTCAGCAATAACTTATCTACTCCTGTTCAGCTGTTTGCTATTGGGAGATGTCATTAATTGAAGTGCTAGTTACTAAAATGATGTCCTGCCTCTTTAATAAGCGCTAGCAGGCAAGTTAATTGCCAATCAGATCTCCACTGCTCCATGGGGTGGCATGAACTTGAACTTCTTTACCAAGATGGCATCTTCTGCTAAACAAGAACTAAACAGATGTTAGCGTTTAAGACCCCATCTTGTGCACCTTATAGACTAGCCAGTGACTATCGTATCTGGGGAGAATCACTTTCTTTGTGTTTCAGATTTTTGGTTGAATGTTTAATAAGCTGAGCAAATGCGCATTCTCACCACAGTCACAGTTTTGTTTTAAAATCATTTCTGCACACTTACTAATTGTGGATCTTTCCTCAGTTATTTCACCGATCGCACTTGAAGTAATGCTGAACAGCAAAATACAACTCCCCTGTGGCTTCAACATTCCTGCAAAGCACGATATTAGACTGACATGGTTTAAAGTATGTGACTGCACTTAACAATCCTCTACATAATATATAATAATATTGAAGAAATGTTACAAACAAGAATACTTTCTGCATGGTTCTATATTAACTGTTTCATTGAATCACTATAGCAACTGCATGAATTGGGAAGTACTGAAAGGTTTGATTAGTGATTGGCTGAACGTTAAAATGTGTACAGTGCTTGTGTTACAAGAAGACAAGGGTATTTGGAGCTGATGTGGTCTTTTGATATCACCTAAGGTTATTGTTTCAGATCCAGTACAGGCACTAGAAATAGACAGATAGTCACCTCTCCAACTAGGATAAATGCCTCTGCTTAATCCAAGATATTCATTCATTTAAGATAACATTCTGTTACTGTTTCATAAAAATTGATATAAAGCCAGGTGAGCCAATTTAAAACCACTTAAAGGATGCACCTGGAAACCATACATTTTCTGCTTGCCTCAATGTATTGCCAGGGCACTGCATTGTGGGCAATGGTCTGCATGCAGCCTGTGGTTTGCCATTCATTAGCGTTAATAGACAAGAAATCTTGGGAACCAAGTGTACAATCCCCCTGACTGCTCCCTGCAATGTGCTTCTGCTAAGCAAAGTTCTGTATCAGGAGTACAGAATTGTGTAATTCCCTTTGTGTGTTAAAAATATATTTGACGGTTTTAAATAAGCCAATATTTTCTTTGAAATTGACTTACTATTTCACCATGTGGCCTTAAAAGAGAGACAACAGGGACACACATTGTCTCTATATCATGTTAACTGGTTGCTTCTAATTTGATGTTTAGAACCAACTGCCATCATTTATCTTATACATGAAGGAAGCATTTCTTGAGATGCAAAGGCCCCAATATTTTTGTTTGGGTAGGTGGGTGGGGGAAATGTGGGTAGGGGTGTTTACACCCAGAAATGCTCAGAACACAGAGATCCTACCAAATTAATGGCAGGACCTCATAAGCAATTTTTTATTTTTTACTCAGTTTCCCACCTTGCATCTAGTCAGATTGACAGAAGATCAGGACATGTTGGGGGCTCAGAACGTTGAAGCAAGGAAGAAAGAAGAGGGGGAAGGTTCGAGGCATATGGGGATGCGACGGGAAGATGATGCTGGGATTAGAAGATCAAGAAGTTTGCTCTAAAAAACGCTTAACTACTATAGTCAGGAGCTGTCTCTCTTTAGCTGCCAGAATCTCTAAGCCCTTGGAAGCTCAGTGGTCCAGCTTTAAAAATTTAAAACGCTGCCAAAATCTGAGGAACAGTGTCTCATTTAAATATTATAACCACAGACCTGTCTCTCCAGAACAGGTTACTTGGGCACTCCAAAACCCATACCAAATTAAACTGGAAGTTGTGCTAACAGCAGGTCAGGTTTCATATTTACTGATTAGCTCCCCCCTCAACCCTTTCATGGTAGTCAAAGGGTGTGATGGGTTATAGATATCGCAAAAGTATCTGGTATCTGAAAGTAAAGTTTTGAATTAAACCAGATTATGGTACTCTAAATGTAATGAAGACAAAAGGTGAAAATGTAACTTCTTTGGAATCTATAGATTTTTACTGTGGTAACTGAGCTGCTGAACTTGTTGTGACCCAATGATGGCAGCTCCCACCAGCTTCTAACAGTTTGAAGAAGGCGGTAAAACGTTTTTTCTCTGTTTAATTTTACCTATCTCACCAAAATCACAACTTTGTGGGCAGAGTTTAAGCTAAACCCAGGAAGGCAGAATAAGATCACCATTGCAGTCAATCAACATATGATAAGCTAAGGCTGTGGCCACTTAAGGTACTGCAAGTCAGGGAGCCAAACTAAGCTCTAAAGGCCTCAAAAAGCCTGAATTGTGGCTCCTGTTCCAGATAATCTTAATAAACCTGCAAAAAGCCACAGGATGACCACAACATTTCTAACACTCGATTGGAAGGCAATGGACCTACTGTCTGAGTTCACTTTGTTCCGACCACACAAACAGTTCCTTTTTTTGTAGCTCAATGATGCCAAACTAGATAATCAAGTCATTAAGGTTAAAATCGCTATAGGCAATGGAGACCTCCACATACTGAACAATTCAGTTCTGTCAGATGATGATCTTAAAAATCCAGATATGGTCAACGCTCAAAAGATTAATTACAAATGCAGCTCAACTTCCAAATACACCATCTAGAATTCATGTCTTTTAGGCAACAACTGACAGAGACCATTGAACAGTTCTTAAGTGGATGCTGAGATAAAAGGCGTGATTATGACTTAACGGTGTCACAGCTAGTTAGCAGAATAAATTGAGATTATGCTCTACCTTAATAGAGGCATTCCAAAAGGATGTCTTGGAACAACACAAAGGTTACAACATGGAAGCACTATTAAAAAGTGGATGCAAGTATGAAGCCAGACAACTAGGTAGACAGTCGACGGGCAGGATTTTCTCCTCATTGGTCGGGTGCGGCAGGCTGTGAAATGGACTGCCACCTACGATTTGGCCCCAACTGCAATTTCCTTCTGGTTAGCCAATTAATGGCCATCCAGCATGAAAGGCATGTGCTGAAATGCTCGGTGTTGCTGGGGTGGGGGCAGGAGGGGCTCAAGCACTGAAGTCTGCACATGCGCGAGGCAGCGCACACTGAAAACTCCCTGAAGGCACAGAGCTGCCTCAGGGAGCTGAAGATCTTTAAATACAAAAACAAAATATAGCAAATTATATAAACATGTCCCCACATGTGACTCAGTCACATGAAGAGGGACATGTAAAAAATGTTTAAAAATTTTTTTTTTAGTAGCCATTGGAACCCTCATCCTGCCTGTGGATGAGGTTTCATAAAAAATACAAAGGCTGCCTGGCTTATTTGCCCACCTACCAACCGAATGGTAGAGCGGGCAGCGAAAAATACAAATCAATTAATTGCTTAAGGGCCTTAATAAGCCTCTTGTCATTGGGCTTGCTGCCACCTCTCGTGTATGCCTGCCAACAGAAAGATTGCAAGAGTGCGTGATGATGCCAGGATGCTCGCCCGATATCATTGCGCACTGTTTCACTCCTAATTGGACCAGGTGCATGCCTGCCCGTGGGACAAAGAATTCTGCCCTGTGTGTAATTCATCCACCATTGCCAATATAGACAAGTCTAGGAAGGAATGTAGCTGTTGTGGCCTCACACATGCATCCAGAAATTGCCCAGCTTTTAATGATATATGCAAGGCATGTGGCCCAAAGAACACTGGAAGTACCAATGCAGAAAGCAAAGACTTGAGTAAATGGTTTGATATCAAGAGAAGCCACAACCAGAGGCTAGACATATACAGCATTCAAATCAGCTAAGAGCACGCATCAGACATTGTTAATATATGATCCATGAAATGTCTAGCCAAGTTACATGGTCAGATGTTGTGGATAACCAGACCATCAATACACAGAGTGAGCAGACATCTGCACAATGAAAATCAAAGAATATATGCGCACAGTGGTATCTTTGCCACCATCCAGATTATATGCCCACAGATGCAGGTTTGGTAGAAATTTTATGTAAAATTGGATACCGGTGCAGGTGCAAAATGCCTTCCACTTCGCACACTGAAATGTTCATACCCACAAAAATGGCAAGTGATGCTTTAACCAACCACAACCAAACTCACTACGTACAATGGCTCAGAGATTCCATCCCTGGAATCCATTACACTCAAGTCTCGCTAAAATAACTCACCCTGTCACCCCAGATATTTTATATTGTGAGCACCAGTGGTCCAGTGATTATAGGCTGACCAGCATTTAGGGACTTGTCCTTGGTGACCATCCATGATATCATCAAGACAATGACAAAGACCACAAGAAGCATCATTGGAAGCCCTGTGCCTGTGCATACACTGGGAGAAAGCCACCTAACTCTGCAAATGCAGATCATCCACCATCAGGCTACATGGCACAGTTGGAACTAAATATGCACACCCATTCTGAACTTCCAACCTTCATCAAACTGTGGAATTAATGTGGAGTTATTATTTGGTAGACAAGTGCGGATAACCCACCCTCATCATCACTCGTTGATGCTTCCAGGCATACAAGATACATTAGATAGTGGAATTTGAATTCAATAAAAAGAAAGTCTGGAATTAAAAATCTAATGATGACCATTAAAAAAAAGTCTATTGTTGGAAAAACCCACCTGGTTCACTAATGGCCTTTAGAGAAGGAAATCTGTGATCCTCACCTCGTCTGGCCTACATGTGACTCCAGACCAACAGCAATGTGGTTGACACTTAAATGGCCTCTGAAATGGCCTAGCAAGCCACTTAGTTCATGGACAGTTAGGGATGGGCAATGAATGCTGGCCTAGCCAGCGACACCCACATCCCATGAATGAATGAAAAAAAATGGAAAAACAGGGGACTGTAAAATGTGCCCATTTGAATAATGAATTACCCAACTTGACCATCAGACAAAAAGGTTTTGAGTACAACACCCAACTGATGGAACATGGAATCCAGCAGAAATTGTCAGCATATGCCCAGAAACAAGATCAAATCAAATACAAACAGTATGCAAAAACAGAAGCCAATACCACAGCTAAAAACTAGAGTAATTCTATTGCGAAGGGAATATGGATCTAAGATGTAAAACTACACTCTTAAACAGCCGTGGTGATATTGTAAGATTGTCAATGCAAACAATGAGGTGTATCTTTAAGAAGCTGCATAGTGACATTACTGTGACCTCACCATGTGAGAGACTGGTGTATAAAAGTACAGTCTCAGTGTTAGATGCTCACTACTGCCTGTGACCCTGTATCAGCAAGACTAAATGTGCGCCTTATGAGTCAGGCATGTAGAAGTAACCAGCCTATGTAACTCTTAGGTCCCATGCCAGATCAAGACATGTGCAGAGGTGCACATAGTTATTGCAAGTAATAAACTTCAGATACTTGCGTTTGACCAGAACCCTCATCAGTCTCAATATCTTTCTTACTATAGATAGCATAGAGACAGATCCCTTGAGGTCTACCTCAAGATCCTCAAGATATACAGTGATGACAGATTGGACATAGCATGTTATCAGCAATCTGAAAACATACTGCAGCCTCCAGCCAAGATCACCATAACTAAGTCTGGATGCAAAAGCAAATTGCTGATAAGTTTCAGAGACTTGTAAATCTATTGCTTTGTATTAGGGTATATTCAGACATAATGTTGTTTTCTTCAGCTTTCCTGTAAATAGTTTAATTCTTTAAGGGTAAACTTCTAGTTTAGATAAAAAGGGTATGTTGTGGTATGATGTGCATGTACCTGTAAGGTCACATATCTTAAACTGCTGTCAATCATTACTCATCTCTAGACAGAATGTGATTTAGTAATCCCATGATTCTGTACTCAGCATATAGTAGCAGCCGTCAAGGCAGATGTACCTCCTCAGACTCACAGTTAATACTGTATCTGCATAGTTCTAGCTTCTAATAAATAATCTACATTATCGTTTTACCGATTGGTGTCATATCATTGGTACATTTATGATAAACAGAAGAACGCAGCAGACTCTGATTACATGGGCCTGATTTTCAAATACCAACAGGTCAGAATCCAGGATGGACACTATCTAAAAATCGCAGTCCTGGAGGTCATCTCTGAATCCTGATGCCTGTTGGGCAGTCTGGCATTTGTAAAGTGAATCAAAATTCTGGAACTCCCTTCCTAACAGCACTGTAGGTGTACCTACACCAAATGGACAGCAGGGGTTCAAGACGGCAAGTCAAAATCACCTTCAAGGGCAGTTAAGGCTTGACAACAAATGCTAGTCATGCCAGCAATACCAAAATTTCACAAAAGAAAATAAATTTATAAAATGAAAAAAATAAACTTACAAACAGCCAAATGTGGAACCCTTCCCTTAGATTGACTTATTGTCATTTACTGGAGTAATTGAGGTGGTTGTAAATTTTAAATATTCATATGTTGTAGATATTGGAGTTATTAAAGGATTAAAAGCATTCTTTTGATTTACCTTTTTAGTTCTTAAGAAATGCTGGTTGGCCTTCCACTTGAAGTGCTGCTGTTACTCTCAAGATGGGTTTAATTAGGGAATTCCAGAATAATGAAGCAAATTGAATTCTGGAGTAATTCATTGTGAATGAGCAGCAAATTTGGGATGGCATGTGGCCTGTAGTGAAACATGAGGTGATTTGTGCTGCTCTGGTAAATGCCTATTTTGACGAACTCTGATCCCACTATCAAATTTTAAGCGCTGCGTCTAAAGATTCCCTGATGTTGATGTGGTTAGAATTTATGTGATGTAGAAACATCACATCAAAGGATAGTGATGACTGCAAATCAAGAGAAGTTACCTATGGCCTGAATTTTCAGCTTGGTGGGTGGGTGCGATCGGGAAATGGATCACCAACTGTGATTGGCCCCCGATCACGATTTCACACTGGCTGGCAAATTAATAGCCAGCCAGCTTGAAACGCACGCTGAAAAAATCAGCACTGCCAGGGTGGGAGCAGGAGAAGGGTGGGCAAAGATGTTTCCTGGGCACAGGTGAGCGCTGAGAAAGCTCCCTGAAGACAGAGAGCTGCATCAGGGAGCTGCAGACCCGAAAACAATGAAATAAAGTTATGAAAATCAGGAAAAAACTGTCCAAGCATCACAACCAGGCAGCTGCAGGCACATAAACATATCGATGATAAAAATGCTGTCCATAGATTTTTATTTTACTTAATAATGGAAACCTCATCCTGCCTTTGGATGAGGTTTCATGAAAAATGCAAAGTCCGCCTGGCCGATTTGCCCATCTGCCTACTGAAAAATCAGAGTCAATTGTGCCTTTAATGGGCTTAATTGCCCTCTTAATTGTCAACGGGCGTGCATCCAACTTTTGCATGCGCCTGAGTGCAATATCGTACAAGATGACGTTGAGGTCTCGCCCAATGTTTTAGGGCACAATTTTATGTCCCACAGGCAGGACATAAAATTGTGCCCTGTTTGTTGCGTGTCCCCAGAATGTAATATTATGGAGAGAATATAGTGTATTAGTATTGAGCACAGTGCCACATAATTGATAAATTTATGCAGAAGAATTATAGAATCCTTAGTGATGGTTGAATATTTGTCTGATAATTAACATAGCAAACCTGATATAACTTACATTTTCTCTTCTTTATTTTAATAGAAAAGCAATGGAACTTTTAAAAAACTTTTTCATTCAAATGGTCTTGGAATTGAAATTAATAATTCCAGTCAATACAAAGATAGAATTCAACTGGATGCAAATTATAGTTTGGAGATCAATCCTGTCCTGGCAGTGGATGATGGAGATTTCATATGTCAGGTGGTGACATTGCATGGTCAAGAAACCAACATCACAACTAAAGTTTATGTATTTGGTAAGTCGGTTGAAAAATAAAATATTTAAATTATACTGAAGTTATTGCAATGGTAAATGATCCATAACTGAGTTTGAAAGTGATTCAGAAGACATATTTGTGATGTTGATAATGTTTTGGGACCAGCTTGACATTGTCTAGCCCTCTAGGGAACTTTCCATGGTCCTGCTTCTAATAGGGAATATTGCTCGATGGCAATGCACATCACGGAATGGAGTGTAGGGGTCATCATGCATAATTCACAGCACCCCTAATTTTCCAGGATTAACTGGAAAATCAAGAGCACCACAAACCAGATACATGGACCTCCTTTCACAATTCTCTTCTCCTTGTTTTTGTTGAGCAAGACTTGAAGCTAGTAACAAAGATTGCTGGGAACTGTAGTGTAGTTATTATGCTACTGAACCTGTAATCCAGAGCACAAGAGATCAAATTCTACCATGGCAGTTTAAATTCAGTTTAAATAATTTGGATGTAAAAATGCTGTTTTTGTAACCATTGCCATGAAGCAGTCAGCTTGTCATGTAGAGAAGGGAACCTGCTGTTCTAATTCAGTTACGCCTATATGTGATTCCAGTCCCACACCAATCTGGTTAAACATTAATTGTTCTCTCAAGTGATCCAGCAGACCATTCATTTCTATCAAACTAGGGATGGGCAATAAATGTCATCCTTACCAGCGATGACTACATCCTGAGAAAATGAATAAATTTTTTAAAAAGTGCATTCTTGTGAAATAAAAACAGAAGATGCTGAAAAACTCAACAGGTCTGGCAGCATCTGTGGAGAGAAAAACAGAATTAACATCGAGTCCATATGACTCTTCTTCAGTCTACCTTCTTTTGATGTTGATGCACAGACACTCAGCCTTCTCATTGCAGTTAAAGGCACACTGCCCAACAATTTCAACTGCACAGTTGATGAATTCACTGCCCATTATGCAATTAAGACAAGTGGAACAGGAGCCGCCAGCATCAATTCCTGTCCTCTCTGTAGTTAACCGATCATAGCTGGAGGAGGGTAAAAAAGGAAAGGGCCTTACAATTTTAACCTTATTGCTCAGGCTAAGGAGAGTAAACATTAACCCAGATTGCTATCTAGCAGGTCTTGCTGGAAAATCTATGTGTGGATATCAGGGGGAAGATTTTTGCTTTGATCATCTGGGCAGTAATCTAGCAGAACAGATCACCCACCTGTTAAAGCACAGTCTATTTTCATTGCATTCATTTCAAGGAATGAAAATTGAGAAGATTTTATAAAGGGCAGAAAATCTGCTCTGCCAAATTTTCAGCTGGGGAATGAAGATGAAAATCTATTCCATTGTGCTGTTATGACAAGGTGAGGAGGAATTAGCTAGATTTCCTTTCATTCAACCCCCTTGGTTGGTCGCGACAAATTTGTTTAAAATTATTTTCCCTGTGGATACCTTTTCCAGTCTAAATTTAACTTTTAACAAGTAGTCAATCAAACCAGGTTTTCCTGAGTCAAAGAAAGAATAAGTTTATTAGTTACTCAAACCCAAGGAAAAATAATAAAGGACGCGATGACACACACACAAACACACATAGACACGCATGCACAGACATCAGAAATAAAGAAGTTAAGAGTCCAAGTAAAAGTTCAAAGAACATACGGGCAAGTCCTTGTCTTGTGCGTGAGTCGTAGCTAGTGGAATGGTGTGGCCGTTAAGTTAGGTGATTTGGGTAGAACTCTGGAGTTGGCTTTGTTCAGTTTTGCACTCTGTCAAAGAAGACACTCTTTGATTATTTCCACGGAGGTTTGTGTTTGAGAGATGGTCTGCTCTGTAGGGTTGTTGTCCTTTACTTCCTTCTTGCTTGTTTTGTTTTTCAGAGCCAGTTTTTAAACTCATCTGTGTATTCCCAGAAGGGAATTCAATTGACACATCTTGCATCCAATTCCATTTCAATCTTTCATCTCTGGAACCTTTTGACACATTTTGAGATATAAATCAACGGGAGATGGGAGTTCTGTCATACTCTACAAGGGTTTTGAATGTCTGGTGGTGTGTAGCTGGCTGTCTGGCAGTTTCCATAGTCTTCACAGAATTTCAGTGGATTTCAGCAGTTTGCATTTTTTATACTTTCTTTTCAAGCATCTACGTTTGAACTGGGCCTTGATATGCCCACTCCTCTCCCCCCACAACCCCACCACCCCACACGCAGGTGCAAATTCCATGCAACATCTCAGAATAGGCCTGTAGTACAATCCAAAAGAACTTTCCAGGAATGGTCATTTTACAGTATCAGCCATCTTTTGATCTGTGTCTTTTCTTGTACTTTTTAAAAAAGATCTTCTTTAAAGGTCTGTGGTTAGTTAGTTAGTTGTAGTAGCTCCCACTCCATCATTGTTATGACAGTGTGGGCAGGAATAAACTCAATTAAATTAAGATTGTGATCATAGTCTTGGAGTTGGTTGAGGGATAAACATTGATCAGGATATTGGACGATTTCACTGCACTTTCTTGTATAGTGCAATGGGATCTTTTTTATCCAGCTGAGCAGGCAGGCAGGATCTCAGTTTAATGTTTCAACTAAAGGTGG
This sequence comes from Carcharodon carcharias, assembly GCF_017639515.1. Lineage (NCBI taxonomy): Eukaryota > Metazoa > Chordata > Chondrichthyes > Lamniformes > Lamnidae > Carcharodon > Carcharodon carcharias. The sequence goes on from NC_054477.1 coordinate 122,143,906, forward strand.
CATCCCTGACAGTGCAACATCTGCCAGTACTGCCTAGGTGATATGCTTAAATCATGGGGTGAGACTTAAACCCTTAACCTTCTGCACAGAGACAAAAGTGCCACTACTCAGTCAAGCTGGCAAATGCACAACTGGCAGATAATTTTCTGAAGCAGTTCCCTCCAAATGTCTCAAACACACAAAATACTGTAAGTGGTGTCTTTTATCGGAATTAAGAGCAAATTGACAGTTGTCATTTGGCTTTTCCCATGGCAGTATTTATGTCTGTTAAGTGCAATTAGATTATTTCTGTCATGAATAAAGTAACACCTTTTTGAAAATATAAATTTTGGAACATTCATATTTCAGCTGAACCAATGAGTCCACAGATTCATGGGGAATTAAACTATTTTCCTTTGAACAAACTACACTTGGTAAGTATTGTAAACTTCTCCACTAATAAAGAACAACATGAAAGTAGCACAATATTAAGAGTCCCCTCACAATTTGTATTGATGTGATTGACCTCTATTGCTGATGGTTGTACGTAATAACAGATGTTATGTTTTAAAAGTCTGTGGCAGTTTTGTTAATCAGAAAGGTCCAGGGCATGCTTTACACGCACATTCACACAGACACACTGGTGCATATAAATGTGCACACACACACACAAAACTGGTATTTAATGCCAGCAACGGGGTGTCTTACCCGCCGGCTGAAGAGTGGTGAGAGCTCAAGGTCGTCTCCGTTCAGGAAGGCCTACCATATTCAGTACCTATCAAGCATATAACTGGGCAATAGTGGGCTTTCCCTGGGATCAAGTATTCTGGGGGAGGAAGACCCACCCCGCTGAGTGTTGCTGGCCCGTCAGAGGCTGTTAGCTCTTCATTGTTCAGCAGTGTCATTAGGGAGGCAGTGGCTACTGCAAGTACTGCACCTACTTGAGGCATAGGATCACTGATGAACCATGCCGCAAGTGAGTGATGGCAGGACGGGCGTCGGGGCTGTGGATTGCTAGCAAGGGGTGTGGGTTCAGCAGTAAGAGTGTGGCTCTCAGTGGGCCCCACCACCCACCTTCCCAATGTCAGTTCCCTCAATCAGGCACTGAGTCTCTTTGAAAGAGCAAGCCCCTCCCACTGCCTCCCCCTCCGGGAGCTCACATGGAATTCTGACGGGGTCTGTTTTTCATGTTTCTTACATAGCGAGACCCCTGTCTGCCACTGATATTCACACAGATGAGGACTCAATTGGGGCAGTGGTGGAAAGGTGGTGATTTCCCCATCCATCACACCCCACCACCAAACTCGCCAGAGGGAGGGTATTAAAATCCACCCGCATACACACACACCTCAGAGGAGAAAAAGGAATCAATTCAATTGGACAATCGCTTTCAAATAGCCCATCCCCCCCATCTCTCAACCTTTTCCATCAAGGTTGCTGTAATGTTAGTGCACTATGTTTTGACTACCAAGCACTGTCTTGTGAACTGAATGTTACATTACATCTGACATTTCATGTTGCCCTCCTCTAGTGAAAGGCACTCAACAGTGAGGTGATTGGCATGACAATATTGCTGATGTTGACAGTTCAGCAGCTTCAATATTTCAATGTTATATACCTTTGTTTAACAAGTGAACATTATTTGTCAAGGCACATTGCCTTTGCTAACTCAGTCTTCAGGAATATTTGATAATTCGTTAATGTTCAAAGTTTATTATTTTGTACACAACCTTCATCATCTAATGACAATTGAAATTCCACTCCCAACAATGCACTTCTTAGACGAGGGATCCCAAACAATGCTTCGCACAAGCTCCAAGATAGCAATGGTGGCTGCGGAGCAGAGACTCAGATTTGACAGTCCAGGAATTGGTCGCGAGGTCCCTTTAAATCTGTGATTTTTGTGCCTATGCACATGGCCTAATCCAATGAGCTCTGAGGCCTGACTGCTGACACCAACAGAGCCTGAAAAATGGCTGGTGTCTTAGTTGTTTTCTGTGCCTGAGGCCCTCCTGTTTGAAACAATCACCCCCACCCATGACCCTTGCTCAACAACTCTCCGCCCGCCCCTGCCCCCCAGCTCAAACCCTGCCTGCTGCAAATTTCACTCTGGGATTGCACGAAGCATGAAACATTAGAATGGGGTTGCAGCAGAAGAAAGTTTGGGAAGCACTGTCTTAGACGATTAGTGAAAATGTAATACATCAAATTATTCTGTTGGAATTTTAAAATTCTCTAATACATCTGAAAACTTAAACATACAAAAGCACTACCAATTGCACTATTCTGTTCATTTGAATGTTTTCCTTGTAATTATAAAACATTTTTTTTTGATTCAGAATGCTACCTGTATCTCACAAGAAGCATATCCAGAGCCAAATATCACATTCTACTTGGATGAATTTCCTCAAGATGGGGATAATGGTATGAAAACTTTGCATTTTACTATAAGCATAGTTATTAGTGATTGTATAAATATTACCCAGCCATTCATTGCATAAACAATGGTAAAAAATGTAGCGACTATCCCCCCTCACCTTTCTTCACCTGCATGATGCTTTGACATAAGTGACCACACGATCCTTCTCCTACAGCTCCCCACTTTCACCAGGCTGGTTGGAGCTGCATTCAACTTGGTCCATTCTTATTTAACTAATCCTAGCCAGAGTATTACTTGCCATGGCCTCTCATCTGCTCCCGCAACAATAACTCATGTGCCCCACTCCAGGAATCTACCCTTGGCCCCTATTAGTTCTCATCTGCATGCTGCCCATCTCACAGAACTAGTATTCACATTCAGCTCCACCTCAGCACCACCTCTGAACTTCACCACTGTTGCTAAGTCATACTATTTATCCAATATCCAATATCCAATAATGGATAAGCAGAAATGTTTCTAATTAAATATTGGGAAGGCTGCAGTAATTGTCTTTGGACCCCACTAAAAATTCCATTCCCTAGCAATTCCTGTGCTGGTAACTGTGTGAGAATAAACCAGAGTGCTCACAACCTTGCTGTCATACCGGACCTCAAGCTTCTGACCACATATCCATGCAATCATTAAGCCCACCTAAGCACTGATTTCCAACTTTTTAGAATTGCCCAACTTCACCCCTGTCTCAGATAATCTGCTGCTAAAATCTTCATTCATGCCTTTGTGACCTCTAGACTTGACATTTCCAGTGCATTCCTGGCTGGTCTCCCACATTCTACCCTATGTAAACTTGAGGTCATCCAAAACTCTGCTGCCCATACCTTTACTTGCACCATGTTCTGATCACCTATTTTCCTTGTGCTCAATGAGCTACTTTGCCTTCCAGCCAAGCAATGCTTTGATTTAAAGTTCTTATCCTTGTTTACAAATTGCCCTTCCCGATCTCCTCCCCAGCTCCACAACCCTTTATAATATCCGAACTCATCTAATTCTAGCCTCTTGAGCATCCCAATTTTAATTGTCCTACCATTAGTAGCCATGTCTTCAGCTGCTTAGGTTCTAAGCCCTGGAATTCCTCTCTAAATATCTCTGATTCTCAACCTCTTTGTTCCTTGAAGATGTTTTTTAAAACCTTCCTCTTTGGCCAAGCTTTTAGCCATTTGCCCTCACATAGCCTTATGTGACTTGATGTCTAATTTTGTTTTACAATGCTCCTGTGAAGCACCTTATGAAATTTTATTGCACTAATGTCACTATTTTTAAAATTCTTTCATGGAGCACTGTTGGCAAAGCCAGCATTTGCTGCTCATCTCAAATTGCCCTTGAGAAGATGGTGGTGAGCCACTTTCTTGAAACACTGCAGTCTATCTGATACAAGTGCACCCATTGAGCTGTTAGGAAGGGAATTCCAGGATTTTGATCCAGTGACAGTGAAGAGACAGCAATATTGATCCAAGTTGAGATGGTGTGTAGCTTGGAGGAGAACATGTAGGTGGTGGTGTTCCTATGCGTATGCTGCTCTTTTCCTTCTAGGTGGTAGCGTTTGCAGGTTTGGAAGATGCTGTCAAAGGAGGCTTAGAGAGTTTCTGCAGTGCATCTTGTATATGGTACAGACTGCTGCCACTGTGCATCAGTGGTGTGCAGAGTGAATGATTAAAGTGATGGATGTGGTACTCATCTAGTGGGCTACTTTGTCATGGATTGTAATGAGTTTCTTGAGTGTTGTTGGAGCCACACTCATCTAGGAAAATGAAGACAATTTCATCACACTGACTTGTGCCTGGTGAATATGGACAGGCTTTGGGGAGTCAGGTGATAAGTGACCATACTTACTGCAGAATTTCCAGCCTCCTGAGCCTATTATACCCTCTGCACTCCTTGGAAAAACTCACCTTCTCCTGCACTGTTGTGGTGAAAACTACTTCCATGTCTGTTGAATACTCAACTTTTAATCTCTTTTCTTAATTGTGCCCAGTGAACTTAATACGCTCTGAACAACCATGCTTTATATTTTTTAAAAACATATTGTGGATATTCCTTAAATGTAGGGATGTCCAAATCATTGTCTTCATGATCTATGTATCTGTGTACCTTGGAGCCTCAGGGGTCAAATATAAAAGTTAAATCTTCCCAATGACCTGAATTTGCTGATTCTAACTGACCTAGGTATTCTGATTTAAAATTAATTCACCAAAACAATGCTTCTAAAAACTGTCCCTTCCCAAACGTCCATGCACCAGGCTCAAATTCAAACTGGACAAAACACCAATGCAAAAAAAACCCACAAAGGATTGTGTTGCCAGAGCTGGAAGTAAAATGTGACCCTAAACCTTTAGATTTCACACTCCTACTTTAATCCCTTTAGGAATGAGAATGCTCAAAGGGACACTAAAACCTGATGAAGAGTCTTCTGCTGCTTTCTAGATTTATTCCACTATTTTAAAATTGTACTTACTATTTTGCTAGTTACTGAATTTCGGCTTCATTACCTTGCAATTCAGCGAGCAAAATATTGATATGAAAATACAAAAAGGGCAAGCAACAAGCAGTAGGTTCATCAAACTCATCCAATCCAATATATGGTATATATATCTGCCTACCTAGCCTCTAGAAGTATTAACTGCTATGACGACCGATAACCTGGAATAGCTTATTCATGTGGTGGCTTCTAGCATACATGGCTTTTGAATTTTTCACGTGATGCATGCACAAAGATTTACCCTTGGCTCTCTAGTGTCATTCTCACCTTTGAGTCAAAAGGTTGTCAGTTCAAGTCATACTCCAGAGGCTTGAGCACATCATCTAGGCGGACATTTCAGTCTAGTACCTTAAAATAATGCAGTTAAGTTTTTTAAACCGAAGATTCCATATGCCCCCTCAGGTAAACATGCAAGATCACATGAAATTATTTGTAGAAGTTTAGGAGACTTCTACTGGCCTTCTCACCAATTGTTGTCTCCCAACTAGCATGTTAAAAAAAAGACTATCTGGCTATCATTTTCCTTTGTGCAATTGTCAAAAGTCAGGGACACTTCCAGTGTTCATTGCGACCAAGTGTGTAGGAAGTGTCTCCAGCTGCAGCTACTTGAAACCCACGGTTCGGAGCTGGACCTGCATCTGGAGTCACTGTGGAGCATCCACAAGGATAAGATCTTTGTAGGTAGCATGTACAGCGAGGTAGTCACATTGATGGTAAAGATTGCACAGTCAGAGAGGGAATGGGTGACTGCCAAACAGAGTAAAAGCATTAGGCAGGGGGTGCAGGAGTCCCCTGGGTCCATCTCCCTCTCTAACAAATTTTCCATTTTGGATACTGCTGGGGGAGATGGTTTCTCAGGGGAATGCAGTGAGAACCAACTCCATGGCACCACAAGTGGGTCAGCTGCATGATGGGGTTGGGGGGGGGGAGGGGTGGGGGTGTGTGAAAAGAGTGGGATCCTATCATAAGCAGAACAGATAGATGTTTCTGAGCATGCAGATGTGATTCCAGGATGGTATGTTGCCTCCCTGGTGCCGGGGTCAAGGATGTCACTGAGTGGTTGTCGGACATTCTGAAGAGGAAGGGTGAAAAGCCAGAAGTTGTGGTCCATATCGGTACATAGGTAAAAAGAGGGATGAGAACATAGGGAGCTAGGAAATAATTAAAAGCAGGATCTCAAAAAGGTAGTAATCACAGGATCACTCCCAGTGCGATATGGTAGCAAGATCAGGGATAGGAGAATAGACCTGATGAATGTGTGGCTGGAGAGATGGTGTAGGAGAGAGGGATTATGTTCCTGAGGCATAGGGGCAGATTCTGGGGAAGATGGGACATGTACAAGCTGGACAGCAGTACCGCGACCAATCTTCTCATAGCAGTATTTGCTAGTACTTTGGGGACGGTTCAAGCTAGATTGGTAGGGGGATGGGAACCTGGGTGGAGAGACACAAGAGAAGGAAGCAAAGATAGGGATGCAAGACAGAAAAGTAGAAGGCAAAAGTAGAAGGCAGAGGAAACAAGGGCTAGCAGTAAATAGCCATAGTACGAAAAAAAGGTATAAAAATGTTACAAAAGTCTAAAGGCATTGTGTTTGAATACATGGAGCATTCGGTATAGGGTAGATGAATTAACAAAGCAAATAGGTGTAGATGGGTACGATATGATTGCGATTATGGAGACATGGCTGCAGGGTGACTAAGGCTGGAAATGAATATCCAAGGTACACGATATTTAGGATGGATAGGCAAAAAGGAAAAGGAGGTAGCATAGCATTGTTTGTTAAGGATGAAATCAGTGCAATAGTGAGAGAGGATATTGGCTCAGAAAATCTAGATGTAGAATCAGCCTGGGTGGAAATAAGAAGAAACAAAGGGCGGAAAACATTAGTGGGAGCTGTCTATGGGCCTCTAAACAGTAGTGATAAGGATTGTCATATGAGGAGAGATTGGGCTGCCTAGGCCTGTATTCACTGGAGTTTAGGAAAATGAGAGGGGATCTCATTGAAACATATAAAATTCGGACAGACTGGATGCAGGGATGATGTTTCCTCTGGCTGGAGGCTCTAGAACAAGGGGTCACAGTCTCAGGATACGGGGTAGACCATTTAGGACTGAAATGAGGAGAAACTTCCTCACTCAGACGGTGGTGAACCTATGGAATTCTCTAACACAGGAGGCTGTGGAGGCCAAGTCACTGAATATATTTAAGAAGGAAATAGATTTCACGACTCTAAAGGCATCAAGGGGTATGGGGATAGTGCAGGAGTATCAGCCATGATCATATTGAATTGCGGAGCACGCTCGAAGGGCTGAATGACCTACTTCTGCTTCTATTTTTCTATTTTATTGCTATTTGTGGAATCTTGTTGTAGACAATTTGGCTACCAATGTTCCTGCATTACAGCAGTGCTCGAACTTCAAAACAGTAGTGCCATTGGTTGTAAGGTGCTTTGGGATCCTAAGGTCATGAATTGTGGATTCGTCCTTGGCCAGACCCCAAGTTGTTGGTGAAAACACTTTATTTAAGTTAAAGAAAGTTTGAGATCCAAGACATTAAGTGAATAAAGCCACAAGATTCCATGGGTTTTGAACAAACAAAAATAAAACTTTACCGTACAAGCTTAGAAAGATAAAACAATTAACAATATCTATCCTATATAACATTCGGTGTATGAGCTATGTGTGAATTAACAAGCCCACTGTGGTCAAACACACCACATGACACAGTAAATGCCAATTGCAGCCAAAACAGATTCCATGGATTTTGCAATAACCCAGACCCCTGTAATACTGTGAGTCAACCAATCCCACTGAAACTTAGTGTCTCTTCTGAGAGTTTCCAATCTTCACCTTCGAAGATCTCACCTTAGAATTCTCTCCAAAAGTTCCTCCGACTCTGATGGCTTCAATGACAGCCTACCTCACAAGCTTTCAAGCTCGCCATCTGAGATTTTATTCCCCTGTATTCTGGAGTACACTCAAGCATCAATTTACAAGCACAATTTCAGAACACCACTGCTCCAGAGGGGTGCCCTCGTCCCAATGGCCTGCATCATAGAGTCACCAACCTTTGGCTGCCTTCTCGTATCTTCACGACTTCCCTGAGCCCACTTTAAGTCTGCTCCCCAAAGCCCTTTTTCTAATTGGAGTCCGTTTCTCTGCTCCTCTTTTTATTAATTTAACTGGGACCTGCTGCTGTTCCTCGTCTTTGCCCCTCACCTGGAACACTTGCTGGCTGACTGACTATAAAACTGATTGCATCAGACCTGCTGTTCACTGACATTTTAACTAATCTGGTGACCTATCCAAACACTCCCAAGAATGTCCCGCCCTTCCTACTAGGCAGGAACAAATGTAACAAACATTGGGACACCCTATACCTTAAATATTACAATCTCCACAGACTGCTAACTTAGGCAGACAAAAATGGATTTCATAACAGGCTATATAAGTGCAAATTCATTCCTTCTTCTTTACCCTACACATTATATCTAGTTTGGTTGGAGCATTGAAAAAATACTGAACCTTGGCTCAAATGTTTTTCAGATTCTGTTACAGTATCAGAAGTCTTCCAGGACTCAAACGGCTTTTATGATGTGAAGAAAAGATTGTCCATAGAGCTTAAAGCAGACCAATGGAGGTTTGTTTGGTGTGATGCTGTGTTCTCACTGCCGGGAAATAAGAGCAGAGTTATACAGTCTAAAAAGATATCCCTCAATAACTGTGAGTATTGATTACTATGAAATAGCTACAATTGTTCAGTTAGTAATGGAACATTGAAAGATTCGCTTATTGTCAAACCTTGTAGTTTCAATATAATATAGCAAAAGGCTTTCTCAAGGTCCTTGATTCCTGCATTCCTTGTTATTTCTATACACCATTGATGTTTGAAAACTTTGGGCCTGATTTTCATCTTGGAGGTGGGAACAGGAAGTGTAGGATTCCCAACATCGCAATCCTGCTTCCTGACTGGCAGTGCCACTCACACTATTTCATGGTGGACAGTCAGGGGCGAGCTGGAGTTGAGCCTGCTGTCTCCCATGGAAGGCCCAAAGAGGAAATGATGCAGACCTGTGCCAAGGTGATCAGGTTATAAGGCCCAATTCCATTCGCTGAGACATTGGCTCAGCTCTGGAGATTAGTGTGAGGCCTCCTGACCCTTACCCCCTACCCCTCTCACTCCTTGGTGCTTCCCTTATCCCTTCACCCCCTCAGCCCCTTGCCTAATAACCACTCTTACCCCATATTCCCTTACTCCATCACCTCCTTACCCACTCACTCCCTTACCCTTGACACACTTCTCAACCCACTCAATCTAGTATTCAGTATAAGCAGAACTTACAAGCCTTATAATAACACTGGGATGTTATTAACAGGGTCCTAACTCTGTTAAAACAAACTGTACTTGAAAAAAAAATGCTGAAAACCATAATCCTCTTAATAGTTCATATATCTGTCAAAATGACCAGGCTCACATTCCCCTTGACAGTTGTGCCAACAACTCCTACTGAGCAGTACCCATTTGTGACTTTGGAACTCAGACAAGCATTAATAATGAGTTCACTGAATGACATGACATTATTAACAACTCCTAATGTGATTAATCCATTTGTGGGTTTGGAACTCAACCAAACATTCATAATGAGATTCCATGGAACAATTGTAGCAACAAAACATCTTAAGCTGACTATATTGAAGCCTTTAAAGCCAATCAGAAGCTCAGCCATTTATCACAGTTTTGGAATAGCCAATCAAATGGCTCAGCTGAATTTCAAGGAAAACATGAAAGCAGAGGGGATGCTTCACACAATAAAATCCAAATTTCACTGTTGTGCAATGCAGAATAGCACTCTATCAAGTGGATATTGCAGCTGAAGATTTATCCACTTCCACAATGCTGTTCAAAACAAAACCCTATAATCATTATGTTAAAAACATATATATCTTAAGGTACAGCAATTAACTTTGACAAGTAAAGTTGTCAACACCTTTAGAACTTAACTTTCATATGGTTCCCAACTATAAACCCTTGTTTTGCAACACCTCTGAACTGATGTGAAATATGTTGCCTTCTGAGGCTACTTGAAAATTATGAAGGATCTGAAACACCCACTCTTGCACTGGAGCTGGCAAAGTAGGGACAGCTGGGTGTGGGCTAATGACCAGCCCCCTTTCCCATGCTGATGAAAATTGCCAGCACCAGAATGGAGAAATTCTGTAATGAAGTCCTGCCTATCATTTTTCAAATCCAACTGACAAGATTCAGCAGTGCATCAGGAAGGAACAATCCAGGGCACTATGTTTATTTACATTGTGCAATTGAGAAGCAGTGTCATTTTTGCATCATAGTTATATTAAGTTAATAACGTAGTTGAGGTAATCTACAACCCACCTAAGCCTTGTGTCATTAAGGCATATGAAATGCCTGAGAAACCTACTTACCAGTCAAAATCTGACTTTCTGGAAATAGTACCTTGGGGTCATTTATATCTACCTGAAAGGACAGACTTGGATTTAAGCTTTGTCAGAAAAGTTCTTTTGTCACTGCAACAAACAAGCATATTGCATTCTGCACATAACTATTTAATGTCTGCAGCTATATCATAACTTCGGTTTAAGAGGATTAACGTTAGATCATGGGAATGTGGGTTTGTCTCCTGACATTTGAGTATTTACAATAGTATTTATGTTAGAAGATTGATTACCATCCTCTCCTGATTTCACTGGACATAAGTGATTTACAGGGTTTTGTGTCAGAGATGGTTTAGAAATAACTTGCTGCTGTTTTCACCTTTAACTGATGACAAAGGCAACTAAAAATCCCTCCTAAACTGGCTCTGGAAACTTCAAAGTGAGACATCACTGCACCCATCTGAGAAAACAATAAATGGATAGATGCTTTCCAACTTGATTTGTGCGTGTTGTGCCAATGGTAGTATGTTACAGTGTTAAATTACCAAATACCTTTTGATGAAATTAAAATATTTAAATGGGTGTCTTATCTTTCCAGTTCGTAGTCAAGAAAGCAGATGAAACAGAGGAAGTTACTTAAACTGCCACCCAAAACTAGACCTCATAATATAATCTACTTTGACCAAATAAATATTGTTTATAACACAATTGATATAATTGTTGTCAGTCCACGTAGACAATGAAGAGAATATTTTCAGATCTGAGATTCAAATATCATAACTGCCTTCAGGTATAAGCAGATTACATAAAATCGCTTGGAGACTAGGAACAACGGGGAATATTGTCATTGGCCTCAGAACCGATAGGATGGATGAGAAGTCTCATTTTAATTCCACTTTTGGAATATAACTTCCATCAGCCAGGTTTCCCAAGCATCAGGAAATTGCAAGTTCCCCATGATTTTCTGACCAACCAGTTGGTCAGGTAAGTCAAATTTCACTCCTAAATCTTTCTGCCTCTCTCCATGTCTCTGTCCACCTTTAAGACCATCCTTAAAACTCAGTTTCTTAACCAATTTTTTAATCACCCATATTCTGTGTCAGCATCCATTTTTCCCATTCGCCTTTGAGAAGTGCTTTAGAGCGTTTTTCTACATTAAAGGCTATACATTGTATAATGCCCATTGCTTCTGTTATGTTTCACCACATTATTTTGCCGATTTAACAGCAAACCGCTCTGACAGATACACTGTATTAAAACAATTGTCTCTTTGATTTATGGTGGTGTTAGTCAATATTAATTTGGCTGTACGAGGATAACAAGGGTTAACGTGGAGCAGTACAGTGAGAATCTTCATCAGCACCACTTTCAACTTAATTATTGTACCTTTGAATATAATCCTCATGCATGTTACAGAAAAACCCCGTAGGGAGATGTGGAAAAAATTCAAATTACAATCTATATCTAATCTTGTTAATGGACATGTTCATGAGGCCCTCCTGGCCTTTATCATTATGATGCATTCATGTTAATAGAGTTGGTTTAAAATGCAAGCTGCTGCTGAACAACTTCAGGGATTTACAAAGAAGCCCTTTAACACCATCCACTAACAATAAAGTGATGAAATAAAAACAGAAAATGATAAAAAAGCTCAGCAGGTCTGGCAGCATCTGTGGACAGGGAAACAGAGTTAACGTTTTGAGTCTGCACGAGTCTTCTTCGGAGCTTTTGCTTTGATAATAAAATGATGGATGTAGTTTAAGCTGCTGGGAGCTTTGTACCAGTCAGTGCTGTACCTGCAAATGTTCTTCAGTTAAATAACTCCTTGGGTTTCAGAAGTGTTGTTTATACAATTTGTCTTTAAGCATCAGTTAAAGTCAAGTTTAGTGAAGTGCCAATCAGCTAGTTTCCCTCTATTAAACAATCTGATAAAAAAAGGAATTGCATTTATATGGTGCCTTTCATGATCTCAGAAAATCCTAAAGTACCCTACTGTAAGTGAATTACCTCTAAGTTACAGAAACCAACCAGTTAAAGTATCATTTCAGAGGCTTGAGCACATTATCCAGGGTGACACTTCTGGGATTTTTAAGGGAGTCTTATAGGTGGTATGTTAAACATAGTCTGCTCTTTCAGGTGGATGTAAAAGATCCATGGCACTATTTGTGGAAGAACAAGACAGTTCTTATGATATCCTAGCCAATATTCATCACTTGACAGCATCACTCGATCAGATTATATGGTCATTATTTCATTGTTGTGGGACTTTGTGTGTGCATCTGGAGCAAAGATGGCATTGAACCTATGGAGAAATCCATGGTATTCACTCTGCTGCTTAAAAAGAGACATGAAGATATCGTAATGATTTACAAAACATTGTACAAAACATGTTTACATTGTTGTTGTAGATTATTCCCCCCATTGGGCTGTTGTCTAAAATCAGCAGCAACCCCCTTGTAGGATGAACAGATCTATTGACAATCATATGCACCAATGCATTATGCTGCTTTTAGCCTGTTGCCCTGCCACTTTGCCCCTGTATTAAACAAAGTTCAGCCTGCCATATCAATAAAATGACAGTTTTCACTTGTGTTTTTTATTCACCATCAAAATAGCATGCTCACAGCCACAAATTACAAAGCAGCTTCACTGCTTTTCACTAAAGCAATATCTCTATATTGTGGCCATACAGGAATGTGCTGCAGAAAATCTGGTTACATAGACCGCTTATTAAAATGTATTGGTTCTAGGATAGCACGCAACTTGCATAGTACATAAATTATGGGAAAGTCTTATAACTCACTGAGGTGGATTTTAGTAAGGGATGCAAAGAAGAATCATGCAGTGAGCACTACACACTAGTAATGGAATTAAGTTAATGGAGGAAATCAGATTTTGGGGGTGTAATTCTCCCACCAAATTTTCTGAACTTATTTCTACGTTTCTGAAGTTATCGCACCTTGTGTTTTACACTCTTTGCTGTGTCCCCTGTACCTATCAGCTGCATTTCTTTAATATATGGTCTTGACCATTGTTTTCAGATCTGAGTAACATTGAGTTTACTCCTGAGGGTCCCTATGAGGTGTTTCTTGAAGATGCTCTGAACATTTCATGCCATGTCAACTGTTCAGTGATTCCACGTTACAGATGGACAAAGGTAGTGGTCTCATCAGTGTCAAAAAGGAGAATACTTTAAAACCATTAAAACATGAATGATGTAGTTTTACATTCTGGAGAAATCATTCACTATTGTTGCTTTTTTGTTGGTCTAAGCAGATGTGGATTAATATGGAGCAAATACAGGATCTCCAGAACTGTTACTTCAGCACTCAAACTTTTGTTATTTACAGGAGATTACAAAACACTGGAATAGTAGTTTTCAATATAACTTAACCTATCCCCTGGACTAATGAGAGATTTATTGCATTATTTCCTTTCTATTAACATTTTAAATTAATGGTTTATTCACAGCACACATTTAGTGCTGGTATGATGCGGAAATGATTTTATATTAGTATTGCTGAAAAAAATAGAATTTTTTGTCTAAGCTTTTTGCCTTGCAATCATCAGGACAATTCACAAGAATACAAAATGTACAGGGAAAAACAATTTATTAGTTGATATTACCATATATTAATACACAGGGCCATGTTCTTTGCAGACAGAAAGAAAGAACATGTACACATATTGCACATGTTTCAGCGAAACAAAATCAGTGACAGCTATTTGCTGGATCATTCCTCAGGGCAATGCCTTGACCAGAGTCAAGCTGTCTGGTTTAAATTTCAAACAATGTTTGGCAGTTCACTGTCAGTCACCATGAACTGGTACATTCTCCATGGCAACACCTCTACCAGAGTCCACTAGCCAACCAATCAGCACTCTCTTCTCATACAGTATAAATTGTTGTCCCTATTATATTTGGTATTTTGGCAAATTGCTTTGACTGCAAGATGAAAACTCTAAACCAAAAAAAGTCCTTTTACAGCAATACTCAAGTTCTCTACTACCAAATGACTATTTGTATTTCACATTAATACTAAAGCTGTGGGGCACGAATCTCAGAATTTTAACAGCACAGAAGGAGGCCATTTGGCACATTGTGTCTGCACCGGCTCTCCAAATGAGCATTATGACCTAATGCCATTGCCCTGCCTTTTCCCCATACCCCTGCACATTGTTTCTGTTCAAATAATCATCTAATGCTCTTTTGATTGCCTCAATTGAACCTGCTTCCACCACACTTCCAGGCAATGCCGAACCACTTGTGTGAAAGAGTTTTTTAATCACGTCACATTTGCTTTTTTTGCAAATCACTTTACATCTGTGCCTTCTTGTTCTTGATCCCTTTACAAGCAGGAACAGCTTCTCCCTATCTATTCTATCCAGACCCCTCATGATTCTGAGCATCACTATCAAATCTCCTTTTAACCTTCTTCTCTCCAAGGAGAACAGTCCCAACTTCTCCAATGAAGTTTCTCATCCCTGGAACCATTCTTGTAAACCTCTTCTGCAATCTCTCCACTGTGTTCATGTCCTTCCTATAATGTGGCAGCCAGAACTGTACACAATACTCCAGCTGAGGTCTAACAGTGTCTTATATAAATTCAGCATAACCTTCTTGCTCTTGTACTCTATGCCCCTATTAAAAAAACCCAGGATATTATATGCTTTATTAACTGCTCTCGCCACCTGTCTTGCTACCTTCAATGATCTATGCACATATACACCCAGGTCCTTCTGCTCCTGCACCCCCTTCAAAATTTCACCCCTTATTGTATATTGTCTGTCCATGTTCTTCCTACCAAAATGCATCACCTCACACTTCTCAACATTTTACTTCATCTGCCAACCATCTGTCTACTCCACCAATTTGTCTATGTCCTTTTGAAGTTCTATACTGTCCTTCTCGCAGTTCACAATGCACTCCCAAGCTTCGTATCATCCGCAAACTTTGAAATTGTCCCTTGCACAAGATCTAGATCATCAGGAAAAGCAAGGTCCCAATACCAGTCCCTGGAAAACTCCACTACAAACCTTCCCCCAGTACAAAAAAAAATCATTGACCATTAGTCTCTGCTTCTTATTTTTCAGCCAATTTTGTATCCACGTTGCTGCTGTCTCTTTTAGTCCGTGAGCAATAATGTTTCTCACAAGTCTGTTGTGTGGCATTGTGTCAAATGCCATTTGAAAGTCTATGTACACCACATTAACAGCATTACCCTCATCGACTTTTTCTGTTAGCTCTTCAAAAAACCCAGCAAGTTAGATAAACATGATTTCTCCTTTAGGAACCCATGCTGGCTCTTCCTTATCAACCCATATTTTTCCATGTGACTATTACTTCTATTCCAAATAATTGTTCCTAGAATCTTGCCCTCCACTGAAGTTAAACTGACTGGTCTGTAATTGCTGGGATTATCCTTACAACCTTTTTTGAACAATGGCATAATGTCAGCAATTCTCTAGAATCAGGTGCCATGATTTTTGGGAAGGCTATGAAGGGCTTAGAGGTGGTGCAGTAAAGATTTACAAAAATGGTTCCAGCGATGAGACACTTCAGTTATGTGGATAGATTAGACAATCTGGGGCTCTTCTCTGTAGAGAAATTTGTGAGAATATTTGATAGGGGTGTTCAAAATCCTGACGGTTTAACAAAGAACAAAGAAAAGTACAGCACAGGAACAGGCCCTTCGGCCCTCCAAGCCTGCACAGATCATGTTGCCTGTCAAGCTAAAACATGTTGCACTTCCGGGGTCCGTATCCCTCTATTCCCATCCTATTCATGTATTTGTCAAGCTGCCTCTTAAACACCACTATCGTACCTGCTTCCACCACCTCCTCTGGCAGCAAATTCCAGATACTCACTACCCCCTGCGTAAAAAACTTGCCCCGCACATCTTCTCTAAAGTTTTCTCCTCTCACCTTAAATCTATGTCCCTGAGTATTTGACTCTTCCACCCTGGGAAAAAAGCTTCTGACTATCTACTCTGTCCATGCCACTCATAATTTTGTAAACTTCTATCAAGTCGCCCCTCAATCTCCATCGCTCTAGTGAGACCAATCCGAGTTTCTCCAACCTCTCCTCATAGCTAAAAACCTCCAGACCAGGCAGCATCCTGGTAAACCTCCTCTGAACCCTCTCCAATGCCTCCATATCCTTCTGGTACCAGAATTGCACGCAATATTCCAACTGTGGCCTAACCAAGGTTCTATACAGCTGCAGCATGACTTCCCAGCTTTTATACTCAATACCCCTGCTGATGAAGACAAGCATGTCATATGCCTTCCTGGGCTCTGAAGAGCAGATAGGACAAGATTGTGGAAGAGTTGTGAACCAGAGGACACCAATTTAAGGTGAATGATAAAAGAACTAATGGTGACATGAGAAAAAAAGTTTTTTTGCAGTCTATATTTTGTATCTAGAATAAACTATCTGATCTAGAGATTTGTCTTGAAGTTTAAGTAATGGAGTTATGGTTATTTCCTTTGGCAGCTTGTTCCACAGGAAAAAGGATTATTGAGTCACCATCTTGGAAACAAATGGCCTTTGCAGTTTGTATGGATGGCTAGAGTGGTTTTGTCATTGCTAGAGGGCACTTCAGAAGATCAGCAGGAAGCCTAAAGTAATATCACTAACTAAAACTATGACAGATTGTTGGGACTTATGAAAGCTTAGGGTAGATTAGTATCATAAAATTGTACCTTTTAAAAAAAATTACGAAGTAATTTTATCTTTTGCTCTCCAGGTATGGAGTGCCACCCACTGGGATTTCAAATTTGACAATCCAGATATTTCACTTGAGAAAGTTGGGAGAAAAATCACACAAGATTGTTATGTTTAAAAAGGCAACATTATAGTTCATTCCTTAATATTACCTGAGGTGATATTGGTGGAAAAGTTACAAAATTCAAATGAAGTGTAAGACAGGAAGTGACAACCAAGTGAGGAGTTGGGGAAGAATCATTTAGAGATAGGATGGATGTTTTGGTTGGCTTGACCTGAAATATTAACAATTATTTTCAATCTACATGTGCTGCCAGGCCTACTGAATATTTCCAGCATATTCTTTTTCCATTTCAGATTTCCAGCATCAGGACAATAGTGCTTCTCACCCTAATCTGCCTTCATTGAGCTTTGACACAGACCAAAAAAACTAAATTTGTAGTCTGAGTTTTTTTTTATTAATTTAGATTTGATTTGCAATCCTTGTGACATACCAAGCTCTTCTGTGGGATGAATTACAAAATGAGCTAAGGCAGCCAAGGTTGGGAAAATTCAGTGTTTTGGCTCGACATTGTGCCCTCCCTGCTGGGGACTGATGATAGTGACAGGCTGAAACAAATTCAAACTTCTCAACTCTTACACCTGATTCGATTGTTGAAATATAAGACTCCATTTTAGTTCCTTTTTAGCACTTACATATAAATTCTTAATTTTTTTGAAGGTTAATGGGACAGTATCAAATTCCAATCTGTTGATCTTGAAAAATATAACTGAAGAGACTGCTGGAATGTATATCTGTGATGCTAATATTCCAGGGACGAATCTACATCACAGTTCTTACATTAATGTCACCATTAAAGGTAAGATCTGAGGTGTTAGTGTCAGTTAGGACAAAGAAGCATTTGGAGAAAAATCACACATGATTGTTATGTTTAAGGAGGCAACATTACAGTTCATTCCTTAATATTACTAGGATGATATTGATGGAAAAATACAAAAAACTGAAGTACAAGACAGGAGAACCAAATACGGACATTTCTTATGCAGACGTTTAATGGGGACTTATTACAATATTCAGCTTGGGGTTCTATGATGTATATAGGATCTTAACACAATTTTAAGGTACCAATTGGCAGGATGTGCTCCATGCATACTCTATCCATTGCTATTGAAGCAGATCAACCTAACCAGGAGTCCATAAAAGAGATACCTTTAATGGGCATTTGACCTTAAAACCAATACTCAGCTGAGCCTTGTTCTCCATTGCATGAGAAAATAGTTAATAGGATGCCCCTTCAATTGGCCCAGTAGTCCTGAACTCCTCCCACATGCCATGAGACCCCTCCCATATCATTACTTTCAAGCTTGTTTATCCAAAGGTATCACTACTCAGTAAAGGTGAAGGTTGTGCTGCTAACATTTGAGAGTGTGATTAACACCTTCCAACCTCCCCATCACCCACCAATTTCCTCCACAGTCACTGCCTCCTAATTCCACTTCTTCTTGTGACCATCTAGCCTCTCTCCATTACCCCAGGCCCCATTATTCTGGTTCTCACTCTATTTCCTTCGAAGTTGATGTCCCCATTCCCTTTGTTTATCTGACCCCTCCTTTTCTTGAGGCCACCTGCACCTTTATTTTCATGGACCCTCCGCCATGATGCCATCACATATCTCCCTGTGGCTTTAGAATTACCAACTTACTGGGTACAAACACCTCCCTTGAAATGTTACTGTGCCCTCAGCGTCCCAGTACCAGGTCTTGAATCCCCAGGACCAAATGCCTTTGTTGACTGACTGCGCCCAACACATCATTCTGTGCACGACTGTCACTGCCCTGAGAAAGGGTCCTTCCACTACCCAAGACTGGAACCAAGATATGCATGATATGCCAAGCCTTCTAACAGTGGCCAGTGTGGCTTCATTCATCAGACAATCTCTTAAACATCCCCCAACAGCGTGGCCTCATTCCCAGGACAGTCTGTTAAACTTGCCCCCGGAAAGTGTATCACCCCTTCCCGGACAGTCCATGATAACCACCACCCCATCCCCCCCAACCCTGCCCACCATTGTCCATCCTCCATTACACATTTCCCCCTCTGGTCCATTCTCCCCCTGCCACCTGTAGTCCTGCCTCAGTCTCACCCCTCCCTGCTGGTTGTGCCTCCCAGCCCAGTCTTGGCTCAGTTCTTGCTACAGGCACCTGTTATGTATCAGTAATGGTGTAAAAGGAAGCCAAATGCAACTTGTCAGGTATGTGCCACTTATATGTGCCAGGTGTGGCCTCATGCCCAGGACAGTCTGTTAAATTTGTCCCCTGGAAAGTCTATCACCCTTCTAATTAGCCACTGACGGGGAACTTAATTTAAAGAGGAACATGATTCCAGTGAGTTGGCCTTTTGATGAGCTTTCATCAGACTGAAAATGAATGCAAATGGAGTCCCAACATTGCTCAGCAGGAAACATGACCTACCATTAACCCACCTCAAAAGTTGGGAGAACAAAATTCCAAATTAATTTCCTGCTGTTGAAAATTATTTTTTTCATTTATGCCAAATTAAATGCCCCGCCCACCACAATTCCTGCTGTTGGGAATGGAAGATTCTGCCCATAATTTTCCCTGAAGGAATTTTATCCAAAGACTTGTAGTGACTCCCAAAACTTTATTTATTTGCATTGCTCATATTATGAAACATATAGGGCACAATTTAACAGTGGCCCACCACCAAGGATTTGGCAGGAAACTCATCCCCACTGATGTCAGCCATTTAATTCAGAGGAGCATTAATTGGCTGGAGGTGAAATTTCCACCCCCTCACTCAGGAGAAAGGCACACCTCAGAATTGCCAGCCAATCTGATTGCTGGGACTACAGAGCTGCCAGCCAGAGTCAACAAATGCTGGCCACTGCTGGAACTGCAAGCAATCCCACGAATCAGACCCTGAGCCAGGATAGAGGTAAGTGCTGGGCATTGGCAGTGGTGCTGTGGTGTGGACAGGATGGTCTGGGAGAGAGATGGGGTTAAAGGGGGATGGGGTCTTGATGGAAATGCTGGGGGCAGAAGACAGACCATAGGAATGGCCCTCCAGGTCAGGAAAGGGGGTCCATGATGGAGGCATCTCCCTCACCTTCTTGCCTGAGGCCCCAGTAGGCTAACCTGTTGGACTTCCCCAGTGTCCCTAAAAATTTAGGCCAGTGGGAAGTGGCACTTAAGTGGTTGTTAATCAGTCACTTAAGGGTTTCAACTGCAACAAGGTGGGCAGGCTGTCCTCAGCCTCACTCACCACCTGTAAAATTGAAGACCAGTCAGGGGCAGATCAGATGACAATGGGAAGACAACCCTGGTAATCAGCACATTCACTTGGTGAAAAGAAATAGGATATGACTTTCTCTATTCTTAAATAGAATAAAGGCCATATGTAATAGATTGTCTATACTCTGCTGTTGAACTTGTGAAGTTTCTACTTGGTGATCAGCCAGTGATCCTTAGATTCCAATTGAATCCCATCACTGCATTGAATGATAAGTATTGACTCTTGTTTCTCGGTGAATGCAGTGTCATTTTGTTCATCTTTCCTGGTTCTGGAAATTCACTAAGCTGAAAGTACAAAAGTAGGTGTCAGTGGTAAGTGTTTTGATGAGAAAAACTCCCATTAAAAATGAAATAAAAGTAAATAAGTTGGTTTGTAGCAAACAATGCTTCCAGCAATGCCAAGGGAGAGCTGCTCCTCTTCTTAAAAAATGAAGAAATTCATGCTTGAAAGCTGCAAGGTGATCACGCTGAAATATTCAAGACCTAAAGAGAATGGAAAGATAAACATGAGAAATATAGTCACAGATTCTGGAACAAGCTGGCATAAAATTAAACTGAGGAGAGGTTAAAAAGACAGATTATAAACTATATCAAAGGATATTGAAATCATAGGATGGACTGCCAAGCGAGGCATTGGGCTGACCATATCAGCAAGGTGAAGAGATAGTTGTATACGTATCTGATGGAAGATGTGATTGAAAGGTGTCAGAGTATTGTAGAATATATGTCCTAAACTCTCATGGTCAGATTTTTTTTGGATAATTTAAATTAATCTCTTTTGATTTGTACTTTTACAGAAAACTTCACTATATTTGCATTCCACTACATCAGGGTCAATTTAATCTTACCTAACCAGTAGAAAACAAATTGGTCAAATTTGTTACCTGCATTACTCTCCATTCCAATTTAACTTTCACTTGAAGTCAGTAAAATTGAGGAGGTTTAAAGCAAATGAATCTTCCCAGTCCTGCAGGGGCATGCTTGAGGGGGGACCGAGAAATAACTTGGAGTTTAGGGTGTTGGGTCAGCAGTCCGTGCATTCTCATCTATGGGTCATCTTGCCAAAGGTAGTTGAACATTGGCAGCAGCTACCTCCAGACATTGATACCCTCCAGACATTGACATGAGCCAATAATGTGCCATTAACATTCTAATGGGGGAAATGGGGAGGACTCAACCAGAATCTTCCCACCATTAGAGTGGACTCCCACTGAGTGCTGAGCCAGGCAGCTCCATGGAAGTGGCCTCCATGCCCCAACAACTGGGCTGCAGGTATGAAAGGCCATACCTGTGGCCCAAACAAATCCTATGGAGGCTTCATTCCTATTCATATTTCAAATTGATGCCTCCTCCTAAGCCCAGGACATCTCAATGTTCTGCACTCTCCTTGCTGCCTGAGCAGCACCCACCTCTTTCAGTGGGGCTGCCAGCCTTCCAAAGCTGGGAGTCTTTTGGCCTGCAGCCTTAGGGACCAATCCATTATCTGCAACTGGATGGTGGATGCGGAGGTGGACAATGAGGAGACTACTTCCCAGAAGATCGTGCTGGAGTGTACACTGCAGACTAGTACACAGTCGAAACCTGGATATGTTCCCACTTCCATAAAGAAAACCAACATAAGATTCTACACATGGTCAGCTTCCTGTTGGACAGGTTAGATTAAAATTATCCTCATCTACTAGAACATTTGTAACCAGAAAAACATAAAATCAGAAGTCTCAGCTGTTGCAAGAACTGTTTCCCCATGTGACTGAAACACTCCCTTTCTCATTGCAGCCTTCGTTGTGTCACCACAGTCCCAGCATAGTCCTGCCCACTGACCCAGATTCTGAGAAATAATAAATATTCCACATTAAAAAATGTCTAATCAATGAATTCTAGCCTAGATTTGTTTGTAAAGTTTTTCTATTTAATAGATGTTGCTGTATAACTGTTACAATATTACTGGTTAAATATTACTGGTTAAATATTACTGGTTAAATATTACTGGTTAAATATTACTGGTTAAATATTACTGGTTAAATATTACTGGTTCAACAACTTTCAGGCCATCTGGACAAGGGAATCACCTCCATTTAAAACCTGCTGAAAAATCTGATTGATTTACAACAAAAACTTCCTTTATTCTTGCAAATCTCCCATGGCACTGAGCTGAGTGAATTGCAAGATACTATCCACTATCCACTAAATTTGACAGGGAAAGTGTGAAAGGAAGAGAGCAATAGAGATCCTTTCACAAAGTCAGCATAATTTTTTTTTTAAAGAATACCACCCCTCCTCATCACACTGCCACGTACTGAACAGGACCAGTGCATCTGAAATGCACCTGTCAGGTTAAGCTGTGGATAGTTTTTGATAGCTCAGCCCATTCTCATAGCCCAAGGTTTGTCCACAGCACAGGCCAGGCAGCACACACTTGGCTGCCTGCCTCACATCCCTCTAGGGATTGCTGGAGAGCAGAAGAATCCACTGCATAAGGAACTATTTGAGAGAGCATTAATAATTCTACTTAATGAATCTCTCCTCTAGCTCTATATCCTTTTTGAAAAATTTTGGCTTAATTAAAAGGGCCCCTGGTTAAATAAATGCAAGCTGTTGCAAGTATTGTCATTTCTGTAATCCTCAAGCTTTCTCAAGCAGTCCTGCCTTATACCATTTGGCCTTATGAGAATGTGAGTGGCTCCAACATATGCCTTAATGTCTGGCAAAATAGAGGTGGGAAAACACTCCCTACCATTTCATTAGTGTTTTAGTGATGGGACTGTATCTATTGCAAACAGAGGCCCAGCTCCACCATTCAATACAAACAAGGTTGATCTTCTAACTCAATTCCACTTTCCAGCACAATCATCATACCACACAATTTCTTAGTATCCAAAGTCTATCCATCTCTGACTTGAATGTATTCAATGGCTATGCATCCATAGTTCTCAGGGTAGAGATATATAACCCTTTGTGAAGGAATTTCTCCTCACTTCACTCAGATGGCCAATCCCTTATTCTGAGACTGTAATCCCTAGCTTTAGGCTTCCACTCAGGAGAAACCATTTAGGATCTACCCCATTCAGCCCTTTAAGAATTTACATGTTTCAATGAGATCACCTTCATTCTTCGAAATTCTAGGGAATATTAGGTCCAGTTTACTCAGCTCTCCTTTTAGGACAAACCCCTGATCCCAGGAATCAGCCTAGTGGACCTTCAGCATGGAGGGTATGTGGGGCCATTGGTGGTGAGTAGAGGGACATGAGTTGGCATGGAGGCAGCTTGGGGGAGGTAGGTGAGACGGTTTCACCTTGCCTTTCAAATGGGTAACCCAGCCACACCATGAGCAGAATTTTCTGTGCTCGCTGGCATTGGATGTGTTCAGCAACGTGAGTGAAAAATATGATGAGAAGGCTAGAAATCAGTTTCACAATGTCATAACACCAGTTTGCAATAGTGCACTCAGCCAGTTGTTGGCTGTTTCTCATCATCGGATGTGGGATCTAGATTGTAATACATCAGCATATTATTATAAGACCAGCCTGCCAGAATCACCCCCACTGCTGCTGGATCGTCTGTCCATGTCAGCATGATTGCATGCTGGTGGAGAACACATCTTGACAGGTGTGACATGCAGAAGTCAGGACTTACCGCCAGGGTCTTGCTCACATCATGGACATCCGAGTAGCAGAAGATGCTGGAGCCTGATGGCCTGGGCAATAGAAATTGGCCAATTGGCAGTTTAAACTTCCCATGCAATTACCACGCATGTGTCGGGTCAAGACTTCCAAAGGGCACAAAGCGCAACAGTGGTGAACATCTTAAAATTTGCAGCTGTTGGCAACAGAAGATCGGCTGTTTCAGGTTCATGACCTTTCATTAGAACATCTGCATGAATTTGGTGACTTGTCCCTAGTTGATGATTCTAATCTTCAATGGATGCTGTCCTATTTCTATTTGTGGAGAAATACTTAATTTAAATCAAACACCTCAAAAGGGTTTATTTTTTGTGCTTTGCTTTACATCAGATCTGTTTGTCTGTTTTATCACAGGTCACTTGAAGATCAGATTTTACTGGATAACATTTTCAAACTGGAGGTATTTTCCCCCCAGAATACCTTCCGCACAAACATTATAATTACCTTCATGAAAGAACATAAGATCAGGCAAGGTGAACGAAAGGTCTTTCAAACCCAGTTGCAGTCATTTCTGATATCAAATCATACCCAGCCTTACACTTAAACAGCCCAAATATATTGAACTCTAGTACCCTGATTTACAGGGCGTTTCTATACATTTAAAGCCCTTTGAGTAAAGAGCATCTTTCAAAAATCTACTTTAACTTTATGTTCTTTTCATTTAAACTGATGTCCATGAACACTCCCCTCACTTGCCCGATTTAGTTTTTATATATTTTGTGTTCACCTTGAACTCAGTTTATGTTAAAATAAATCAGGCAAAGAGCATTAATACTTATAAACCTCAGTGAAGTCACTGTTAACATTTTTATCTTTACAGATTAGGCCTTATGCCTTCCTCACAGGCTCATATAGGCCATTCATATCCTAGGAATCATTCCAGTTGCATTTCTCTGCACCATCTTCAATGGTGGAGATTATTTTATGTCTTGTGCTCCCAGCTCTGAAAATTGTAAAATGGCCTTACATATTGGATTATCAAATACAGAGTGTAATTGCCTTGCTGGAAATTGGACTAAGTAGTGACTAACCTGAAGGCTATGCTATCCATTAAATCTGGTAGTTCAGTATACGCTCTGACGTTCCATATTGAGAACTCCACAGCAACCAATATATTATGAAGGAGAAGAAAAGAGTTGACGTTTCGAGTCCTCATGACCCTTCGACAGAACTGTTCTGTCGAAGGGTCATGAGGACTCGAAATGTCAACTCTTTTCTTCTCCGCCGATGCTGCCAGACCTGCTGAGTTTTTCCAGGTAATTCTGTTTTTGTTTTGGATTTTCAGCATCCGCAGTTTTTTTGTTTTTATATTAATATATTATGAAGCCTCAGCACCAACTCTGAATGCTTGCACTGCACTGATCTGACCAGCTATCTGGATATCTCAAAATATAGATTAATCTTGGGCAGCCTGAGATATGCCTGCCTAATATTTGGTTCCAAAGATATTGAGCAGAGCAATAAAATGGAAAGCCAACATTATTGGTTTGTGTTGTTGTTCATGATTAATTCCTGCTCTTCCATTCTAGCTCAACTGCTGTAGGACTGCCAATTGCATATTTATGCTAGTTTTATGTCTTCCATTTATCAGTCATTTTATTATATCAGGTGGGTGTTAGATATCAAAAGGGGTCGCTACGATCCTCCCTCTCAACTCACATTTCAACTGCTGGCAGCCCACCTTTTCAGACACAAAATGGATGGCTGCAGGTTGAATTTCTCCCTCCTCAACTAGTTCACTAATGTCCTTCAGAGGAGACCTGCCTTACAGGTGATTCCAATCTCATTGTGGTTAATTCTTAAAGCCCTTGAGAAGGCCTGATAGCAAGTTCAGGTAGCCAAGGATAATAAATGTGGCCATGCCTATGATGCTGATATTTTGAGAATGAGACTCTTACTTTAGTATTGTAATTGGTTTAATCATTTACATACACAAGAAATAACAGCACAGTCTTACAATATTTTCACTACTGGAACATCAGTCCTTACATCCACCGCTGAAATCTTTCTCCATACTTTTGATCAATTTTATTGCATCAGTTCCTTCCTTGTTCTATCCTGATTATTCCTATTCCTTTGCCAGCCTCCTATCCTCCAATCTCGGTCCTGCGATACCTGGGATGGGGGATCTGGTAGTAGGGTTATCTAAATAGGAAAGGTTGGACATGCTGGGCCTGTATCCATTAGAGTTTAGAAGATTGAGAGATGATCTTATTGAAACAGATAAGATCCTGAGGGGGCTTGACAGGGTGGTTGCTGAAAAGATATTTCTCCTTGTGTGAGAGACTAGAACCAGGGGACAGTTTAAAATTAAGGGATCTCCTATTTAAAACAGAGTTGAGAAGAATTTCTTTCCCCCGCACCCACCCACCCCACCCCACCCCAAGAGGGTTGTGAATCTTTGGAACTCTCTTCCCCAGAGGGTGATGGGGCCAGGGTCAATGAACATTAAGGCAAAGGTAGATAGATTCTTGACTATCAAGTCAGTCAGAGGTTATCAGGGTTAGGCTGAATGTGGAATTTTTAAAAATTCATTCATGGGATGTGGGTATCATTGGTTAGGCCAGCATTTATTGCCCATCACTAATTGCCATGAAGGTGGTGGTGAGCTGCCTTCTTGAACCGCAGCTGGCCATGTGGTGTTAGTACACCCTGTGTAGTGCTGTTAGGGAGGGAGTTCTAGGAATTTGACCTTGAGGCCACAGTCAGATTAGTTATGATCTTATTGAATAGCAGAGCACGCTTGAGGGGTTAAATGGCCTACTCTTGGTCCCAAATCGTATGCCCCATATTGTGCAAATGCCACCACCTGCAAGTTCCCCTCCAAGCCACACACCATCCTGACTTGGAAATGTATTGCTGTTCCTTCACTGTCACTGAGTCAAAAATCTCTTCCTAACAGCACTGTGGGTATGCCTACAGCACAGACTGCAGCAGTTCAAGAAGATGGCTCACCACCATCAGCTCCTCAAGGGCAATTAGGGATGGGCAATAAATGCAACCTATCCAGTGACACCCACATGCCATGGATGATTTTTTTTTTTTTAAAAAGGGTCTAATTTTCCCCAACACTTCTGTCCTCCCCATATCAGTCTGCCCCTCCAAAAATATCCCTATCTTGTATATCAAGCTTTCAGCTATTCTCTTAATTGCTCCTTCATTGGGTCCCTACCTTGAAACGTATTCAAGCTTCTCTTCTTCATCATCTTTAAATCCCTCCACAACCTTGTTTTTGCAGCTTTCCCAGTCTTATTGCTCCCAAATGATATCCCTCAGCTGTCTGACCTGGTGTCTTTGCTCATTTCCCAACTCCCCCCTTCATTCCTGAACAGTGGCAGAAACTGCCAATGACATTCACTCCTTCCCCTCCACATTCTGGATTCTTTGTCTGATGCTTCATCCCAAGCTGTTTTCTTGGCAGGTTGCATCTGCTTTTCCATTGCCTTTCATGCTGAGCTTGAAAAGGAATCAAAGGCTGTTAGCATTATTCTGAACCACATGCTAGCCATTCTTGCCAGCCCCCTATACCATGTTACTTTGAAATTTATAGCAAGATCAAAAGGAAACAAAAAATCTATTAAGTTAAAGCTGCCAATCATGTATTATCTGGAAATACATAAAACAGCAGTTAGGTGGATTAGACAGACTGAAAACCTTCTCGGCACTGAAACTGTTGCTGTTATTCTGTTGCATGTACTTAAAGACAGGCAAAATTTCCATGGAAGCATCCTACCACTAGCCCACCATACCTGGAGGAAGATCAGTGAGATTGGCCATTTATGTCATTTCTCCATGGACTCAATCTTCCGCAAAAGTTATGGCGAATAATGGAGAGAATTCCTGTGGAAATTTCAAATAGCCAGGAGCGTCCACTATTCTAGGGACTACAACTCAGTATCAGTGTCTATTGAACATGTATTCCGCAGATTCATTTGTTATCCAACTGGAATTTCCTTTCGCTTTAATGGTCATTCGAACAAAGATGTAATAAAAACATTGAAAATATTCTGGTGTTGTCAAACTAAACAGCTTTGCAGTTGACCAGCATTAAAATATTAAAACATGAATTGATCACATCCAATTCAGATAATTGGCCAGAATTTTCCAGCATCCCCACGGCAGGGCCAGCAAGCCATTGAAATCTGTTTACATCGGCAGGACCAGAACATCCTGCCAGTGGGAGGGGCTGGAAATTCCAGCCAATGAAACGTGGAACTCCAAAGCTGGTTAATTTCTTTAAGCAAACCTAATTTAATGTGAAGTGAAAATTAAAAATAAAATATACAATAGATAAATAATGCATTGTCTCACCACATGCTGCTGTAAGTTCTATGAATGAATATATTTGCTCATTTATGAAAACAGTTTACACAACTGATATTATTCATCTTTAGATGGTCCATGGGATTCCAATACAACTAGTCCCAATAAAATGGATTACTGTTCACATGGGGCATTTGTCCCAGGTTACTTTGAACAGTCATGTTTTTCTTCATAGGCAGCATGAGCTTCCATATGGAGATAAAGTTTTGTAACTGACTAGGAAGAAAGCATGTTACCTGAAGTAAGCACAACCTATAACTAATACCAGTGCCATTAACAATTCACCTGCACAAACTGCCTTTAGTTTAATGATTTAGATTTGTTCTTTTGGTTAGATCCACATGGAACATCTACAGGACCAACTGTGTTCACTTCCGATTCTGCAACGAATTCAACAGGTAAGGATATATCATGCTTCAGTTTCTCTCCTGAAAGAAAAACTTATGGTATTTGGCAATGAGTCACAGCACTTCAAGAAATATCACTTTGCACTTGGACAGTTTAGAAAACATTTCAGTAGATGGGTGCAGAATAAAAATGGTTGAAGGCCCACTGTGCTACCCGTCCCCCCCTCCATTTCCCAGTACAAGACAGAGGTAGCCAATTACAAATTCAAATAATGGAAACATACCAACTTTGTATCATCTGTTGTGCTCTGTAGTTTGTCCCTGGTATCAATATATATATATATATATATATATAATATGAGGGCTGAAGTCCTACCACAATGGAGGTTCATTTTATCCCAATCTCAAGTGCTATGTACAATAATGCTAGATTTTTAAAGTTGTGCTTATGTATATCTATTACTATACAGATCAATAATAATTAATGCTGGAAATTCTCTTTAGGCATTGAATCCTATACCAACACCGATTTGACTACTAGCATTCAGCTATCAATTGCCACTGGCTCATCCACCATCTCAGGAGACTCTACCAGCACTGAAGTATTTACTAGTGCTGGGTTGTCCACCACTATGCAATCATCTGAAACAGTGACTGCCCTTGGACCATCTACCAGCATTGCATCATCCAGCAGTACAAGATCACCAGTCACCATTGAATTATCCACCAGTGAGACACAGCATACCACCATCCAGTCATCAACTAGCTTTGAGTTAACCAACAGTACCAAATCTTCAATGGAAGATACAAAAATATCAACCAATAATACCAAATCATATACAACCATGAATTATTTCAACCAGACAAGCACCATTGGTAATCATGTTACTACCAAAGGTAAATATTACTATTGTGAGTGTAGGTAAAGATATTTGGCATCATGTGACTTTAACATTACTTACCACCAATCATAGCATGCAAGCTGTACAAGCCAACCCCATTTTTCTGGCCCCCAGAATCACAGTGCAGAAGAGGCCCTTCAGCCCATCAAGTCTGACCAACATGTTTTTTGCACATACACTTACCTCCCTTTTCAGCCACAACATGCTATACTCAAATTTTCACCCCACAAATGGATGTTTTAGTCACCAGCACTTTAAAGCTTTATGAAAGGGATCAATCAGGCAAATTAGGCTGTATTGTGAAGATCCACAGGAGTTAAAGACTCACATGTCTTATAGGTAAATATCCATTAACCAAATCAGGCAGCAGAAGCCATTCTGTAATTAACAACTGTTTTGTTGCTAAACTATAACTCAGTACAAATACAGTTTCCACAATCCACTCCTTCTGCAGCAGCATTCCCTACTACTGGGGAAAACCCAGCTCTTAAGTGCAGGCTTAATGAGAATCACCTGCTCTCAACTCACTTTGAAGATTGTCCTGGTTTACTGTTAAAGGGACCTGCATTTCTAACATTGCCACACAGACAGCCAACCCTGCATGGTGAACGACAGTTCACTTTTAGACTTGGCATAGAAGTGAACCCCTGTTTTTTGAGAGATTTTTCAAGGCTTCAAACGTTGACTTATATGCCCACATCTACAGTAGTAAAACAAGATGGCTCCAACAACTACAGTAATCTTCCTTTGTAATAAGTATAACTTACTACATCCTTCAAGACTCAACCAGCAAGGTCAGCAGTTGTGCTACTGAGCCTCTCTTGCTGATGGACATTGAAGTCCCCCCACCAAGAGAACATAATTTGCCCTTGCTACCCACAGTGATTCTTCCAAGTGGTGTTCAACATGGAGGAGTACTGATTCGTCAACAAGGGAGTGAGCGCTAGGTGGTAATGAGCAGGAGGTTTCTTTATCCATGTTTGACCTGATGCCATGAAACTACATTGGGTATGAAGTTAATGTTGAAGACTCCCAGTACTATTCCCTCTCAACTCAATGCCACTGTCTCATCTGTTACTGAAGAGGACTTTGTAGGGTTGACTGGGCAGAGTGTGCCATTGTCCTTTCTGGTCCCTAGGCTGATGCTGGGTGGTCCATCAGATTTTATTCTTCTTTGCCTTTTCTATGCAGTTTTATATAACTCAGTGGTTTGCTAGACCATTTCAGAGGGAAGTTAAGAGTCAACCGATTGCTGTGGGTCTGGAGTCACACGTACGCCATGTTGATTGATGATGGCAGATTTTCATCCCTAAAGGGATGCAGATTTTTTTTAAACCAATCTGGTAGTTTCATGATCACTATTACTGAGACCAGATTTTTTTTAATACCAGGTTTTATTCATTAATTGAATTTAAATTCCACCTTGAGTTAGGGCTTCTGGGTTACTCATCTTGTAAAATTACCACAATGCTACCATTTCACTTTCACCATCGTCCATTTTGCTCATGATCTAACAGCAATTTCACTGACTGGATCTTCAGTTTGGTGTAATTTTTTTCTGTTGGGTTTGTCATGACAAGAAATAGTGTGTTAGAAGTAACATTAGCCAGGATTTTCCAGAGATAATAATGGTGAGGCTCACAGCTTACCATTATATTGGAATAAATCAGACAGCATCTGATGCTATCCAAAAATGTGCATTTAAATGCAAAAATCAGAATTTCCTGTTGGAGATTCCTTGTTCCTCCACAGGATGTGCTGTTGTAGTCCTCGATGACAGAATTGTGACTAAAATGGCTGCACTGGCTTGAAGTTGGACACTAGTTCTCTTTTGAAAATGTCATTAAAAGTTAGAACTGCTGCATTCAGAAGTAAATGATATGTAATGGCATGATAAGTTCTAATTACTGTGAAACAATTTTTCTAATTCTGAAAATTTAGTTTTACAGCTGTTGTGTCTCTTTGTTGCAGAGATTAATTAGTGTTGGAATATAAAGTTTTTTTTTCCTTTTTTGTTGCATCTTTTATGTCTCTTTTAACCTCAACTACCTTTCCCAGTCTTCATTTTGCTTCCTGTACAACATTTATTCTAACTTGTACTTTCGGTTTTATACATCCTGGTTTGGGCTTTGCGTGGCTCAGTGAGGATTGTTCAGTCTGATTAATTGCAGAGCTGCACTATTGCTCTCCCTGCTGGCAGATGCCACAAATACCCTTCAGAGGGATCAAAACTGAATCAAATACAAAATTAGTGCAAATCTCCATTCAAAAGCTCAAGGAAACTTGTGGGCTGTTATCAGTGACATAATGCCAAGTGCCGTTCCTTCATCGCTGGCTGCAAAATCTGGGTCAAAATGTTTAGCAACTGAATAAGTGCTGTTATTTAATTTTATATAGCTGCTCAGGAACATTTATTAGAAATTCTATCAATCAACCCTGACCCTGCCCCCGATCCCCAACAATTAGAACTAGTGTTCCTACAATACAATTTTCCTTGCTAAGTCCCCAAAGATAAATCTCGCCTGATAACAGAGGCTTTCCATCCCATCGACTTTTCCTTCTAGTTTAATCTGTTCAATTTTACTGCAAGTTTACCCAAGTTTACTTATGATATTTTTTCCGAGTTGATCCTGATGCGGTATTGCTCCATGCAATGGGAAGCGAACCTTTTAAAACATTTTACTTAGGGAATATCGCCAATGCTGACAATGTTGCATGTATGGTCCATCTGTACTGACACTGACAAGGTTGTGGTGAACCTTTTCCTTGAAGTGCAGCAACTCTAGTGCCTGGATATCTGAAATGCACTCCTGTCATGTGAAGCTGTGATCTGGGAGCACAGATTTATAATGAATGTGAAAGTACTGAGTCTCTCCAAGTAACCTATGCCTGAGTAACAAATGGCATATTTTCCCCAAACTCTTAATTCCTGTTTTTTTTTCTTATTAATAAAGCATTTTGGCCCTGATGAACCACTAAATTTACCTGATCTCCTGCATAACTTCTTTGGGACATTGAAATTCACCACTATTAGATTTAGTATGGAGAGGTAATTTTTTTAAGTCCTCCCAATACCAACATGAATTTCCAACTTATTCTGATGCTATGCGGAGGTTAATTCAATATTGAAAATTTACAACTAATTCCCATTTTTGGAATTTTGTTTATCAATATGTTATTCTGTATTTTTCAGACTCTGAAGACACTGTGTCAGTGGCAGTGGTGGTAACTGTAATTCTGATCTTGGTGATCTGTACTGCTGTATTATCATATCTCATCAGACACTGGCAAGTCAGGAAGAAACTGTATGTATTGTTTTGTCAATCTTCATATTAATGCAATTCAACTTTTAATCATATATACAAACTACTCGTGGAAAGAAAAATATTCTAGGTGCTAGAAATCTGAAATAAAAGCAGAAAATGCTGGAAACTATTAGCAGATCTGCGGAGCGAGAAACAGATAACTTCCAGGTTGACATCCTTTTGTTAGAAACCTTTATCTGTGTAAGGCTTTTAATAGATTATCAGTGTACAGTCAATCCCCAGAGATAGAGAGGTAGAGGAAGAGAAGAATCAGGAGTGGATGGACCAGAGGTAACTGTGGACTAGAGGTTTGAAGTAAAATTAATTAAATTCTCCAGCTCAAGGCTAGAATGGAAAATAGAAACAACACAGTCATTTATGTATGAAGTCATGGAATCATGGAGGGAATCTGAGTAGGAGTGGAACAAGAAACCACCCAAGCCATGAGCAGGTTGGCATAAGGTAAATCAGATTAGAGAATTAAATGCGTGACTCAAAGATTGGTGTGGCAGAAATAGGCTTTGATTCATGTGGCACCAGCACCAATTGTGGGGAAAGTGCAAGCTGTACTGTTGGGACGATCTTCACCTGAGCCATGCTGGAATGAGTGTTCTGGCGACTTGTACGACTAAGACAATAGAGTGGGCTTTAAACTAAATTGTGGGATGAAGATCAAGTTTGGGAAGACTTGATAAATTAAATGGAGAAAACAAGACAAGAGAGCAAGGTAGGAATAAGGGAAATGATGATCAGAGCATGGCAGGAAGCGACAGAGTGTACAAACCTTAAAGTCACCAGCAGATAAAGGCTAGAGGTTACAAAAAAGTAAAAAGACTGAACGAACATCTCTGTATCTGAATGCACATAGATTCATAACAAAACAGATGAATTGACAAACAAATAGAAATAATTATAGCAATTACAGAGACATAGCTGTAGGATGACAAAGATTGGGATCTGAATATTCACGGGTACATGGCATTTAGGAAGGACAGGAAGCTAGGAAAAGATTGTGAGGTAGCTCTGTTAATTATGGATGATACTGGTACAATAGAGAGAGATGACCTTAGTTCCGGAGATCAGGATGTCGAATCAGTTTGGGCATAGATGAGAAATATTAAAGATAATACGTTACTTGTGGAAGTGGTTTAAAGCCCCAGAATAGTAATCACACTATAGGACAGAGTATACAGGAAGAAATAATAGGGGCTTGTGAGAAAGGTATGGTGATAATCATGGGTGATTTCAATCCACATATAGATTGGACAAATCAGATTGGCTAAGGTTTTTGTTTTTGTTTTAGCACCAACCAGAGAGCAGGCTATACTAGATTGGATAATGTGCAATGAGACAGGATTAATTAATGACCTCTTGGTAAAAGAAGCCCTTGGTAGCAGTGATCATAATATGATTGAATTTCATGTTCAGTTTGAGGGAAAGAGGAGTGGATCTAAGACAAGTGTTTTAAACTTAAATGAGGGCAATTATGAAGGCATGAAAACAGAGCTGGCTAGAGTGAATTGGGAAATTAGGTTAAGGGATAGAGGTTAGTAGAGATGCAGTGGCAGAAATTTAAGAAAATATTTCAGCATACTCAGAAAAGATACATTCCAGTGAGAAAGAAAGACTCTAAGGGAAGGACACACAATCCGTGGCTAACTAAAGAAGTTAAAGAAAGTATCAAAGTGAAAGAAAAACATAAATTTCCACAAAGATGAGTGGCAGGTCAGAAGATTGGACAGTATGTAAAGAGCAGCAAAGAACGATGAAAAGATTAATAAGGAAGGAGAAATTAAAGTATGAGATAAAGCTAGCTAGGCATATGAAACAGATACTAAGAGTTTCTACAGGTTTTTAAAAGGAAAATAATAAGTAAAGTATGCATTGATCCTCTAGAGAGTAGAATGGGGAATTAATAATGAAAAATAAAGAAATGGTGGATGAATTGAACAGATATTTTGCATCTATCTTCACTGTGGAGGATACAAATAACATCCCAGAAATAATTGTGGATCAGGCGGTGATAGGGAGGGAGGAACGTAAAGCAATTACAATCACTGGGGAAAGGGTAATGAGAAAATTATTAGAACTAAAAGCTAACAAGTCCCTAGGATGGACTTCATGCTAGGATCTTAAAAGAAGAGGCTGATGAGATAGTAGATGCATTGGTTTTAATTTTATAAAATTCCCTAGACATTAGAAAGGTCTTATCAGATTGCAGAATGTGACTCTAGTCAAGAAAGAAGGGATTTGGCTGGTTAGTTTAACATCTGTCATAGGAAATGTTTTTTAATTCATTCATGGGATATGGGCATTGTTGGCAAGGCCATCATCTATTGCCCATCCCTATTTGTCCTTGAGAAGGTGGTGGTGAGCTGCCTTCTTGAACAGCTGTAGTCCATGTGGCTTAAGTAAACTCACAGTGCTGTTACAGAGGGAGTTCCAGGATTTTGGCCCAGTGACAGTGAAGGAACGGTGATATATTTCTAAGTCAGGATGGTGAGTGTCTCAGAAGGGAGCCTCCAGGTCCCTTGTCCTTCTAGGTGGTAGTGGTCGCGGGTTTGGAAGGTGCTGAGTAACAAAGCTTGGTGAGTTCCTGCAGTGCATCTTGTAGACTGTACCTATTGCTGCCACTGTGGATCATTTGTGGATAGGATATCAATCAAGTGGGCTGCTTTGTCCTGGATGGTGTCAAGCTCCCTAAACCCCGCTGTTTAAGAAGGGAGTGAGGCAAAAGATGGGAAATTACAGGCCGATTAGCCTGACCTAGGTCGTTGGTAAGGTTTTAGATCCATTGTTAAAGATGAGATTTCAGAGTACTTGGAAGTGCACGGTAAAATAGGGCAAAGTCAGCATGGTTTCATCAAGGGGAGGTCATGCCTGACAAATCTGTTAGAATTCTTTGAGGAGGTAACAAGCAGGTTAGACAAAGGAGAGCCAATGGATGTTATCTACTTGGACTTCCAGAAGGCCTTTGACAAGGTGCCGCACAGGAGGCTGCTCAGTAAGATAAGAGCCCATGTAGTTAGAGGCAAGGCATGGATAAAAGATTGGCTTTCTGGCAGGAGGCAGAGGGTAGGGATAAGGGAGTCCTTCTCAGGATGGCGGCCAGTGACTAGTGGAGTTCCACAAGGGTCAGTGTTGGGACCTCAACTTTTCACTTTATACATTAATGATCTAGATGAAGGAACTGAGGGCATTTCTGGCTAAGTTTGCAGATGATACAAAGATAGGTGGAGGGACAGGTAGTATTGAGGAGGCGGGGAGGCTGCAGAAGGATTTGGACAGGTTAGGAGAATAGGCAAAGAAGTGGCAGATGGAATACAATGTGGGGGAAGTGTGAGGTCATGCACTTTGGTAGGAAGAATTGAGGCATAGACTATTTTCTAAATGGGGAGAGAATTCAGAAATCTGGAGTGCAAAGGGACTTGGGAATCCTAGTCCAGGATTCTCTTAAGGTTAACTTGCAGGATGAGTTGGTAGTTAGGAAGGCAAATGCAATGTTGGCATTTATTTTGAGAGGACTAGAATATAAAAGCAGCGATGTGCTGCTGAGGCTTTATAAGGCTCTGGTCAGACCACATTTAGAATATTGTAAGCAATTTTGGGCCCCGTATCTCAGGAAGGATGTGCTGGCCCTGAAGAGGGTCCAGAGGAGGTTCACGAGAATGATCCCAGGAATGAAAGGCTTAACATATGAGGAATGTTTGAGGACTCTGGGTCTATACTCGATGGAGTTTAGAAGGATGAGGGGGGATCTGATTGAAACTTATAGAATACTGAAAGGCCTGGATAGAGTGGACGTGGGGAAGATGTTTCCATTAGTAGGAGAGACTAGGACCCGAGGGCACAGAATCAGAGTAAAGGGAAGACCTTTTAGAACAGAGATGAGGAGAAACTTCTTTAGCCAGAGAGTGGTGAATCTATGGAATTCGTTGCCACAGAAGGCTGTGGAGGCCAGGATAATGTGTGTATTTAAGAGCGAGATAGAAAGGTTCTTGATTGGTAAGGTTACGGGGAGAAGGCGGGAGAATGGGGTTGAGAAAGTTATCAGCCATGATTGACTGGTGGAGCAGACTTGATGGGCCGATTGGCCTAATTTCTGCTCCTATGTCTTATGGTCTAAGTTTCTTGAGTGTTGTTGGAGCTGCACTCATCCAGGCATGTATTCCATCACACTCCTAACTTGTATCTTATAGGTGGTGGACAGGTTTTGGAGAGTCAGGAGGTGACTTATTAGCTGCAGGATTCCTAGCCCCTGACCTGCTCTTGTAGCCACAGTATTTTTATGGCTAGTTCAGTTCAGTTTCTGGTCAATGGTAACCCCCAAGATGTTGAAAGTAGGGGATTCAGTGATGGTAATATCATTGAATGCCAAGGGGCAATGGTTAGATTTTCTCTTGTTGGAGATGGTCATTGCCTGGCACTTCTGTGGTGCAAATGTCACTTGGCAGGTCTTGTTGCATTTGGCCATGGACTGCTTCAGTGTCTGAGGAGTGGCGAAAGGTGCTGAACATTGTGAAATCATCAGCGAACATCCCCACTTCTGATCTTAAGATGGAAGCAAGGTCATTGATGAAGCAGCCTAAGATAGTTGGGCCGAGGATACTACCCTGAGGAACTCCTGCAATGATGTCCTGGAACTGAGAAGATTGATCTCCAACAAACACAACTATCTTTCCTTTGTGCAAGGTATGACTCCAACCAGCGGATCCCCCTGATCCCAATGACTCCAGTTTTGCTAGGGCTCCTTGATGCCATACTTGGTCAAGTGCTGTCTTGATGTCAAGGGCAGTCACTCTCACCTCATCTCGGGAGTTCAGCACTTTTGTTCATGTTTGAGCCAAGGCTGTAATTAGGTTAGGAGCTGAGGGGTCCTGGTGGAGCCCAAACTAAGTGTTAGTGAACATAATGAACAGGCTATTGCTAAGCAAGTGCCACTTGATAGCACTGTTGATGACCCCTTCCATTACTTTGTTGATGATTGAGAGTAGACTGATGGAGTTGTTATTGGCCGGGTTGGATTTGTCCTGCTTTTTGTGTACAGGACATATCTGGTCAATTTTTACTTTGCCGGGTAGATGCCAGTGTTGTAGCTGTACTGGATCAGCCTGGCTAGGGGTGTAGCAAGTTCTGGAGCACAAGCCTTCGATCCTATTATTGGAATATTGTCAGGGCCCATAGCCTTTGCAGTATCCAGAGCCTTCAGCTGTTTCTTGATATCATGTGGAGTGAATCGAATTGGCTGAAGACTGGCAGCAATGATGCTGGGGACTTCCAGAGGAAGTCAAGATAGATCATCCACTTGGCACTTCTAGTTGAAGATTGTTTCAAATTCTTCAGCCTTGTCTTTTGCACTGATGTGCTGTGCTCCTCCATCATTTGAAGATGAGGATATTTGTGGAGCCTCTTCCTCCAGTAATTGTCCACCATCATTCATAGCTGGATGTGGCAGGACTGCAGAGCTTAAATCTGATCTATTGGTTGTGGAATCATGTAGCTCTGTCTATCACTTGCTGCTTATAATGTTTGGCATACAAGTAGTCCTGTGTTGTAACTTCACCAGGTTAACACCTCATTTTTAGGAATGCCTAGTGCTGCTCCTGGCATGCCCTCCTGCACTCTTCATCCCCTGGCTTGGTGGTAATGGTAAAGTGTGGATATGCTGGCCCATGAGGTTCTCGATTGTGGTTGAGTACAATTCTGCTGCTGCTGATGACTCACAGCACCTCATGGTTTCCCAGCCTTGAGTTGCTGGATCTGTTTGAAATCTATCCCATTTAGCACAGTGGTAATGCCACACAACATGGTGGAGGGTATCTTCATTGTGAAAGCGGCACTTCATCTCCACAAGGACTGTGCGGTGGTAACTCCTACCGATACTGTCATGAACAGATGCACCTGTGGCAGGCAGCTTGGTCAGGATGAGGTCAAGTATGTTTTTCCCTCTTGTTGGTTCCCTCACCACCTGCTGCAGACCCAGTCTAGCAGCTATGCCCATTAGGACTTGACTAGCTTTGTCTGTAATGGTGCTACCGAGCCATTCTTGGTGATGGACCTTGAAGTCCCCCTCCCAGAATACATTCTGTGCCCTTGCCACCCTCAGTGCTTCCTCCAAGTGATGGTCAATATGGAGGAGTACTGATTCATTAACTGAGGGTGACGCGGTATGTGGTAATTAGCAGGTTTCCTTACCCATGTTTATCCTGATGCCATGAGACTTCATGGGGCTGAGAGTTCCCAGGGCCTCTGCCTTATAAATATTAATTTAACCTGCCTCCTCTGCTCTCTGGGAAAGAGCATTTCAAAGATTCACAACCCTCTGAGAGAAAAAATTCTTCTCATCTCTGTCTTAAATGGCAGACCTCTTATTTTTAAACAGTGACCCCAAATTCTAGTTTCTCCCACATGGGGAAACATTCTTTCAACATCCGGCCTGTCAAGTCCCTTCAGAATCATATATGAATCATTAAGATCATCTCTCAATCTTCTGAACTCCAATGGATACAGATCCAGCCTGTCCAAACCTTCCTCTTAAATGAACACCCCATCCCAGGTTGAATGAACTTTCTCTGAGCTGCTTCTGACACATTTATATCCTTTCTTAAATAAGGAGTCCAAAACTGAACACAGTACCCTAGACATGGTCTCACCAGCTCCACCTTTAGCAAAACATTCTACTTCTTTATTCTACTCCCCTTGCAATAAAAACAACATTCCATTTGCCTTCTAATCACTTGATGTACCCGCATACTAACTTTTCTTGATTCATGTACGAGGACACCAGAGATCCCTCTGCACCTCAGAATACTGTAATCTAATTTAAGCAATATGCTGCTTTTCTATTTTTCCTGCCAAAGTGAATAAGTTATACTCCAACAGCTAAATTTTTTCCCACTCACAACTTATCTATGTGCCTTTGCAAACTCCTGATGTCCTCTTCACAACTTACTTTCATAAGAACATAAGAACTAGGAGCCAGAGTAGGCAATTCAGCCCCTCGAGCCTGCTGTGCCATTCATGGCTGATCTCAATTCGGTCTCAATTCCAATTTCCTGCCCTCTCCCCATAATCTTTCAACCTGTTACTAATTAAAAATCTGTCTATCTCCTCCTTAAGTTTATTCAGCATCCTAGCATTCACTGCACTCTTAGGTAGTGGATTCCACAGATTCACAACCCTTTGAGAAAAGAATTTGCTCCTCACCTCTGATTTAAATCTACCACCGCTTAGTCTAAAACTATGGCCTCTCATTCAAGAATGCCCCACAAGGGGAAACATCCACTCCATATCTACTTTGTCTATCCCCTTTAGCACCTTATTTACCTCAATTAGATCTCCTCTCACCCTTTTAAACTCTAGTGAGTATAGGCCTAAACTGCTCAATCTCTCCTCATAAGACAAGCCCCGCATCTCTGGAATCAACCTAGTGAACCTCCTCTAAACCTCCTCCAGTGCAATTACATCCTTCCTCAAGTAAGGGGACCAAAACTGTGCACAGTACTCAAGGTGTGGTCTCACCAATGCCTTGTACAGTTGCAACAACACTTCCCTATTTTTATACTCTATTCCTTTAGCAATAAATGCCAACATTCCATTTGCCTTCCTTGTTTCCTGCTCTACCTGCGTACTAGCTTTCAACGATTCCTACCCATCTTTGTGTCATCAGCAGTTCAGATCAGGTGATGTGTTAATCTGAGTACCTGTATGTTTAGATGGACAAAAAAGATTCTATGATACCCTTATTAAGAGTGGGGAGTTGTCTGTGCATCTTGGGCAGTGCCATACTAAGTAGTATGTCATAAATGATCAGCTGTCCTTTATTACTAA
Organism: Carcharodon carcharias; assembly: GCF_017639515.1. Taxonomy (NCBI): domain Eukaryota; kingdom Metazoa; phylum Chordata; class Chondrichthyes; order Lamniformes; family Lamnidae; genus Carcharodon; species Carcharodon carcharias. The sequence continues at coordinate 122,184,635 of NC_054477.1, forward strand.
CTGGCAGCTTGATGTTCATTCTTGATCATGCACAACTTAGAATTATCAGAAAGCAAAGCATGATTTTCTTTTAAAAATTTAAAAAAATAAAGTTCAGGATTAAGATCATCAGTTTTTAAGTTATAGCCCAAAAAGAACAGTGCTCTGATCAGCATCATTAAGATTCAGCCCTGTGTTTCTCAGTGAGGATTCTTCAATCCCTGTGGTTGAAGAGCCTCGCTGTTACTTGCCCTATTCCAACACACCACAGATTGCCTTGTGGAGGGCACTGCACTGGAAAAACACCAAATTTTCAGAAATCTCGACTGACAAGCCCATGAAAAATCTGTGAGCAGCTGACAGTAAAGTGAATGGCAAATTCTGCTCCTTCACCACTGAGAGCAAGATCTGGGTCAGCATGTTTTTGGTGATGTTGGATAAGGGATAACTGTCAGGCAGGATGTAAGAAAGTTTCTTCATTTTTTGACTAATTTCATGGGACCTATTATAAACGCATGAAAGTTTTGATGTAACATCTCAGCTAAAGAATGACACCACAGTTCTAGACTGAAATGTTATTCTGTTAATCTAGATAATGTGCTCAAATCTCCAAATTGAGAGTTGAACTTATGACTCTGACTCAGAGGTGAGAACACTACTGTTTAACATAGTGCAAAAAACTGACAACCAGCAGAAAAAATGAAGTATCTCATATAATGAACTTTTCAGTGTCAAACTTCATACAGTGCGACGCAAAGATAGGTAGGAAAGTAAGTTGTGAAGAGGACATAAGGAGGCTACAAAGGTATATAGTTACGTCAGGTGAGTGGGAAAAGATCTGGCAAGTGGAGTAGAAATGTAGAAAAATGTGAGTTTGTCCATTTTGGCAGGTCAAATGAAAAATTAGCATATTATCTAAACGGTGAGAGATTGCAGAGCTCTGAGATGCAGAGGGATCTGGGTGTCCTAGTGCATAAATCACAAAAGATTAGTATGCAGGTGCAGAAAGTAATTAGCAAAGCTAATAGAATGTTATTGTTTATTAGAAGGGGAGTCGAATAGGAGGACAAGGGCAGCAAACAGATGGGAAAACCACCAGCTGGAAGTCCCCCTCCAAGTCACTCACCATCCTGACTTGGAAATATACTGCCGCTCCTTCATTGTCACTGAGTCAAAATCCTGGAACTCCGTTCCTAACAGCACTGTGGGTGTGCCTGCACCACATGGACTGGAGTAGTTCTAAAAAAAGGCAGCTCACCACCAACTTCTCAAGGGCAACTAGAGATGGGCAATAAATGCTGGTCCAGCCAGTGAAGCCCACATCCTGTGAATGAATAAAAAATAATACAAGAGTAAGGAGGTTATGCTTCAGTTATGTAGGGCATTGGTGAGATCACATCTGGAGTATTGTGTACAGTATTGGTCTCCTTATTTAAGGAAATATGTAAATGCATTAGAAGCAGGTCAGAGAAGGTTTACTGGATTAATACCTGGAATGGGTTGTTTATCTTATGAGGAAAAGCTGGACAGGTTAGGCTTGTATCCACAGGAGTTTAGAAGAGTAAGAGGCGACTTAATTGAAACATATAAGAACCTGAGGGGACTTGACAGGGTGAATGTGGAAAAGGAGAATCTAGAACTCGGGGTCACTGTTTCAAAATAAGGGGTCACCCATTTAGGACAGAAATAAGGAAAAATAAATTCCTCAGAGAGTTGTGAGACTTTAGAATTCTCTTCCTCAAAAGGTGATTGAGGCAGAGTCTTTGCACATCTTTAAGGCAGAGGTAAATCAATTCTTGATAAGCAAGGGGGCGAAAGGCTATCGAAGTATGCAGGAATATGAGGTTAAAATCAGATCAGTCATGATCTGATTGAATGGCAGAACAGGCTTGAGGGGTCCAGTGGCCTACTCCTATGTTTGTAGGTCATTGTCAGACTTCCTTTTATCATTTGACATATTATGGGGATGGTTTCCTTCCAGCATTTTGGTGTATTGAATCATCCAGAGGCAGCAACCAGTCTCCTTTTAGCACGTAGCCATCTTGGATAATTTCCTATATTTGCTACGCTTGGGATATTGCATTGGATGAACGTAATGAGTACCATTTTATGGGCATGGCTAGCACCCTTTCAGATTTCCTTGTATTTGCTGTGCCTTGGCATTCCAATTTGTCCCAGGAGCAGGAGAAGGAAAATCTCGCCTATGGGGATCAGGAGAAATTATGAAAATCAGATTTAAGATTTTTACAGCAAAAAAATAAATTAATCAATTTAGAGTATGAATAACAGGGTTTATGATTTTTTTTCCCAACAGTAACGGACCACCACCATTCAAACCCCCTCCTCCACCGATAAAGTACACAGCTATTCAGGTATCGCCACAGGGTGAAGTCAACTAATGAAGAGGATGCTGATGTATTTGGATTTTCAGCATCATACAGTTTCAAATTGTGGTTTTTTGGTGCAATATCTACATCTTTTTTAATGCTTTTAGCATAGCAAGCATTTATCATTAATACTCTGCCATTCAGAGGAAATATTTGCGTTCTAAAACACCTGTATAGTTTTTCACAAAGTATTTGTACACATTAAAGTTTCATGTTAATTTTTCTGAATTCAATGAAGAATATTATATATAGTAAGCATTTAGGTCTGTAGGAGAAAAGGATTAAAAGATCAATGAACTTATGTTGTATGCTTATTTCTTCAGCTATAACTGATATCATAGTTCCCCAGTCACAGTATTACACATTTGAGGCCCAACATTGTGAAAAGTTGCTTGAGGGAATGAAATCTCAAAATTTCAGAGGTCTTGCTTAACTCAAAACCAACGTTTAACTTGTAACCTATATTTGTAATAAGGTAATCTCCCAGTGTGCTTTTATAAGACACTTTACTGTCACGCCATAAAATTGAACAATGGCACAGTCATTTCAATGGTTTTAGGACTGCAATTCCAATGGTCTAGTGCTTTGGAATGATGACCATGAAGTCAGCATGGCTAATTCCAATTGAATGAATTTCGGGCTACTTGCCTGTCAGCAGCCTGAAAGTCGGTGCCAGGAAATGTGTACGGCAGGGTGACGGTGGGGGCTAGTGGGAGCGGGAGGACAGCTGGAGTGATGGGGGGAGGGGCAATGTTTGGGGGATGATCATGGTTGGCAATGACTATCAAGGGCATTTGAAACCATTCCTCCTGACTCTATATAAATTAAAAAAACATTTCTGGAGGCCATTGTATTTACACCTAGAAAACCTGAGCAAAGAAGCTTGACATCTTTCCAGCTTACAAATTTCCATGAGACATGCTAAAACAGGATTTCAATGTCTCATTTGTATATGTAAGTTTTGAACGTTTTTCAGGCATCCTTGGCATGCAGATGTCATTCTCCAAAATGGGGTCTTGTGTCATCTTACACCAGTTTCCTTTTATCTGTGACTAGGATTAATTCTATTTGTACATGATCCAACTGAATACTGTGGTAGTCTCTCAACAGTCACTGTCAGTGAACAGAGGTTTTGCATCTTTTAAAGTGATAAGTAATCAATAATTCAATGGGGTAGTTCTGTTAAGCACTCTTCATCACAGACCAATATTTGCTATGTTCACCTAGTCAGAATTCATCTCCTACACATGTCCAAGCAGCTGCCTCATAATCTGGTGTCCAAAACAGGCTCTGAGATGTGGTTGTCATGCGCTCTTGAATCATATAGATTAGTTAAGATGCCTCAGTTTTCACAGCTAATTGAAGACTTGGTGAATGCACTGCACATGACATTAGTCTACATTACCTCAGCCTCACTCTGTGCAGACACAAATTACAGCACAACTTTATCATCTTGGTACAAATTTGTAAACTTGGCATTTTCCACATAAATTATTTAGACTTAATTAAACTCAGGATCATAAAATCAATCCCCTAATGTAAAACCAAGGCTGTTCAGAAGGATGGCAAGAGAGTTCTCCCAGTGTCTGTCTTCCTTGCTTCCTCCTCTCCTTCCTTCCTCCCTTCCCTTCCTCCATCTCTCATTCCTTCCTTTCCCCTGTAGTGATTGTAGGTATAACCTTTCTTACTGCCTTTAGGGGTTATGTGACTGTACTGACGAATAAGCCCTAAGCACGGGTAATCTTAGGGGCTGAGCTTTCTAGTCATGGACCTGGTTCGAGCATGTAGCTTCTAAATGAGCTCTGTATAAAGTTATCTGTTTCAAGTAAGAAACCTGCCTGGTATACCAAGTTTATTACAATTAGTGACAAAGATAAATAGCTCCAATGCTGCAACTCACCTTGTGAATGTGAGCACATCAATTCTTAAGGAAAGAAAGAAAAGTATACTCACCAGTCATGCCACTCTTTGGCAGAATTGACACTTATGACTCATCCATGGAAGACTGGAGCCAGTACCTAGAGTGCCTGGGTTTTTATTTTGTGGTGAATTAAATAACAGCAGAAGAGAAGCAGAAAACAATTCTTTAAGTATCTGCAGTAGCAAGAATTATAATCATATATGTAGTCTGATGGCCCCAAACGTGTCCAATTCTAAATCTTTCAACGAGCTGGTAGTCTTCGTGAAGATGCATTTTCAGCTGAAGCCATTGGTAATTACATGGAGTTCAACTCCAGAGTGAGGGCCCCAGGTGAGTCCATCCAAACGTATTTTGCGAAGTTGAAACAGGTGACTGAGCACTGCGACTTCAGAGCTACGCTCAATGACAGGTTGCGGGACTGGTTGGTTTGTGGAGTCCACAACGACACCATTTGATGCTGTTTACTTGCAGAAGTTAATATTGATCTGAAGCGTGCCATTGAAATAGTGCTGGTGATGGAAAGTGCTGTGAGGGACTCACAGGCTTTACAGAGTGTGCAACATGGCGCAGTTCTTCAGTTAGGTCGAGAACCTATCACCGAGCGTGGCATGAAAACCAGGGAGACAACCGTGAAGCGGGAGACAGTCTCTTTTGGTCAAAAAATGAAAAGGCCTAGTGGATGCACCTCACCAGCAATTCAGAAATTAATCTGTTACTGATATGGGGTAACCAAGTACCGGAAAACTGGGGCAGAATTTTCTGGTCGGCATGCGGGGGCGGGCCCAGCATGCCAATGAGTAAAATGATGCAAGATGACATCGGGCATGCATCCCGACATCACCACGCGCCATCGTGATATTTCGGAAGGTGAGCGTACTATGAATTCTGAGGCGGCCGGCCATTAATTACTGGGCCAGTTAGGACTCTTGAGGCAGAAATTGAAGATGATTTTTCGCAGCCCGTGCAATTTTCAGTGCGTCGCATGGGCAGGATGGGTGGGTGGGTAGGCCACATTTTTAAAAACCTCATCCATGGGCGGGATAAGAGGGGTGAGTGGGCTCACCAATGCGAGTTGTTAGAACTTTAGTTTATTGCTTACTGCTACTTGCTTGTGTGAACAGGACAGCTTCATTTTGCTTCAGAGCTGCTTTGACAGAAATAACAGGCTTCAGTTCAGGACTCTGGAGGAATCATAACACTTGGGGCCTTCCAGGTATCAGAGAGCCTTCCCTTACCCTGGGAATGGGGATTGTGCTCCCCGCGAGAGGCACCTCCTCTGAGGAGGAAGGGAGGGCCAGAAGGGGGAGGAGGCCAGGAGTCCATATTCAGCCTCCGGGGGAGCTACCTGTGGGAGGACAGGCACAGGCACAAGGGGTGCAGGGCCAACAGGAAGTCTAAGGTGGAAGGGGCCACAGAATACACCACTATCCTGCTGCCAGGGTTTAATGGCGATGATGCAGCTACCTCAATATGTTTGAGATGCAGTGCTGAAGGAGGCTCCACCTCTCAAGGGAGACAGTGACTTCCATCTGTCAGATAATCGGCTCTGAGATCAGCTCCAACTGTGTGGGTGGACACCCCATGCTAGTGGCGCTGAAGGTCATGGTTGTCCTCAACTTCTATGTCTCCAGCTCTTTCCAGGGATTGGTGGGTGATCTTTGTGGAGTCTCCCAATCAGCTGTCCACAGTTGTGTCAAGCTGGTGATAGGCGCTCTGTTCAGGCGTCCATTGACTTTCATACACTACCGCAGGGACAAGGCCAGCCAGGCAGAGTGAGCCAGAGGCCTCGCGTGATTGCTGGGTTCCCCCGTGTCCAGGGTGCAATCGACTGCACACATGTGGCCATCAAGGCACCAGTGGGTGAGCCGGGAGCCTTCGTCAACAGGAAGGGCTTCCACTCCATGAACGTGCAGATAGTGTGTGACCATAGGATGCAGATTCTGAAAGTCTGTGTAAGATACCCAGACAGCTCCCATGGCGCCTACATCCTGAGACACTCCCAGGTACCAAGGCTCTTCAGTGCTCCAGCTCGGCTGGATTGGTGGCTGCTGGGTGATAAGGTGGCTCATGACGCCTCTCCGCCATCCAAGAACAGAAGCTGAGCAGCAGTACAATAGGAGCCACGCCTCCACAAGGGCTGAGGTAGAGAGAACCATCGGTCTTCTCAAGATGCGCTTCTGATATCTGGATCGTTCAGGGGGTGCATTCCAATGCTCCTCAGATCGTGTGTCACTGATAGTGGTTGCATGCTGCAATCTCCACAATCTGGCGCTGGAAAGGGGGAGCAGTGGAGGAAGACGATGTAGATACAGATGTTTTAGCAGTAGATGATGAATCCAGTAGTGAGTCCGAGGACGAGCACGCACAGGAGAACACTGAGGGGATAGACGCCAGCCCAGGCAACTTCCAGGGAGGCTTTGATCCAACGCTCCTTCAGCTGGCCTACCAAAGATGAACCACGAACACATGTCAAGGCTGCAAGCTTCGTACTCGATACCTGAGAGCAACATTTGCCTGGTCAGCAACATTAAATATGTGCAATTTCAATAAAGCTCAATGACAGACAAGTCACTCATAACATCATGGATTCCCCTTCACCTGCAGGACCAATGAAGCACCCAGAGGCTTGTTGAGAACAAAAACATTTAATGATTGGCAACTTGGCATATAGAAATCAAAGAACATAAAAAGGTGTTGAACAGCACACCAATTTAACAGTAACTTAAAAGTGAGGCAAAAGAAAACCACTAATAATAAGCCCGTAGATAAAAACAAAAAAACTGCGGATGCTGGAAATCCAAAACAAAAACAGAATTATCTGGAAAAACTCAGCAGGTCTGGCAGCATCGGCGGAGAAGAAAAGAGTTGACGTTTCGAGTCCTCATGACCCTTCAGCAGAACTGGGTGAATCCAAGGAGAGGGGTAAAATATAAGCTGGTTTAAGGGTGGTGGGGGGGGGGTGCGGTGGTTGGGTGGGGATAGAGAGGTGGAGAGGGTTGGTGTGGTTGTAGGGACAAGCAAGCAGTGATAGGAGCAGATAATCAAAAGATGTCACAGACAAAAGAACAAAAGAACACAGGTGTTGAAGTTGGTGATATTATCTAAACGAATGTGCTAATTAAGAATGGATGGTAGGGCACTCAAGGTATAGCTCTAGTGGGGGTGGGGGGGGCATAAAAGATTTAAAAATAATAGAAATAGGTGGGAAAAGAAAAATCTATATAAATTATTGGAAAAAACAAAAGGAAGGGGGAAGAAACAGAAAGGGGGTGGGAATGGAGGAGGGAGTTTTCCGTTCTCTCAGGTCCAACCCCAACATTGTCATCAAACCCGCTGACAAGGATGGTGCTGTTGTTGTCTGGCGCACTGACCTCTACCTCGCAGAGGCTGAGCGTCAACTCGCAGACACTTCCTCCTACCTCTCCCTGGACCATGACCCCACCACTGAACATCAAGCCATTGTTTCCAGGACTGTCAATGACCTCATCTCCTCTGGAGATCTTCCTCCCACAGCTTCCAGCCTGATAGTCGCCCAACCTCGGACGGCCCGCTTCTACCTCCTACGCAAAATCCACAAACAGAACTGTCCCGGTAGACTGATCGTGTCAGCTTGCTCTTGCCCCACGGAACTCATTTCTCGTTATCTTGACTCCCTTCTCTCTCCCCTTGTCCAGTCCATCCCCACCTATATCCGTGATTCCTCTGACACCTTACGTCACATCAACAATTTCCAGTTCCCTAGCCCCAACCTCTTCCTCTTCACCATGGACGTCCAATCCCTCTACACCGCCATCCCCCACCAGGATGGTCTGAGGGCCCTTAGCTTCTTCCTCGAACAGAGGCCCGAACAATCCCCATCCACCACTACTCTCCTCCGTCTGGCTGAACTTGTTCTCACACTGAACAATTTCTCCTTCAACTCCTCTCACTTCCTGCAAATAAAAGGTGTGGCTATGGGTACCCGCATGGGCCCCAGCTATGCCTGTCTCTTTATGGGGTATGTGGAATATTCCTCGTTCCAGTCCTACTCCGGCCCCCTTCCACAACTCTTTCTCCGGTTCATCGATGATTACTTCGGTGCTGCTTCATGCTCTCGTCGGGACTTGGAAAAATTTATTAATTTTGCTTCCAATCTCCACCTCTCCATCATTTTCACGTGGTCCATCTCTGACACTTCCCTTCCCTTCCTTGACCTCTCTGTCTCAATCTCTGGCGATAGGCTGTCCACCAATATCCATTAGAAGCCTACCAACTTCCACAGCTACCTCGATTACAGCTCCTCACACCCCGCTTCCTGTAAGGACTCCATCCCATTCTCTCAGTTCCTTCGCCTCTGTCGCATCTGTTCTGATGATGCTACCTTCAAAAACAGTTCCTCTGACATGTCCTCCTTCTTCCTTAACCGAGGTTTTCCACCCACGGTTGTTGACAGGGACCTCAAACGTGTCCGGCCCATCTCCCGCGCATCCGCCCTCATGCCTTCTCCTCCCTCCCAGAAACATGATAGGGTCCCCCTTGTCCTCACTTATCAACCCAACAGCCTCCGCATTCAAAGGATCATCCTCCGCCATTTCCGCCAACTCTAGCATGATGCCACCACCAAACACATCTTCCCTTCACCCCCCCCGACGGCATTCCGTAGGGATCGTTCCCTCCGGGACACCCTGGTCCACTCCTCCATCACCCCCTACTCCTCAACCCCCACCTATGGCACCTCCCCATGCCCACTCAAAAGATGCAACACCTGCCCCTTCACTTCCTCTCTCCTCACCGTCCAAGGGCCCAAACACTCCTTTCAAGTGAAGCAGCATTTCACTTGCATTTCCCCCAACTTAGTCTACTGCATTTGTTGCTCCCAATGCGGTCTCCTCTACATTGGAGAGACCAAACATAAACTGGGCGACCACTTTGCAGAACATCTGTGGTCTGTCCACAAGAATGACCCAAACCTCCCTGTCGCTTGCCATTTTAACACTCCACCCTGCTCTCTTGCCCACATGTCTGTCCTTGGCTTGCTGCATTGTTCCAGTGAAGCCCAATGCAAACTGGAGGAACAGCACCTCATCTTCCAACTAGGCACTTTACAGCCTTCCGGACTGAATATTGAATTCAACAACTTTAGATCTTGAACTCCCACCTCCATTCCCACCCCCTTTCTGTTTCTTCCCCCTTCCTTTTGTTTTTTCCAATAATTTATATAGATTTTTCTTTTCCCATCTATTTCCATTATTTTTAAATCTTTTATGCCCCCCCACCCCCACTAGAGCTATACCTTGAGTGCCCTACCACCCATTCTTAGTTAGCACATTCATTTAGATAATATCACCAACTTCAACACCTCTGTGTTCTTTTGTCTGTGACATCTTTTGATTACCTGCTCCTATCACTGCTTGCTTGTCCCTACAACCACTGCTGAAGGGTCATGAGGACTCGAAATGTCAACTCTTTTCTTCTCCGCTGATGCTGCCAGACCTGCTGAATAATAAGCCCGTGTTGTGCCTAAGGTGATTTATGCTTATGCTTGAGGGTGCTAGGTCTAGGTGCTCCCCCATTGCTGGCACTGGCATTGGAGGCAGCCTGCGCACTCTGCTGTCCTGTTGGCCTTGATGACCTTGGTGGGTGTCCTCTGGCCTGTGGAGCCTGTGCTGGCCCAGACTAGGAAGGAGCAGCCAGTGCCTTGGCTGGCATCTCTCTAGTCGCCGCAACTTCATCAGATGCCTTGGTCATTCGCAGAGGGTCAGAGGAGCTGCTGCCATCATCCGGAGTGCCCTGAGAGGAGCCTGCGGAGATGACAGGCAGCTTCTACGCCAATGTCAGGTCGCTTTGAACCTCCCTGGTCAGCATTGATGGATGAGCACCTAGCTGGGACACTGGGTGCCCAATCCATCTCCCGCAGTGACACTGATCATCTGAGGTCTTTGCTGCAGTGAGGGCTTGCAAGTCCGAGCGCACCCCCAGGAAACCCCTCTCCATGAGGGTCGCCACTCTCTCCATGGGTGAGGCATAACGCTTGGTCATGAGGGTCATTACATTGCTCATGCTTCGCATGGACTCCTCCATCGCAGAGACCATGGCATGCATTCCCTCATGTATCCCTGCCAGATCCTCCCGCACATCCTGCTGGACTTCCAGCATCTGCTGCCTCAGGGAAGACTCCAGAGGCACATCATCAGCCACCGACTGAGCATGTTCCTGGTTCTCAGCAGACCTCCTGCTGCCGGTGCCCTGGGCACTTTCTGCTTCCACCTGCACCTCAAGTGATTGTGAAGTGCCCTCACCGCTGTGCACCGAGATACTAGCCAATGATCACATTCCCACTGAGGTGTTAGTGTCTGCGCTGGTGCCTGCCTGGCTGAGAGGGTGTGACGCTGGTGCATTTACATCTTCTTTGCCCTCAGGGGTCAGCGGCAGTCCCTCTGCCTCCTGAGTCCGGGTGTGTTCTGGTGAGGCTGAAAGGAAGAACAAGGACATTTGCTTAGTTGAAGTCGTTACACTGTTAATGTGCAAGCCTGGCACCCGGATCAGTACGCACTCCCCCTTCCATTCTCAATGGGCAACCCATGTTGGAGGCTGAAATCAATATACAATCAACAGTGGAATGTTTGCACTGACAGACATTGTGACCTCAGTGCACGGCACTCTTACCTCCCAATGGCACCTCAAACTCACCACAGCCGTTTGACCTGGGCTCAAGGCCCCTCTCCAGCTCCAGTGCCTCCTGCTCATATCTGGTGATAATGAGAGGATGGGGCTGCTCTCCGCCAGTCGCAGCTGCTCTGCATTATTGTGTGTGGTCTTCTCCTGAAAGGAGAGGGGAGCATTGATTTGTCTACCCTGTAGCTGCATTGCCATTGTAGCCTTGCCACCCCCACCTGATGGAAACCTTTCAGGGCTCATCCGATTCTTGACCCTGGAACTGTCACACACTCATTCCAAGCAGACAAGGCTCACTCCCTTGCCCAGGTGCTGCCTCCATCAAATTTGCCACTCACACTCTAAGAAATTCCAAACCCACAAATACTACCACTTAAAAGGACAAAGGCAGCAGATAGATGGAAACCCCACCACCTGGGAGTTCCCCTCCAAGTCACTTAGCATCCTGACTTGGAAATGTTTCACTGGTCCATCACTGTTGCTGGATCAAAATCTTGGAGTTACCCCAAACAGCACTGTGAGTATTCCTGCACCACATGCAGGGGATACAGAAGACAGCTCACCACCATCTTCTCACGGGCAACTAGGGGTGGGCAATAAATTCTGGCACAGCCAGCAATGCCCACATCCCATGAATGAATGAATACAAAAACAAAATTCTGAGGTTTTTGGGGGGTGGGGAGGGTGCCGGGGTAGGGGCCAACCTAACTCCTGTGCTAAGTGACCCATGCCAACACGGTACTCACCCTTCCCGATCACAGGAGGTCATTAAACCGCTTGCGACACTGCACCCAGCTGCGTCTCACCACATCATGGGAGCTGACCCATCATGCCACCTCCTGCCAGGCATGTTTTGTTAGGTGGGGGGGGCCTCCTCCTGTCCCCTGGCACCAGGATCTCGTGGCGTGCTGCCATCTCCTTGAGGAGGGCAGCAAGGCACTCAATCGAGAACCTTGGGGCTGACTGCACCTTTGACCTGCCCTCCTGCCTGGCCTGCTCTCTGAGGACATTGTCCATGGACCCAGCAGTCATTGGCCTCCCGCCCCTTCCGGCTGATCTCAGGAGCCACGATTTACGCTGGGTGGGCCTAATTGGCCCACCCGCGTAAAATGGCAGCGCAGAGCCGATCATGGGCGGCAATCAGGTCTGCGCCCACCCCTGCCCTCTCCCGCCAAGCCTGCCCGCCAAACTAAAAATCCTGCCGCTAAAGGTTTAAAGAGGCAGAATGCCACTACTGCCACAAAAAAGGGCATGTAATAAAGCAATACAGGATGAAATCGAGGCAACCAATCAGACAGCAGACCAAGATGATTGAAGTGCACAATATGACAGAACCAGAAGCTGCTGAGACTGATATCTATTCCATATACAATCTCAAAGCAGTAAAAACTGAACCAATCGCCATCACCCTTCAAGCGAATGGGCAGCCTCTAGTCATGGAGGTAGACACAGGAGCATCAGCCACAGTGGTGGGAGAGCGTACATTTAAATACCTAAATGCAAGTACCCAGATTGAATCTGGAGCAAACCATGGCTCAGCTGAAGACATACACTGGAGAGTCAATACAGGTAAAAGGCATCGCCATAGTACCTGTGTATTACAGGCAACAGACAGCCCAGCTTCCAGTGATGATTGCAACAGGTGAAGGATCTAGTCTTTTGGGCTGCGATTGGTTACAAACATTAAGCTCAGCTGGTCAGAAATATTCCAAGTGAGAACAGGAGGGATTCCTGCACTGTTAAGGAAGTACAACAATGTACTTTGTGATGAATTGGGAAAGATAAAAGGCAAGCAAAAATATATGTAGATTTGGAGCGACACCTCAATTTTTTAAGGCCAGACCTGGGCCTTATGCCCTAAAGGAGAAGGTGGATGCAGAATTCTGCCACTTAGAGAAGTTTGGCATAATCCAGCCAGTCCAATTTCAGAATGGGGAGCACCCATTGTCCCTGTGATGAAACCAAATCAAACTATTCACATCTGTGGAGACTACAAATTACCGGTGAACAAGGCTGCTAAATTAGATAAATATCCTATCCTGAGGATAGAAGATTTGTACACTAAGCCACCTGGAGGAAAATTCTACACCAAACTGGACATGAGCCATGCATACCAACAGCTACAGCTGGACAGCACATTTAGAGGGTGTGTAACCATCAACATACGCAAAGGCCTGTACCAATATACACACCTACCCTTTGGTGTATCATCTGCCTGTGCAATCTTCCAAAGGGCCATGGAAAGCCTATTGCAAGGACTTCCCTGAGTAGTAAGTGTACCTGGATGATGTCCTGATCACAGGATCAACAGAAGCTGAACATTTGGCAACCTAGAAGTTTTAAGAAGATTTTTGGAAGCTGGTGTATGATTGAAGAAGGAGAAATGTACTTTCCAAGGGACTGAAGTCACTTACTTGGGTCACCAAGTGGATGCCCCGGGGTTGTATCCAGTAAAGGAGAAAGCTAGGGAAATTAAGGAGACACCCTCTCCTATCAGTGTCACTGAACTCAAGTTTTTTTCGGCATGATGAATTATTACTGTTTCTTCTTACACTAATCATGACACATCAAAAGAATTAATATTAACTTGTGACACATATCCTTATGGGGTGGGAGCAGTGTTATCAAACAGGATGGAAGATGGTTCCGAAAGGCCAATAGGCTATGTCTCCAGTACCCGCTCTGCAGCTGAGAAAGGTTATTCACAACTTGAAAAAGGTTTATCAGTAATATTTGGAGTGAAGAAATTCCATCAATATCTGCATCGTCGACAATTCACCATGGCATCAGTTCATAAGTCATAAGTGGATTTATTTAGTGAAGATAAAGCCATTCTGTTGATAGCCTCAGTCAGAATTCAATGTTGGGCTTGTTGGTGTATGTGTACAAATTTATGCACCGCCCAAGTGTGCATATTGCAAATGCAGATGCACTAAATCATCTTCCGTTACCAGATAACATTGCACATGCTCCGGTGCCACAAGCTGCACTTGTGTTGAATTTCTTGGACTCTTTGCTAGTCTGTGTGAAGCAAATAAATAATTGGACAAACAGAGATCCAGTTTTGTCAAAAGTCCGAGACCAGGCATTGCAAATTCACCAGTCTCCTAAGAGAGAAGACCATTCTATGCCCGCAAAACGGGTTAAGCTGTCAAGATGGGATCTTGTTGTGGGGATCAAGATTCAACGTTTGCAAGGAAGGGAACGACTCTTGACAGAGCTTTACAGTGTACATCCGGGCATATCGAAGATGAAGATACTTGTGCGAAGCTATGTCTGATGGCCAGGTATAGACAGTTTCATAGAAAACACTGTCTCCAATGACAGCAACAACAGAGGTTGCTCTTTTCAGCTCCACTGCATCCGTGGGAGCGGCCTGATCGCCTCGGGTTAGACTACATATAGGCTATGTAGGTCCATTTTAGGTACCATATTTTTATTGATCATCGATGAGCATTCTAACTAGATGGATGTATATGAAGTTAAACCACTGACATCATGTGCAACTATTGAAAAGCTGCACCAATGTTTTAGTATATATGGCCTACCAGAAGTAATTGTTTCAGATAATGGTACTTCCTTCACTGGTATGGAATTCCAGAGATTAATGAGTTTAAATGGAATTAAACATATTAAAACAGCACCATATCATCCCTCATCAAGTGGGTTAGCAGGAATATCCATGCAAATTTTCAAATCAGGAACAAAGTTATCTGAAGGTATGTTAGAAATTCAAATTTAATGTTTTCTTCTCAATTATCGTACAACTCCTCGTGCAACTACAGGATCAACATCATCTGAATTAATGATGAAACACCACCTTCATACAAGGTTAAGCCTGGTGTTTCCAAACTTAGTGGGGAAGGTAGGGAAGAAGCAGACTAGTCAGAAATTGAATCACAATATTCATAGCAAAGCTCGAAGATTTACCGTGGGAGAGATAGTTTTCATGTGGAACGTTGGAAATGGACCTAGTTGGGTTCCTGGTATAATTGTCTCTGAAACTGGATCTTTGTCATGCCAAGTGGAAGTGGAAGACCAGATTGTCCGAAAACATGTGGATCATCAAAGGAGTAGAGAGATATTCCAGCAACCAGCTATTCCGCCTGTAATTGATGTTGAACCTTTAATTCCTGAGGTGACAGATCGACTTGGAATAGACATACTTGATATCTCTGTTGAATTACCTAATCCTGAACTGCCATTGTCTAAGGATGTCCCTGATGCTGCAGTCCCTCATCATGTCGATCCAGTGGGAGAATCTCAAATGGTAGAGATACACCGCTCTAATTGAATTAGAAAACCACCTCAGAGCCTTAATCTATAATCGCATGATCCCCTGTATATGTACATGTTGTGGATGAAGATATTATTTGTAAATAAGAAATGTAAAAAAAAACTAAAGGGAGAGGAAAAGTTGTGATTGTAGGTATAATCTTTCTTACTGCCTTTCGGGGTTATGTGATTGTTGTGACAAATGAGCCCTAAACGCGGGTAATCTTAGGGGCAGAGCTTTCTAGGCATGGACCTGGTTCAAGCATGTAGCTTCCAAACAAGCTCTGTGATAAAGTTATGTTTCAAGTAAGAAACCAGCATGGTACATGAAATTTATTACACCCTCCTTACTTTCTCATTCCTTTCTTCACCCCCTTATTCGTCCTCCTTTCCTCCTTCTTTCTTCCCCTTCCTCCTTCCTTCCTTCCCTTCCTCCTTGCTTCCCTCCCTCCATTCTTTCTTCCATCCTCCCTTCTTTTCTTCCCTCCTTCCCTCATTCTCTCCTTTCCTCCCTCTTGTAGTTGTTCTGTGTTTGATTATGAGTCTGTTTACTATTGATTTGATTAGTTAAGCCTCAGTGTGGACTCAGAGAGAAGCATGGAGCAGATTTTTTAAAGCACTCTCAATAAAATCTGTTCCAAACATAGAAACTAGAGTAATCTCTCATAGCTCTGAGGCATATAAAATACACAATAAAGTGGCAATGAGGATGATGGAGAAAAGTTAAAATTTACTGACTCCTGCACCTTTATTCGCTGGGAGATACACCCATTGTTGTAGTTCACCTCAACAGACCACCAGGAGACTCAGGTACAGCCCACGATTGTTTAGTAATCATTCAAGTGTACGCAGGGAAAGACAGCCTTGGACAGTCCAAGACCGTACGCTAAAATCTTACAAGTGTTCTCTCCTTATATACACCTTGAGTCACGTACAAATATTCTAATCTTTTCAACTTACAGTCTCCTGCTTCTCCGGTCTCCGTTATTTGTTTCCCATGTATACATATATCAATCGTTCTCATCCATGAAAGACCACCATATCTTGTTGATTGTGCAGGAGTCTGGGGCCCCCAGATCTCAACACCCACTCCCTGGTCTTGTTCTTTGTTTTACTAGCTTTCCTGCCTCATTTCTTATCCTGTCTAAAACACATCTGCTCTTCCCAGTTCTGCTTTTCTGCTTATATTTTATTTTTACTAAAGGACATATCTAACTAAAATTGTTTAATCCATTCAGTCCTCTCTTTTGGCCCTTGGCCTAGCCTAAGGTAGTTAACTCAGTGGTGTTGCCCCTTTTTCTTATGCTCCGCCACTGATGATACTGGCCCTGCACTTAGAGTTATAATGATATTTGGTTATACCATCTGTACAGGTTGGCCCTGCAATACTGGCACTTGCCTCTCTTGTTTAACCCCCATATTCCTGAAATTCCATACTCTTTGCCATCCCTTGTGTGTCCTAATGGTGTGGTGAACAAACTACATTATGTATGGAATCAATACCAACTAGACCATAACCAAAACATGGGAGATGATCCTAATCCACAGGTGCACTTGGATATTCAACCCCCAATTCCACAAGTCTTCCCACCATGTGGTATTGTCTATCTGTTCGATCTCGTCTGTCAGCGTTTTAACCTGTTGTTGATGTGTATCATAAGTTCTGTACACTCATTGGGTCTCATCACGGATACCTGTAAGGTGTTCAGGTAACAGTGGGATTACACAGGAGAACTGTATCAGGCTTTCTCTTATGATTTCTTCTGCCTGCATATTAACTGTTCCCCTCTTGTAGGTTTCCAACACTTCTACCTTTCCCACTCTGGCTGGTACCTGTGGGTGTAGACACACCACAGGGCTGGTTATAGGACAAGATCGATTGTTCCCATTTTGATACTCTCGTTGTGATGTGGTGATGCAATATCTCTCAGCACCCAGGTATGCAACATAGCCCATATAGCTTCCAATGTACAATTGGCTGTTGCATTAAACCCGCACCTCACTTCATCTGTTTCATATATTGGATGTGGACACACTACCAAAAAGGCCTCTGCACTGCATCCCTCTAAAGTGGTGCTTACTATATTACCCACTATCTCTGAAGCATATGGCGGCATATTATGATACCTTACATAATAATTCCCCTTAACTACCCCAATGTTCTCTACTGTATGTAATGTCTTCATGGGTGTTGATTCTGGAATAACTGGGATTTCCAAAATAATGCCGATCAACATATTATTATTCACAACACGCTTAGTTTCATATCTATATATTTCAGAGACACATGTCAGACCCCTGAGCTGGCAACCGATCAAACTATGATTCTTGTGCTGTGAAAGGTTAAACATGCGTGCATTTGTTATCCACAGGGGGCGATGGCCCATTTCCTGGCTGCTCCCAGGCCTGCCCACTGCGCCCATCCAATGACCTGAAAATCCTGCCCCTAGTTATTCAAAAGTAACCTGCTAAATTACACTGCACTTTTCACACCTCAAAATTAGCCCAGACTCAAATAACAGTGCTGTTGGGATGCAGATTTCCTTTCCTATTTCAAAAGAAACCCCTCTTTATCCACAGATTTTATTTTTGATTTTTCCTAGAATCCTTTTGAATTTCAGGTAACTTTTTCCTCTGAATTTTTATAATATCAACTCATATGAACTAAAATTAATTCATTAATTCCAATCAGTATGGAAGCTGGTGGAAAAAGTTACTCCCTGCTAGTCTGCAAGGGGGTGTTGCAAATATAAAGGCAAAATACTGCAGATGCTGGAAATCTGAAACAAAAATAAAAAATGCTGGAAAAACCCTTTGTGCATCTACACTTTCTAATCTCTTACCATTTAGGAAATACATTGCACATCTGTTCCTTCTATCAAAGTGGATACCCTCACATTTTTCCACATTATATTCCATCTGCCATGTTCTTGCTCACTCACTAAGTCTGTCTAAATCCTCCTGTAGTGGCTTTACATCTTCCTCACAACACACAAAACCCATCTGTGGAGAGAAAGACAGAGTTAACGTTTCTAGTCCATATAAACTCTTCTTTGGAGCGGGTGTTACAAAGGCTGGTTCATCTCAAACAAAGGAAAACCCTGTTTTATCTTTACAGTACTTTTGAATTGTGATTTTTGCCCGAAATCTCAACTTGCACCTTATACTCAAAATAATGGAATGTTTGAGTAAACTTTTCCTTTAATCTAATGTGAGGCTTTTGGATCTAAAGTGCTGAACTCCACACACAAATGACAATTTAAGGAAGAAAACACATTAAAGCTTACATACAAATTCGTCTTTGCACACAAACACTTCATCACTCACAAACACACACATATATAAAGGTATGTATTTCCATTCTTATAACATTTATCTTAAGAACTTTAAACTTTCATACTCTAAACGAAAACTTGAAGTAGCAGTGGAGGGAATAAAGGAATTTTCAAGGCTCCACCTACAGAGACAATTGAAATGACTGAAGCTCATATTTTCTCTGTTCCTGCCTGACACTGCCCCGTCTTTCAATATGATCACTGCTGATCTAACACTTCAATCCCTTTTACCCACATCATTCCCATAACCCTTTACGCTATTGTTAATCAGAAATTGATCAATCTCTACCTAAGTATACTCAATGACTGAGCTTCCATGGCCCTCTGGGGGAGAGAATTCCAAAGATTCACAGCCCTCTGAGTAAAGAAATTTATTTTCATCTTGATCCTAAGTGGCTTCCCCTTATTTTGAAATTGTGTCCCCTGGTTCTAGACTGCCAAACCATTGGAAACATCTTACCTGCATCTACCTTGTCTATTCCTTTAAGTATTTTGTAGGTTTCAATGAAATCACCTCTTATTCTTCAAAACTCTAGAGAATGCAGGCCCAGTTTCCCCAGTCTCTATTTATCAGACGGTCCCGCAATGCCCGGAACAAATCTGGTGAACCTGCGTTGTACCTCTTCTACGGCAATAATATCCTTTCTGAGGTAAGGGGACCAAACTGCACACAGTACTCCAGGTGCAGTCTGACCAATTGAAGCAAGACTTCACTACTCCTATACTCAAATCCTCTCATGATAAAGGCTAACGTTCCATTAGCCTTCCTAATTGCCTGCTACATCTGCATGCTATCTTTCAGCGACTTATGGGCAAGAACACCCAGGTCCCTTTGTGCATCTACACTTTCTAATCTCTTACCATTTAGGAAATACATTGCACATCTGTTCCTTCTATCAAAGTGGATACCCTCACATTTTTCCACATTATATTCCATCTGCCATGTTCTTGCTCACTCACTAAGTCTGTCTAAATCCTCCTGTAGTGGCTTTACATCTTCCTCACAACACACATTCCTGCCTAGCTTTATATCATCCATGAAGTTGGAAATATTACATTTGGTCCCTACATCCAAATCATTGATATATATTGTGAACAGTTAGGACCCAAATACTGATCCTTGCAGTACCCCACTAGTCACAGCCTGCCAATGTGAGAATGACCCATTTATTCCTACTCTCTGTTTTCTGTCTGTTAGCCAATCCTTAATCCATGCCGGTACATTGCCTCCTATCTCATGTGCTTTTATTTTGCTAAACAACCCCTCCTCTGGGGAACTTTATCAAAAGCCTTCTGAAGATCCAAGTATACTACATCCATCAACTCTCCTTCATCAGTTTTATTAGTAACATCCTCAAAAAACTCCAATAAGTCTGTCAAACATGATTTCCCATTCACAAATCCATGCTGACTATGCCCAATCAGATCATGATTATCCAAGTATCCACTTATCACATCCTTTATAATAGGCTCGACCATTTTCCCTACTACTGATGTAAGGACAACATGTCTGTAGTTCCCTATTTTCTCTCTCCCTCCCTTCTTAAATAGTGGGGTGACATTTGCTTCCATCCAATTTTCAGGGACCATTCCAGAGTCTATAGAATTTTAGAAAATGATCACCAATGCATCCACTATCTCTGCAGTAATGTCTTTCAATACTCTGGGATGCAGAATATCAGGTCCCGGGGACTTATCAACTTTCAGTCCCATTAATTTCTCCAATCAACCTTCCCACTTACATTAATTTCCTTCAACTCCTCATTCTCCCTAGTCCCTTGGATCTCTAAATCTGGAAGATTTCCTGTATCTTCCTCAGTGAAAACAAATACAAAGTAATCATTTAGCTTTTCTGCCATTTCTCTATTCCCCATTATGAATTCTCCTGGCTCTGCCTGTAATGGACCCACATTTGTCTTAGCCAAACACTTCCTTTTTACATACATATAGAAGCTGTCCCAGTTGTTTTTATGTGTTTTGCTAGATTGTATTCATATTCTATTCTCCCTTTACCAGTTTTTTGGTCTTGCTTTGCTATATTCTAAAAACATGCCAATCCTCAGGATTACTATTACTTCTGACTACTTTATAAGCCTTTTCTTTTAACCTTATACAATCCTTAACTTCCTTTGTCAGCCATGGTAGACTGACTTTTTTGGGGTTTTTACATCTTGAAGGAATATATAGGTGCTGTAAGCTATGTAATAGTTCTTTGAGGAGTATTCATTGCCTATGTACAGCCATACCTTTTAATGTATTTTCCCAATCCACCTCAGCCAATTTGTCCTTCATGTCTTTATAATTTCCTTTATTCAAGTTTAATACCCTTGCTTCAGAGTGAACTACCTCACTTTCAAATAAAGTAAAATTCTATCATATTGTGGTCACTCATCCCTAAAGGTTCTTTTATAACAAGATTATTAGTTAGCCCTTTTTCATTACATTATACTAGATCTAAAATAGCCTGCCCTCTAGTCAGCTCCTCAACATACTGCTCTAGAAAACCATCCCTAATACACTCCAGAAATTTGTTTTCTGCAGCATTAGTGCTCAGTTGGTTTACCCAGACAATATGCAAATTGAAGTCACCCACGATTACTGTATTGCCCATGCTACATGCTTCTCTCATCTCCTGACTAATACCATGCCCCACATTACTGCTGTTTGGTAGTCTATAAACAACTCCAACCAATGTCTGCTACCCATTGCTGTTTCTTAGCTCCACCCAAACAGAGTCCACGCATTGTTCTTCCAATCTGAGATCCTAATGCACTGATCCCATCCCTTATTATGAATACAACTCCACCCCCTTTCCCTTCTTGTCTGTCCTTCCTAAACATCGAGTATCCTTGAATATTCAGTTCCTAGTCTTGGTCACCATGCAACCATGTTTCCGTAATGGCAATTATATCATGCCCATTTATCTCTATTTGTGCCTTTAGATCATCTGCGAATACTGCGTGCATTCAGGCAGAATGTCCTTAACTTTGTCTTTTTGACATCACTTAGCATTCGAAGCAGAATCAATGATCAGCTTTGCTTCTCCTGCCTTGTAGTTTCACTATTACTTCCTGACCAACTTTACTTTCTTCCAATTTGGGCCATTCGTCAGGTTCTTGCCCCCCCTGCCTCCCCCCACCCCCCCAACCCCCCCGCCGCCCCAGGTAAGCTAGTTTAAATCCACCCCAACAGCTTAGCAAATCTCCCTGTGTGTACATCAGTTCCAGTTCTGTTAAGATGTAACCTGTCCAGTTAGTACAGGTCCCACCTGCCCCAGAAATCTGATGCCTTCCCTACTACACCTGTTCTCCAGCCATGTATTTAATGGATCAATCCTCCTATTCCTAAACTCACTAGCACGTGGCACTGGGAACAATCCTGAGATTGCTGCTCTTGATATCCTGCTTTTCAATTTCCTTCCTAATTCCCTAAAATCTGCCTTCAGGACCTCATTCCTCTTCCTACCTATGTCATTGGTATCAATGTGGATCACGACTTCTGGCTGATCCCCCTCCCCCTGAAGGATGTCCTGCAGCTGCTCTGTGACATCCTTGACCCTGGCACCAGGGGGGCAACACACCACCCTGGAGTCACATTTACTGCCGCAGAAATGCCTGTCTGATCCCCTGACTATGGAATCCCCTATCACTATTGGCCTTCCATTCTTTTTCCTTTCCCCATGTACAGCTGAGTAGCCCGAGGTGCCACAGGCTTGGCTCTGGCTGCACTCCCCTGAGGAAACATCGCCCTCATCAGCATCCAAAATGGAAAACCAATTAGCAAGCTGGATAGACTCAGGGGTCTCCTATACTACCTACCTGGTTCCCTTAGACTGCCTGGCGGTCACCCTTTCCCTCTCTGGCTGTATGCCTCTGACCGGGGGTGTGACCATCTCCCTAAACATGCTATTCGCATAGTCCTCTGCCTCGCAATGCACAACAGTGACTCCAGCCGCTGCTCAAGTTCCGAAACCTGGAGCTCAAGCTTGTGCAGCTGGTGACACTTCCTACAGATATGTTTGTCAGGGACACAAGGTACGTCCATGACTTCACACATACTGCAGGATGTGCACTCCACTTGGCCGAGCTGACCTGCCATCCCATAAATCTAAAAACTATTTATTACACTTAGAGTAAGTAGAAGGAGTGGAATAAATTACTAGTATTTGACTTTACCACACTTACACCAACTTTATCTTACTTTGGTTTACTTTATTACTTTATTTCACTTTGACTTGATTTAACCTTACTTCCCTATTGCTAGGGAATCCAAATAGCTCCTTCTTTATAAATTATATGTTTTTCTAGTTTAAAGCTATTTAAACATAGTCCCTAACAGCAGCTTCTCACCAGCCAATGAACTTACAGTTTTCCTATGATGTCTGTTTTCAAACTCAGCCCACTGCCCAAGTAGAGGTGCCCCTTGCAGGTCCGGCTGTCTCCGCTCCTGGAAGGTGAGTAAAGGCCCCAAGGCTCACCCTCTTTTTATCTGCGGTCCAAGTGGAGGTGTTCCATGCAGGTCTGGCTGTCTCTGCTCCTGGTAGGTGAGTCTCTCTCTATCTCTCTTTCTCTGTCCAGAACAAACAGCTTTTGTGACTTGGATCAATTTATTTTTAAATTATTTACCAAAAATTCAGTGGGGGATCTTTCGGGCCCCACCTGTCTTTCCACATTTTCTTAATAAGTTTTTTATGATGTTCTGCTATGAACCTTGTAATGGAACCTTCTTGTCCCCAATCGAGGTCCATGGTATCCTCTTTCTCCTTCATCTTATCTCCTGAAAACATCCTGTTTTTTTTAATCCCTGTACGCTCTAAGTTTCCTGACCTCTGCGGCTCTGACTAACTTTTGTTCTGCTAGCAGCCTTGAGTGGTCTGACTTATCTGCCCAACTTTGGCTTCTTAGCCCACCAGTGCAGTTCTGCCTCCTCTCCTGGTGCCTCTTGATCTGAGTCCTCCTTTCAGATTCTTTGGATACCCAGCCGGACCTTTACTTGGGTAAGTTTATTGCTTTAACTATAGGTAGAAAATAAAGGTACTCACTTGTTTGCAGTGCCGCTCCGATGAACTGGCACGATTACTCTGCTTGCAACGCCAATTGTAGTTCATCTCGACAAACTGCCAGGAGGCTCGGGTACAGGCCATGATTGTTTATTAATCATTCAAGTGTACACAGGGAGAGACAGTCGTGGGCAATCCAAGACCATACTCTAAAACGTTACAAGTGTTCCCTCCTTATATACATCTTGAGTCATGTACACACATTATAATCCTGTCAATTTACAACCACATGCTCCTCTGGTCTCAGTTACTTGTTTCCCGTGTGTACATACATCAAGCATTGTTCTCATCCATGCAAGACCACCACACCTTGCTGACTGTGCAGGAGCTTGGTCTCCCTGATTTCACCAGTCACTCCTGGCCTTGCTCTTTGTTTTATTAGCTTGTCTGTTTCATTTCTTATCCTGTCTAAAACACATCTGCTATCCCCAGTTCTGCTTTTACTCAAACATAATTCTAACAAAATAAAATTATAAAGTTGTTAACCTTTTCATCCATGATGTATGATTAATTGATTTTGGGGTTCATGACATACTTGTTCACTATGGGGATGGACAGCCCGGATGTAGCAGTGACCCACAAGAAGGCAATACTCATTCATGGTCTCAACAGATAGCCAGTGAATATTCAGGGAAGCTCATAGAAGACACATCTATGTTTGATATTGTGGTAAGTGCTCTCAAAAAATACTTAAGGCCAAAGAAGGTTGTGATGATCAAACAATATATATTTTGCCAGAGTTGCCAGGGAAGTGGTGAATCCAATAAACAATATGTGGCAGCATTGCAGCAATTGGCTTCTACATGTAAATTTGGCACACTAACCAACAAACTAAATCATGATTAATTAATTGAAAAGATTTCAATTCCACAAATGAGTGTCTCCCCTTGGATGTTAATGATTTAACCTTGGAAAAAGCCACAACCTTGGCAGCCCAAACCAAATCTGCCATGTTTGCTTGGAAGAGGTTACACAGAATTCACCCTCAGGGGTACAGACACTGCATGCCTAACCAGCCCGAATGCAAGGGTTATGGACGAGGAGACCCCAGCAGTCTCATCAACATGTGCCCCATCATGGTCGGGTACTTTCAAAACAATGCCTAAATTGTGGAAGTGCGCACTGGTTCAAAACACCATGCCCAACTCAATGGGAAAAGTGTAAATCATGCTTCAAGTGGAATCATTTTGCAAAGATATGCAGTCGTTGAAGAGGACCTCATCGGTTTGACACATGGAGGAGTCTCTTCCTGAGAACGAGGTGCAGTATGTATAAACCATCATGGATGGTAAAGCACCAAGGAAGGTTCAGTTGAGATCATGGGAGCCTCAGTGTCACTTTTCATTGATGTTGGTGCAAAAGTATCTATATTGAGCGACAGATCTATCATTGGTATTTTTCACAACTTTCTCTCACTCTTTCAACAGGCACTCTTCAAGCTTACAATAACTATTATTTCCATTTTGGATTCAATCACAGTCCCAGTACACTACAAAAATGTCACCCTAGACAGATTTATGTTCTATCTACCTAAAGGCAGAAACCTTATGAGGGCGGTGGGAGTGGCGGATGGGTGGGGGGTGGTGATGCAAACCTTCTCAACAGGCTTGGATTAAAACTTGAAGAATTCACCAGAGCACACATTAATTAGATTGATTATGCAGACTACGCACATCGGTATCCTCCCTCATTTACTGGACTCGGAGAGATTAAGGGGTACTGCTATGCTCCTCGAGTCAACACACCAATTCTGCCAGTTTCACAAGATTTGAGACAGCTGCCATTTGCAATCTATGCTCAAGTGTCACAGAATCTGAAACAACTAGAAGTAGATGGTGCATTAAGCAAATTGACTCATTGCCATGGATGTTGGATCGAGTCATTGCATAACACAAAATGGTGAACTTAAAACTATGTGTTGATCTTAAGGCAATCAACAAAGCCATCAGACCAGACAAGTATCCACTTCCTATAATCCAAGAATGATCAGCATCATTTCATGACTCCACAGTCTTCACAGAGGTTGATATATAATAGAACTACCTTCAGATACCACTAACAGGGCAAAGGCGATATCATAAAGCTTTATTATTCACAAATGTGTGTTTCAGTACCCCAGAATGCCCTATGGACTATGTTCAACACCTTGCACATTTCAGAAGATTGTTTCAGTCTTGTCAGGTTTTAAGGGGATGCTCAACCTATTTGAGGATGTTGTTGTCCATGGAAGGGACAACTTAGAACATGATCAGTAGTTATCAGTGGTGCTCACTTGGCTTGCAGAACACAATTTGACACTCAACAAGGACAAATGCACATTTACAGCATCCAGGATTGGCCTTCTGACTCTGCAGAGTGACAGCAACTGGACCAAAGCATACACATAACAAACTCAAAGCCATCGTTGCACTTCCAACCACTTCTAACATGAAAGAGTTGGCATCATTCCTGGGTACCACTAACTTTTATCACAAAATTGTTCTCAAATACGCAGAGATGGTGGTGCCTCTTTGGAAGCTACTGTGCAAAGATGCACCATGGAGATGGACAATCGCACAGCAAACAGGGTTTGCTACATTAGAGGTGCAGATAACATCCCTGCCAGTCCTCATGTATTTCAATCCACATGCAGAAACATATGTCACAACAGATTTTTTTTTTTTTATTCATTCATGGGATGTGGGCTTCGCTGGCTGGGCCAGCATTTATTGCCCATCCCTAGTTGCCCTTGAGAAGGTGGTGATGAGCTGCCTTCTTGAACTGCTGCAGTTCATGTGGTGTAGGTACACCCACAGAGCTGTTAGGGAGTTCCAGGATTTTGACTCAGCGACATTGAAGAAATGGTGATGTATTTCCAAGTCAGGATGGTGAGTCACTTGGAGGGGAACTTCCAGGTGGTGGTATTCCCATCTATCTGCTGCCCTTGTCCTTCTAGATGGTAGTGGTCATGGGTTCAGAAGCTGCTGTTGAAGCAGCCTTGGTGAATTACTATAGTGCATCTTGTAGATGGTACACACTGCTGCTACAATGTGTTGTTGTTGGAGGGAGTGAATATTTGTGGATGTGGTGCCAATCAAGTGGGCTGCTTTGTCTTGGACAGTATCAAGCTTCTTGAGTTTTGCGGGAGCTGCACTCATCCAGGCAAGTGCGGAGTATTCCAACACACTCCTGACTTGTGCCTTGAGGATGGTGGACAGGCTTTGAGGAGTCAGGAGGTGAGTTACTTGTTGCACGATTCCTAGCCTTTGACCTGCTCTTGGAGCCACAGTATTTATATAGCTAGACCAGTCAATGGTATCCCCCAGGACGTTGATAGTGGGGGATTCAGTGATGCCATTGAACATCAGGGGTGATGGTTGGATTCTGTCTTGGTGGAGATGGTCATTGCCTGATACTTATGCAAATGTTATTTGCCACTTGTCAGCTTAAGCCTGGATATTGTCCAGGACTTGTTGCACTTGGACATGGACTGCTTCAGTAGCTGAGGGGTCGCGAATGGTGTTGAACATCATGCAATCATCAGGCAACATCCCCACTTCTGACCTTATGATGGAAGGAAGGTCATTGATGAAGCAGTTGAAGATGGTTGGGCCGAGGACACTACCCTGAGGAGCTCCTTTAGTGATGTTCTGCAGCTGAGATGACTGACTTCCAACAACCACAACCATCTTCCTTTGTGCTAGGTATGACTCCAACCAGTGCAGAGTTTTCCCCCCGATTCCCATTGACTCCAGTTTTGCTAGTGTTCCCTGATGCCACACTTGGTCAAATGCTGCCTTGATGTCAAGGGCAGTCACTCTCACATCACCTCAGGAGTTCAGCTCTTTTGTCCATGTTTGAACCATGGCTGCATTGAGGTCAGGAGCTGAGTAGCACTGGCAGAACCCAAACTGGGTGTCAGTGAGCAGGTTATTGCTGAGCAAGTGCCACTTGATAGCACTGTTGATGACCCCTTTCATTACTTTACTGATGATCGAGAGTAGACCGATGGGGCAGTAATTGACCAGGTTAGATTTGTCCTGCTCTTTGTGTACAGGACATACTGGACAATTTTCCACATAGCCGGGTAGATGCCAGTGTTGTAGCTGTACTGGAACAGCTTGGCTAGGGGCATGACAAGTCCTAGAACACAAGACTTCAGTACTATTGCCAGAATATTGTCAGAGGCCATAGCCTTTGCAGTATCCAGTGCCTTCAGCAGTTTCTTGACATCACATGAAGTGAATCGAATTGGCTGAAGACTGGCATCTGTGATATTGTGGATGTCCAGAGGAGGCTGGGATGGACCATCCACTTGGCATTACTGGCTGAAGATTGTAGCAAATGCTTCAGCATTATCTTTTGCATTGATGTGCTGGGCTCTTCCATTATTGAGGATACGGATATTTGTGAAGCCTCCTCCTGCAGTGAGTTGGTTAATTGTCCTCCACCATTCACAACTGGATGTGGCAGGACTGCAGAGCTTAGGTCTGATCCAAAAACAGAATGCTAGAAAAACTCAGCAGGTCTAACAGCATCTCTGGAGAGAAAAACAGAGTTAACATTTCGAATCTGTATTACTCTTCTTCAGAGCATTTGCGAATCATACAGACGCAAAACATTAACTCTGTTTTTCTTTCCACAGATGCTGTTAAACCTGCTGAGATTTTCCAACATTTTCTGTTTTTGTTTCAGATTTCCAGCATCCACAGTATTTTGCTTTTATCTTAGATCAGTTCTGTTAGCTGTGAGATCGCTTGGCCCTATCACTAGCTGCTTATGCTGTTTGGCATGCAAGTAGTCCTGTGTTGTAGTTTCATCAGGTTGACACCTTATTTTTAGATATGCCTGGTGCTGCTCCTGGCATGTCCTCCTGCACTCTTCATTGAACCAGCGTTGATCCCCTGGCTTGATGGTAATGGTGGGGGATATGCCAGGCCACAAGGTTACAGATTGTGCTCGAGTACAATTCTGCTGCTGTTCATGGGTTGCCCAGTCTTAACTTGCTAGACCTGTTTGAAATCTATCACATTTAGCATGGAGCGTATTCTCAATGTGAAGACAGGACTTCATCTCCACAACGACTGTGCGGTGGTCACTCTTACTGATACTGTCATGGGCAGATGCACCTGTGGCAGGCAAGTTGGTGAGGATGAGGCCAAGTATGTTTTTCCCTCTTGTTGGTTGCCTCACCACCTGCTGCAGACTGTCATTTAGGACTCTGCCAATAGTGGTGTTACCAAGCCACTCTTGAATTCCCCCACCCAGAGTACATTCTGTGCCACCCTCAGTGCTTCATCCAAGTGGTGTTCAACATGGAGGAGCACTGATTCATCAGCTGAGGGAGGGCAGTGGAGATTTCCTTCCTTTCCATGATTCCATGAGGTCTGGAGTTAATGTTGAGGACTCCCACCCAACTGTATACCAAAGGATCGATAGGGCTGAGATTGCTGTTGTCCTTTTTGGTGCCTCAGTCGATGCCAGGTGGTCCGTCTGGTTTCATTCCATTTTTGAGACTTTGTATACACCACTGTGCTGCCACCTCTTACTGGGCCTGTCCTGCCGGTGGGACAAGACATACCTAGGGATGGTGATGGTGGTGTCTGACACATGAAAGGTGTGATTCTGTGAGAGAGCTCTCGTAATTTTTGGCACTAGCCCCAGATGTTAGTAAGGAGAGTCTTGCGGTATCAACAGGACTGAGATTGCCATTGTTGTTTCTGGTGCCTCGGTCGATGCCAGGTGGTTCATTCGGTTTCATTCCTTTTTTGAGGCTTTGGAGTGGTTTGTTACAACTGAATGGCTTGCTAGGCCATTTCAGAGTCACGGCATGACCAGGTAAGGATGATAGATTTGTGAACCAGATGGGTTTTTATAACAATCGGCAAAGGTTTCATGATCATCATTAGACTTTAATTCCAGATTTTTATTGATTCAGATTCCACCATCTGCTGTGGCAGGATTTGAACCTAGGGTACCCTGGGTCTCTGGCTTAATAGTCCAACAACAACACCACTAAGCCATCACCTCCCCAGTGCATCAGGAAATGGGGTTGGAGCTATACTCTCACAGTACATTGAAGCAAGGAAATGACCAATCACTTATGCATTACACTCGATGTCAGAATCTGAACACAAATACTCCACTGAGGAGAGGGAAGCACTAGCCTGCATCTATGCTTGTGAAGAATGAGACTTTACTGAGCATAGTGGGGCTGTAAAGAGTGAGATTTCAGTGAGCAGAGTGGGGCTTAAATTTAAGGAAATAGTCTTTTAATTAAAAACAAACAGAAAGTATGACAAGGGAGCTCAGTCCGGTGTGTTGTACAGCCTGCAGTGTGTGGGAATTCTTAGACACTCCTTGTAGCTTGGATGACCACATATGCCAGAAGTGCCAGCTTGAGCAATGAGTTTCGGAGCTTGAGCGTCAGCTGGAGACACAGCGGTGCATCCGTGAGGCTGAGGGTTACGTGGATAGCATATTTTTAGATGTGATCACTCTGCAGCTTCAGTAAGTGCAGTCAGGGAGGGAAAGGGTGGCCACCAGTCAGAAGGACGGAGGCAGACAGGTAGTCAGGAAAGCCCCAGAGTGCATCTCACTCAAGAATCGTTTTTCTGTGTTGGAAAACAGTGAGGGTGACAGTTCCTCTGGAGGGTGCAGCCAGAGCCAAGTTCACGGCATGTGGGTGGGTCAGCTGCACAAGAGGGGAGGAGTAAGAGTGCAAGAGTAATGGTGGTAGGAGACCCAAGAGTGAGGAGTGAAGACATACTCCTCTGCGGCTGTAGACGTGACTCCAGGATGGTGTGTTGCCTCCTGGTGCCAGGCTCAAGGATGTCACAGAACGGGTATTCTGAAGGGGGAGGGTGAACAGTCAGAGGTCATGGATTACATTGGTACCAACGACATAGGTAGAAAGAGGGATGAGGTCCTGCAATAAGAATTTAGGGAACTAGGTAGCAGGACCTCAAAAGTTGTAATCCCTGGATTACTCCCTGTGCCATGTACTAATGAGTATAGGAAAAGGAGGATAGAGAGGATGAATGTGTAGCTGAAGAGATAGTGCAGGAGGGAGGGCTTTAGTTTCGTGGATCACTGGGCCTGTTTCTGGTGGAGGTGGGGCCTGTAGAAGTTGAACCGGAACAGGACCACCATCCTTGCAGGAAGGTTTGCTTGTGCTTTTGGGGGGGTTTTAAACTAATTTGGCAGGGGATGGGATACAGAATGGAGATAAAGTAGGGGGTGATGCACAGCCAAATATAGAAGAGAAACTAAGCCAGACTGGAAGGCAAAGCAAATATAGACCTATTAAGGCACAAGGGACTAATACAAGGCTGGATTGCATCTATTTTAACACAAGGAGCCTTACAATGAGACAGATGAATTGAGGGTGTTGATTAACACATGGGAATATATATTGTTGCTACACAGAAACATGGTTGAGGGAAGGGCAGGACTGGAAGCTCAATATTCCAGGGCATAGAATCTACAGACATGACGGGGGTGTGTAAAAGAGGAGATGACATTGCACTATTGATCAAGGAGTTAATGAGTGAAGTAAGGAGGGATGGTATCTTAGAAGATTCATCAAATGAGGCCATGTGGGCAGAACTTAAAAACAAAAAGGGGGCCATCACTTTGCCAGGAGTGTACTATAGGTCTCCAAACAGTCAGGTGGATAAAGAGGAGCAGATATGTAGGCAAATCTCAGAGAAGTGTTAAATAATAGGGCAATAATAGTAGGGGATTTCAACTTCCCCAATATTAACCTGGATTGTCTTTGTGTGAAAGGCTTAGAGGGGACAAAATTCTTAAAGTACATCCAGGAGAGCTTTTTGAGCTAGCACGTAGAAAGTCCTACAAAAGAAGGGGCCGTACTAGACCTAATCTTAGGGAATGAAGCCGGGCAAGTGGTAGAGTGGTAGAAGTGGCAAGTGGGGGAAGCATTTTGGGGATAGTGACTATTAAGGATATTATGGAAAAGGACAAAGGTGGCCTGGAAATAAAGGTCCTAAATTGGGAGATGGCCGATTTCAGTATAAGATAGGATCTGGCCAAAGTGGACTGGGAGCAGCTACTTGTAGGAAAGTCTACATCAGACCAGTGGGAGTCATTCAAAAAGGAAAGAGTGAGAGTTCAAGACCAACATGTTCCCGTAAAGGTGAAGGGTAGGACCAATAATCCAGAGAACCCTTGACGTCAAGGGATATAGAGGATTGGATGAGGAAAAAAAAGGAGACTTATGGCAGATACAGAGGGCTGAAAACAACGGAAGCCCTAGAGGAATATAGAAAGTGTAGTGGTGTACTTAAAAAAGTAACTAAGGAGATGGAAGAGGGGGCATGAAAACACACTGGCAGGCAAGATAAAGGAAAATCCCAAGGCATTTTATAAATATATTAAGGGTAAGAGGATAACCAGGGAAAGAATAGAGCCCATTAGGGACCAAAGTGGCAATCTGTGCGTGGAGCTGGAGGACATAGGTGACGTTTTGAATGATTACTTTTCATCTGTGTTCACTATGGAGAAGGATGATGTTGGTATAGAAATCAGGGACAGAGACTGTGATATCGTTGAACAAATTAGCATTGAAAGGCAGGACGTATTAGCAGTTTTAGCGAGCTTAAAAGTGGATAAATCCCCAGCCCAGATGAGATATATCCCAGGCTGCTATGTGAGGCAAGAGAGGAGATTGCAGGGGCTCTAACACTAATTTTCAAATCCTCTCTGGCCACAGGAAAGGTGCCAGGGGACTGGAGGACAGTGAATGTGGTACCATTATTCAAGAAGGGTAGTAGGTATAAACCAGATAATTACAGGTGAGTCTAACATCAGTGGCAGGGAAAATATTGGAAAAAATTCTGAGGAATGGGATTAATCTCCATTTGAGAGGCAGGGATTAATCAGGGAGCATGGCTTTGTCAGGGGGAGATCATGTCTAACAAATTTGATTGAGTTTTTCAAGGAGGTGACTAGTTGTGTAGGTGAGGGTAGTGCAGTTGGCATAGTCTACACAGACTTCAATAAGGCTTCTGACAAGGTCCTGCATGGGCGAATGGTCAAGAAGGTAAGAGCCCATGGGATCTGGGGCAATTTTGCAAATTGTATCCAAAATTGGCCTAGTGGCCGGAGGCAGAGGGTGATGGTCCATGGCTATTATTGGAGGCCTGTGACAAGTGGTGTACCACAGGGATTGGTGCTGGGGCCCTTGCTGTTTGTAGTATACATTAATGATTTCATTGTGACTATAGGAGGTATGAGCAGTAAGTTCGCAGATAACATGAAAATTGGTGGTATCGTAAATAGCGAGGAGGGAAGCCTTAGATTACAAGGATGATATAGATGGGCTGGTAAGATTAGCAGAGCAGTGGCAAATGGAATTTAATCCTGAGAAGTGTGGTGTGATTTTGGAAGGACTAACACAGCAAGGAATACAGAATTAATGGTAGGACTCTAGGAAGCGCAGAGGATCAGAGGGACCTTGGTGTACATACCAATATATCCCTGAAGGCAGCAGCACAGGTAGGTAAGGTGGTTAAGAAGGCATATGGGATACTTGCCTTTATTAGCCGAGACATAGAATATAAGAGAAGGGAGGTAATGTTGGAGCTGTATAAAATGCTAGTTAGGCCACAGCTGGAGTACTGTGTGCAGTTCTGGTTGTCACACTATAGGAAGGATGTGATTGCACTGGAGAGGGTGCAGAGGAGAATCAAAAGGATGTTGCCAGGGCTGGAGTGTTTCAGCTATGAACAGAGACTGGATAGGCTAGGGTCGTTTTCCTTAGAGCAGAGAAAGTTGAGGGGGGACCTGATAGAGGTATAGAAAATTATAAGGGGCAAAGATAGGAAGACACTTTTCCCCTTAGCAGAGGTGTCAATAACCTGGGGGCATAGATTTAAGGTAAGGGGCAGGAGGTTTAGAGGGGACTGAGGAAAGATTTTTTCACCCAGAGGGTGGTTGGAATCTGGAACACAATTCCTGAGGGGGTGGTAGAGGCAGGAACCCTCACAACATTTAACAAATATTTGGATGAGCACTTGAAACGCCATAGCATACAGGGCTATGGGCCAAGTGCTGGAAAATGGGATTAGAATAGATAGGTGCTTGACAGCCAGCAAGGACACGATGGGATGAAGGACCTGTTTCTGTGCTGTGTAACTGTATGACTCTATGTCTCTAACATTGGTATATGCATCCCTATGGTAAGAAGTTTATTCTCTACCCCGATCACCAAGTGCTGTCTACATCGTTAGCCACATCAGGATCTGATCATCGATATCTACACATCTACAGATGATCATATTGTCTTCATCAATAGAATTTCGAGGTCAAGTATCTCACAGATTCATGCAGTCGAGTACAAAGAGCAAAGAGAAGTACAGCACAGGAACAGGCCCTTCAGCCCTCCGAGCCTCCGCCAATCATATTGCCTGTCAAACTAAAACATTTTGCACTTCCGGGGTCCGTATCCCTCTATTCCCATCCTATTCATGTATTTGTCAAGCTGCCTCTTAAACATCACTATCGTACCTGCTTCCACCACCTCCTCTGGCAGCGAATTCCAGACACCCATTACCCTCTGTGTAAAAAACTTGCCCCGCACACCTCCTCTATAGTTTTCTCCTCTCACCTTAAATCTATGTCCCCGAGTAATTGACTCTTCCACCCTGGGAAAAAGCTTCTGACTATCTACTCTGTCCATGCCACTCATAATTTTGTAAACTTCTATCAAGTTGCCCCTCAATCTCCGTCGCTCTAGTGAGAACAATCCAAGTTTCTCCAACCTCTCCTCATAGCTCCAGACCAGGCAGCATCCTGGTAAACCTCCAATGCACCCTCTCCAATGCCTCCATATCCTTCTGGTAATGTGGCGACCAGAATTGCACGCAATATTTGAAGTGTAGCCTAACCAAGGTTCTATATGGCTGCAGCATGACTTCCCAGCTTTTATACTCAATACCCCTTCACACATTCTGCTTTCTTACCTTTATGCCACATATTGCACCTTCTTTAGCCCTTACCATTACCATTAACATTCCATTTGTCTTGTATCCATGAAGGCAAGCATGCCATATGTCTTCCTGACTACCTTATCCACCTGCGTTGCCACTTTGTGACCTGTGGACCTGTACACTCAGATCCCTCTGCCCTTCGATGCACTTAAGGGTTCTGCCATTTACTGTATAATTCCTACCTGTATTAGACCTTCCAAAATGCATCACCTCGCATTTGTCTGGATTAAACTCCATCTGCCATTTCTCCGCCCAAGTCTCCAACCGATCCATATCCCGTTGTATCCTTTGACAATCATCTTCACTATCTGCAACTCCTCCAAACTTAGTGTCGTCTGCAAACTTACTAATTAGCCCAGTCACATTTTCCTCCAAATCATTTACGTATACTACAAATAGCAAAGGTCCCAGCACTGATCCCTGCAGAACTCCTCTAGTCACAGCTCTCCATTCAGAAAAACACCCTTCCACTGCTACCCTCTGTCTTCTATGACCAAGCCAATTCTGTATCCATCTTGCCAGCTTACTTCTGATCCCATATGGCTTTACCTTCTGTACCAGTCTGCCATGAGGGACCTTATCAAAGGCCTTACTGAAATCCATGTATATAACATCCTCTGCCCTTCCATCATCGATCATCTTTGTCACTTCCTCGAAAAACTCGATCAAGTTAGTGAGACATGACTTCCCCTTCACAAAACCATGCTGCCTCTCACTAATATGACCATTTACTTCCAAATGGGAGTAAATCCTGTCACGAAGAATCTTCTCCAATAATTTCCCTACCACTGACGTAAGGCTCATCGACCTGTAATTTCCTGCATTATCCCTGCTACTCTTCTTAAACAATGGAACAACATTGGCCATTCTCCAGTCCTCTGGGACCTCACTCGTAGCCAGTGAGGATACAAAGATTTCTGTCAAGGCCTCAGCAAACTCCTCCCTTGCCTCCCTCAGTACTCTGGGGTGGCTCCCATCTGGCCCTGGGGACTTATCCACCTTAATATTCTTCAAGACACCTAAACCTCTTTTTTGATCTCAACTTGATCCAGGTTATCTACACACTCTTCCCTAGAAAAATTGTCCGCTAAGTCCTTCTCTTTGGTGAATACTGATGAGAAGTACTCATTTAGCATCTCTCCCATTTCTTTCAATAGTTGCATGCTTAGCCATACTAACAGCACAGACAGCATTAGCGATAGGGAAGCTACTTGCAGTGCTGGAGACTTTGTGATCACAGTGATTTTGCACATGACCGTGAATCTTATTATATGAGAGGAGGGTAAGGTAGAATCGGTGACAGATGCCATACCGCAGAAAGTAGGCCAGTACCTAAAAACCAAGTAGCATTGTGAAAATAGAGGATTAATTGGTCCCTTATTACAGAGTAAGATCTGAGTTCCCATTGTTTGATGAAACAGTGTCGCACATTTGTGCTACAGCAGCATGTAATGCATCTTGTCCATGAAGGGCATCTGGGTGTTGTTAAGATGGAACAATGGTCTTGTGAAGCAATTTGGTGGCCAGCAATAGATTGCTGTGTCAAAGAGTTCACTAGGCATTGTGTTCACTCAGTGAAAAATCTGTTCAACTGTCCCACATTTCTCCAACTGACCCAATGGCCAACAAAACCATGGCAACCACTCCAAGTAGATATTTTTGGAGAAGTGCAGATCTAGCGGTTGATTGGTATCAATGCTTATCTGTTGAATGATAACACAAAGTGGAACACGAGATGCTTAATTGTGAGCAGACCAGGATTTTTCGAGGACAGTAATTATGAAGATACACTTCCTTTTTCGATGAGTGACTGTAATGTTGCTGATCCACCTCATCGAGTTGAACACTCTGAACCACAAACTCAAATTCATAGATCTCAGCATAATTATCAGAGGCCTTCATATCTCAAAGACTACTTCTGTGCTAAGAGAAAACTGACAAGCTGAACTCTCAGAAAAGATTCGATATTTGTTGTTTAGTGTTGACTTAATTTAAAATAGTGTCTTTAGTTTTCCAAGGAGAACAAATGTATGCCAGGCATTTGTCAATGGCTTGCCATTCCTATGCTGGATCCTGGGACTGTGTGGCATTTCCGCTTTCTTGCTTTTTCCTGTTTCCCACGTGATTACAACTCAAATTTAAAGTGCCAGCGGCATGCGTAGGAAACTCATGCAATTCCGTGGCAAGGGATGCTTTTCAATGGTGAAACCCACCATCAGCTGACAATGCAGCAGCTACAGGTTGACAATAAAAGAGCCTCCTGGACAAACAATGTGTCTGTGCATCATGGACAAATCTTTCTTGCCAAACTCTATTGTCATTGACATAAGACTTATTGAAAGCACAAAGATGTTTTTCAAAATTAAATTTCACTTCTAAATAGGAACATAGGAACAGGAGTAGGCCATTGGGCCCCTCGAGCCTGCTCCACCATTTAATTAGATCATGGTTGATCTTCTACTTTAATGCTATTTTCCTGCACTGACCCCATAACCCTTGGTATCTTTAATATCTAGAACTATCGATCTCTGTCTTGAATATGCTCAATGACTGAGCCTTCACAGGTTTTTTAGATGAAGAGTTCCAAAGATCCACCACCCTCTGAGTGAAGAAATTCCTACTCACTTCAATCCTAAATGGCCTACCTCTTATTCTAAGACTGTGTCCCCTGGTTCTAAACCACCCCTCCACCAACCAAGAGAAACACTCTTCCTGCATCTACCCTGTCGAGCCCTGTAAGAATTATGTACACTTCAATGAGATCACCTCTCATTCTTCAAAACTCTAGAGAATACAAGGCAGAGTATTTTCAATCTCGTATCATAGGACAATCCTGCCACCCCAGGGATCATTCTGGTGAACATTCATTGCACTCACTCTATGGCAGGTATATCCTTCTTAGGTAAGGAGAACGAAGCTGTATGCAACATATGTGATATGACCAAAGCTCAATACAACTGTATCAAGACTTCCTTACTTCTGTACGCAAATTCTTTTACAATAAAGACTAAAATACTTCTTATTTAAAAGCAAAATACTGCGGATGCTGGAAATCTGAAATAAAACTAGAAAATGCTGGAAAAACACAGCAGGTCTGACAGCATCTGTGGAGAAAGAAACAGAGGTAATATTTCGAGTCTGTATGACTCTTCTTCAGAGCTAAAAAGAAGTAGAAATGTGATGAAATTTATATTGCTTAAGAGGGATGGAGCAGGTGAAGCTGGATAGAAGGTCAGCTAAAGGTCGGTAAAAACAAAAAACTGCGGATGCTGGAAATCCAGAATAAAAACAGAAGTACCTGGAAAATCTCAGCAGCTCTGGCAGCATCGGCGGAGAAGAAAAGACATGATGTTTCGAGTCCTCATGACCCTTCAACAGAACTAGGTGGTGAATCCAAGGAAAGGGGTGAAATATAAGCTGGTTTAAGGTGTGTGTGTGTGTGTGTGTGGCGGGGGGGTGCGGTTGGGTGGGGGGAGAGAAGTGGAGGGGGGTGGTGTGGTTGCAGGGACAAGCAAGCAGTGATAGAAGCAGATCATCAAAAGATGTCACAGACAAAAGAACAAAAGAACACATGGGTGTTGAAGTTGGTGATATTATCTAAACGAATGTGCTAATTAAGAATGGATGGTAGGGCATTCAAGGTATAGCTCTAGTGGGGGTGGGGGGAGCATAAAAGATTTAAAAATATTTAAAAATAATGGAAATAGGTGGGAAAAGAAAAATCTATATAATTTAGTGGAAAAAACAAAAGGAAGGGGGAAGAAACAGAAAAGGGGTGGGGATGGAGGAGGAAGTTCAAGACCTAAAGTTGTTGAATTCAGTATTCAGTCCGGAAGGCTGTAAAGTGCCTAGTTGGAAGATGAGGTGCTGTTCCTCCAGTTTGCGTTGGGCTTCACTGGAACAATGCAGCAAGCCAAGGAAAGATATGTGGGCAAGAGAGCAGGGTGGAGTGTTAAAATGGCAAGCGACAGGAAGGTTTGGGTCATTCTTGCGGACAGACCGCAGGTGTTCTGCAAAGCGGTCGCCCAGTTTACGTTTGGTCTCTCCAATGAGGGAGAG
This sequence comes from Carcharodon carcharias, assembly GCF_017639515.1. NCBI lineage: Eukaryota > Metazoa > Chordata > Chondrichthyes > Lamniformes > Lamnidae > Carcharodon > Carcharodon carcharias. Next base: position 122,223,295 of record NC_054477.1, read on the forward strand.
CACATTGGGAGCAACGAATACAGTAGACTAAGTTGGGGGAAATGCAAGTGAAATGCTGCTTCACTTGAAAGGAGTGTTTGGGCCCTTGGACGGTGAGGAGAGAGGAAATGAAGGGGCAGGTGTTAGATCTTTTGAGTGGGCATGGGGAGGTGCCATAGGTGGGGGTTGAGGAGTAGGGGGTGATGGAGGAGTGGACCAGGGTGTCCCGGAAGGAACAATCCCTATGGAATGCCGACAAGGGGGTGAAGGGAAGATGTGTTTGGTGGTGGCATCATGCTGGAGTTGGCGGAAATGGCGGAGAATGATCCTTTGAATGCGGAGGCTGGTGGGGTGATAAGTGAGGACAAGGGAGACCCTATCATGTTTCTGGGAGGGAGGAGAAGGCGTGAGGGCGGATGCATGGGAGATGGGCTGGATACGGTTGAGGGCCCTGTCAACGACCGTGGGTGGAAAATCTCGGTTAAGGATGAAGGAGGACATGTCAGAGGAGCTGTTTTTGAAGGTAGCGTCATCGGAACAGATGCAAATGAGGCAAAGGAACTGAGAGAATGGGATGGAGTCCTTACAGGAAGCGGGGTGTGAGGAGCTGTAGTCGAGGTAGCTGTGGGAGTCGGTAGGCTTGTAATGGATATTGCTGGACAGTCTATCACCAGAGACTGAGACAGAGAGGTCAAGGAAGGGAAGGGAAGTGTCAGAGATGGACCACCTGAAAATGATGGAGGGGTGGAGATTAGAAGCAAAATTAATAAATTTTTCCAAGTCACGACGAGAGCATGAAGCAGCACCGAAGTAATCATCGATGAACTGGAGAAAGAGTTGTGGAAGAGGGGTGGAGTAGGACTGGAACAAGGAATGTTCCATATACCCCATAAAGAGACAGGAATAGCTGGGGCCCATGCGGGTACCCATAGCCACACCTTTTATTTGGAGGAAGTGAGAGGAGTTGAAGGAGAAATTGTTCAGCGTGAGAACAAGTTCAGCCAGACGGAGGAGAATAGTGGTGGATGGGGATTGTTCGGGCCTCTGTTCGAGGAAGAAGCTAAGGGCCCTCAGACCATCCTGGTGGGGGATGGAGGTGTAGAGGGATTGGATGTCCATGGTGAAGAGGAAGTGGTTGGGGCCAGGGAACTGGAAATTGTTGATGTGACGTAAGGTGTCAGAGGAATCACAGATGTAGGTGGGAAGGGACTGGACAAGGGGAGAGAGAAGGGAGTCAAGATAACGAGAAATGAGTTCTGTGGGTCAGGAGCAAGCTGACACGATCAGTCTACCGGGACAGTTCTGTTTGTGGATTTTGGGTAGGAGGTAGAAGCGGGCCGTCCGAGGTTGGGCGACTATCAGGTTGGAAGCTGTGGGAGGAAGATCTCCAGAGGAGATGAGGTCAGTGACAGTCCTGGAAACAATGGCTTGATGTTCAGTGGTGGGGTCATGGTCCAGGGAGAGGTAAGAGGAAGTATCTGTGAGTTGACGCTCAGCCTCCGCGAGGTAGAGGTCAGTGCACCAGACAACAACAGCACCACCCTTGTCAGCGGGTTTGATGACAATGTCAGGGTTGGACCTGAGAGAACAAGTGCAGTAAGTTCAGAGAGAGAGAGATTAGAATGGGTGAGAGGAGCAGAGAAATTGAGACCACTAATGTCGCGCCGACAGTTCTCAATGAAAAGATCAAGAGAAGGTAAGAATCCAGAGGGAGGGCTCCAGGTGGAGGGAGAATATTGGAGGTGGGTAAAAGGATCCGTTGAACGGGGAGAGGACTCCTGCCCAAAGAAGTGAGCCCGGAGACGAAGACGGCGGAAGAAGAGTTCAGCATCGTGCCGAGCCCGAATTCATTGAGGTGAGGGCGTAAGGGTATGAAATTAAGTCCTTTGCTGAGCACTGAATGTTCAGCATTGGAGAGGGGAAGGTCAGGGGGTATAGGGAATACATGGCTGGGACTGGGATTGGAAGATGGGGTGGGGACGGAGGGACAGGCAGGGTTGTAAGGTCCTAGATGGGTGTTGGTGTCGATGAGTTATAGGTAGGGGCTAAGGAGAGACTGACAAAGATGTCATGGATACAAGACAAATGGAATGTTAATGGTAATGGTAAGGGCTAAAGAAGGTGCTATATGTGGCATAAAGGTAAGAAAGCAGAATGTGTGAATAGCAGAACAAGGCTCAGCACTCTTTGAAAGAACAACATGTAACAAGTAACAGATGGCCCTTTTGGGGGTGGGGTGGAGGGAGGTTGGGGAAAAAGGCTAGAAAGGGATAAAAAATGGTATTAAACAAAAGGGGATAAAACAATGAATAAATTAATAAAAATAAGAATAAGTAAATTAAAAATAAAAATACATTTTACAAAAGGGATTAAGAAAAGAAGTGAAGATAGAGGACAGTTCATGTTCTGAAGTTGTTGAACTCAATATTAAATCTGGAAGGCTGTAAAGTGCCTAATCAGAAGATGAGGTGCAGTTCCTCCAGTTTGCGTTGGGCTTCACTGGAGCATTGCAGCAGGCCAAGGACAGACATGTGGGCATGAGAGCAGGGTGGTGTGTTGAAATGGCAAGCGACAGGAAGGTCTGGGCCATGCTTCTGGGCAGACCAAAGATGTTCCGCAAAGTGGTCACCCAGTCTGAGTTTGGTATTTCCAATGTAGGGGAAACCGCATTGGGAGCAGCGAATGCAGTGGACCAAAGTGAAGGAGGTGCAAGTGAAGCTTCACTTGAAAGGAGTGTTTGGGCCCTTGGACGGTGAGTAGGGAGGGGGTAAAGAGGCAGGTGTTGCACCTTCTGCTGTTCCATGGGAAGGTGCCGTGGGAAGGGGATGAGGTGTTGGGGGTGATAGAGGAGTGGGCCAGGGTGTCCTGTAGGCAACGGTCTCTACGGAATGCTAAAGGGGGTGTGGGGGTGGGTGAGTGGAAGATGTGGTGGGGGCATCATGTTGGAGTTGGTGGAAATGGCGGAGGATGATCCTTTGAATGTGGTGGCTGGTGGGATAAAAGATGAGGACAAACCTATCATGGTTCTGGGTGGGAGGGGAAGGTTTGAGGGCAGAGGCATGGGAGATGGGTTGGACACAGTTGAGGGCCCTATCAACCACACTTGGGGGGGAAACCTCGGTTAAGGAAGAAGAAAGACACATCAGAAGCACGGTTTTGGAAGGTGGCATCATTGGGACAGAGGTGAAGAAATTGAGAGAATGGGATGGAGTTCTTTCAGGAAGCAGGGTGTGTGGAGCTGTAGTTGAGGTAGCTGTGGGAGTCGGTGGGCTTGCAATTGACATTGGTGGATAGTCTATTATCAGAAATGGACACAGAGGGGTCAGGGAAGGGAAAGGAAGTGTCAGAGATGGACCATGTGAAGGCGATAGAGGGTTGGAAGTTGGAAGCAAAATTGATAAATTTTTCCAGTCACCTAATTTTACTTCCTAGCATGACCCAGGCCTTCCTGTTGCTTGCCATTTCAACACACCATCCTGCTCTCATGCCCAAATGTCTATCCTTGGCCTGCTGCAATATTCCAGTGAATCCCAACACAAACTAGAGGACCAGCACTTCTTCTTTTTATTAGGCATTTAACAGCTTTTAGGACTTAACACTTCAACAACTTCAGACCATGAACTCTCACCTCTACCTTCATTCCTTTTCCTAATTCCTTTTTAAAATTTATTTTTATTTTTCATTTACTTATTTTTATTAATTTATTCATTGTTTTATCCCCTTTTTTATCCACTTTTCTACCCTTTTTCCCCAACCACCGCACCCCCCGCCCCACCCCCAAAAGGGCCATATGTTACTTGTTCCATGCTGTTCTTTCACAGAGTGCTGACCCTTGTTCTGCTATTCACATATTCTGCTTTCTTATTGTTATGCCACTATCAGCACCTTCTTTAGCCCTTATCATTACCATTAACAATCCCTTTGTCTTGTGTCCATGGCATCTTTGTCAATCTGTCCTTAGCCCCCTCCTACTACTGACCTTATATCTTGCTTCACCTGCCCCACCCCTCTTAAACAATATAAATTTCATCACATTTCTACTTCTCTTTAGCTCTAAGAAGCGTCATACAGACTCGAAACATTAACTCTGTTTCACTCTCTGCAGATGCTGTCAGACCTGCTGTGTTTTTCCAGCATTTTCTGTTTTTATTTCATACTTCTGAATTGCTTGTTGAACCTGCAAATCAACTTTCAGTGGCTTATGAACAAGGGTTTGCAGTTTCCTTTGGACATCAACACTTCCTAATCTCTCACCATTTAAGAAATACTCTGCATTTCTGTCTTTCCTACCAATGTGGAAATTTCACATTTTTCTACAGTATATTCCATCTGCTATGTTCTTGCCCACTGACTCAGCCTGCCTAAATCTCCTTGAGGCATCTTTGCACCCTCCTCACAACTCACATTCCCACTAAGTTTTGTGTCATTAACAAACTTGGAAATTTCACATTTAGTCACCACATACAAATCATTGATATAGATTGTGAATAATTGGGGCCTAAGCACTGATCCTTGCAGTACCCCACTAGTCACAGCCTGCAAACCTGAGAATGACACATTTATATCAACTCTCTCTCTGCTTTCTGTCTGTTAACCAAATCTCAAACTAAGCCAGGATATTAACCCCACTCCCATGTGCTCTAATTTTGCTTACTAACCTTATGTGTGGGACCTTATCAAAAGCCTTCTGAAATCCAATACGCCACATCCACTAGTTCCCCCTTCTCTATTCTGATAGTTACATCTTCAAAGAACTCCAACAGATTACGTCAAACATTATTTCCCGATCATAAATCCATGTTGACTCTGCCCAATCCTCCAATAATTTTCTAAATGTCCAGTTATCACATCCTTTTTAATAGATTCTAGCATTTTTCCTACCGCTGATGTCAGGCTAACAGGTCTACAGTTCCCTGTTTTCTCTCTCCGTCCTTTCATAATTAGTAGGGTTACATTTCCCACTTTCCAATCTTTAGGAGCTGTTCTTGAATCCATAGAATTTTGGAAAATGACCCAGCAATGCATCCAATATCTCGACAGCCATCACTTTCAATACTCTGGTATGTAGATAATCAGGTCCAATGGATTTATCAACTTTTAGTCCGATGAGTTTTTTACTAATAGTAATTTCTTTCAGGTCCTCAGTCTTGTTAGTCCCTTGGTTCTCTTGTATTTCAAGGAGGTTTTTTTGTATCTTCCTCTGTGAAGACAGAAATTTCATATTCCATTGGTTTCACTTTATTCAAGTGTTCTTTGTTGAGGCTAGCTTAATGTCCTGGAAGGTCTCATGGTTGGGATGTGCTGATGGCTACAGGGGAGGTAGGGACATTTGTCTTATTATGAAAGAAACAATGTGTTTTTTGTTCATTCTTTATTGACTGTTCATATTAGTGCCCAGAGTTAGACTTGCCACTTTTTGGAACATGGCTGAACCTGCAGGCTCAGCTAGCCCTCCCTTCGATACATTGTACAGGACATTGTCAGAGATCACTCTCAGCAGGGATAATTGAAATGTTATAGGTGAACTCAAAGTCCTGTAAGGACTCTGCCAATTAACAACCTGAGATTGACCCACCTTTGGATAGTACTGACACCACCCTTTAGGCATCTTATTTTCTTACCTTGACTGGACAGAGTACAGAGGAGATCCACAAGAATGATTCAGGGATAAACAACTGTAGCTATGAGGATAGACTATTGAGATTGGGTTTGTTTTCCTTTGAGAAAAGAAGACTGAGAGCAGACTTGACAGAGGTATTCAAGATCCTTAGGGGTATGGACATGGTAAATAATGAGAAACTGTTCCCACTCAACAGTATATCAAGAACTAGAGGGCACAGATTCAAAATAATGGGCACAAGGAGTAGAAGTGATGTGAGGAATTTTTTTTTTTCACCCAGAAGGTGGTTGGAATCTGGAATGAACTTCCTGAAAGGGTAGAGGAGGCAGGTTCGATTGAGGTATTCAAAAGGGAATTGGATTGCTACCTGAAAAGAAGGAATGTACAAGGTTACGGGGATTAGGTAGGGGAGTGGGATTAGGTAGAATGCATTTTCAGCAAGCTGGTGCATACTCCTTGGGCCAAATAGCTTCCTTCTGCACTGTAAAGATTCTGTGATTCTGTGACTGTTCCCACCACAACCCCCCACCACACCCAATACACCAGTCCCTTCTCACTTCAGTCCCTGATGCTGCAGACCCCATCCTCTGTCCTCCCTTGATTCCCTTTCCACTCCTCCATGCCCCTTACCCCATTGCACAACCCCCCCCTCCAACATCTCTGACTCGCCCTTGCATGTCCCAAACCTTCTTACCAGCTGCCATTCTCCTTCTCCCCTCCCTTGTTGCATAGAATTAATTAAGGAAAATGACTGACCTTACACATAACAGCAAAAAGCTGACTGGTGCATGCCACCTTTGAACAAACGTGAACCAGGTACCACGAGATTCTTGTATGCCACTAACTTTATCTTGAAGGTCAGATATAATTTTAAAATGTTTTATGCTAATGAGTATTCATGGCATGCAAATATATACCCGCCACAGCCTGGCACGAGGCTTGCTATTCCATAAACACACTGCTGACTTTATCTTTGCACTTTAAGGCACCAGTAAGAAATCAAAATTTCCAATCTCCTACCTAATTTAGTCACACTACTGGCCATGTTTTCTGCTTTTGTGGCCTCCATAAAATCGTCCTCCCCACCATCCAGTAGTGTTCAATTGTTCTGTGTTTGCTTATGTGAATCTGTTTACTATTGATGCTCACTGTGCTTGATTAGTTAACCCTTAGTGTGGAATCAGAGAAAAGTAACTAAACTGTAGAAGCTGCCGGAAGATATTGCTAGAATCATGGAACAGATTTTAAAGCAGTACGGATTGAACCTATTACACACATATAAACTACTGTCATCTCTGCAAAGCTCTGAGGCAAATAAAATATACAATACCTCCTTCATAGTTGCCAAGGAGCTTTCCCAATTTCCACTCCAGATCAACTAACTTGGTAATAAACACAAGGAACATTGATGTACTGTGTTATTCAATGACGGAACAACAAAGTGCTTGACCAATTATCCCAACCTTTTACTATAAAACACTCGTGCCAAAAGTAACATTAATGGAAATAAGTGCATACTTAAAGCAAATACCAATTATTAGCAAAGTGTACTTTATGTTCATGGAACAAATTTGTGTTACAAGTTACCACTTAATAAATCAGAATGCTTCTCCTCTAACAGTGTTTAAATTAACAACTTCTAAACTTCTAGTTCAAATGCCTCCATCACTCTTCTTGTTTCTTTTGTGTAATTTAACGTAAGTTAAACTGTCCTTGGCTTGATCTATCTTACAAAGAGCTGAATCATATCACCATTAAGAGCAAGCCTTTAGACTTCCCAGCATATTTATATTATTAAAATGTCTTTAAAAATATGCAGAAAAAATCTTGGTGTTTGATACATTGAACTTCACTTTTCCAGGTCAATGATTCACAAATCATTGCTCCAGTACAACTCTGCAATCTCTGCAGTTATTCATTTGTATCTTTGCTTAACCTCCTCTAGAACTTTAAAACTATAGAGCTGCTGCAGCTATGATGCTTGTCATATTGGACAGACATTATCACAGGACCAAATTTTAGAAAAAAATAAGGTGAATGGACTCGATGTTTGGGCTGAGATTTTCCCCGAAATGTGCAAAGCCCATTAGTGGGCAGGAAAATCGGCCTTCCACTCGCTGGCTGCAATGGCAGCTTTTTGCGGCAAATTATTTGCATTGCAGCTGATTAACTATTCATCCATGGGGAACACACTCTTCCATTGGCAGGCAACATCTGATTCACCCGTCCCGCCATGACCTTAGCGCTCCCTAACTCCGGGTGCTAAATTTAAACAGCGCCCCTGCACAGTGTTCACACTCTATGCAGTAGCTCCAGTGAAGACATGGCTCCCAAAGGCAGAAAGCATGCTGTGCCCAAATTCAGTGACGCTTCAGTGGAGCACCTGTTGAACGCAGTTGAAGCTCACCATGATGTCCTCTACCCCCACTCCGGCCACAAGCCTTCCACCAAGGTGACCAATCCAGTTTGGGAGGCGGTCACAGCAGTGGTCAGTGCAAACACCCCTCAGGAGAAGTCAGCCACCCATTGTAGGACCAGAATGAACAATCTCATCCATTCCGCCAGGGTAAGTCAATCGTCTCATCACTCTCAATTCACACACTCACAGGCTCATCACCCATTCATAAGGATTTTACTCACTTTCATACACCCTGACATCACCATCAGGCCTCTTCTCCTCTGAGTTTGAGTCCTAATCTTGCCCAGAGCTCCACTCACCACCCACACATGCCAGGCACGCTTATCATCTGCCCTAGCATGCGTCTTGCTCACATTCTCTCCATCTGTCTTCATGAAGGGTAAGCTGGCTCACAATAAAGCGAGGTCTCAGATGGGGGTGGAGTTCCCAAGATCAAAGTTCTGACGGACTTCAATAAGAGAGCCATAGAGCTGGCTGCAGAGGACATAGGCCGTGCCTGCGCTAATGGTAAGGTTGGTGATGCACACCCAAGGGATGATCATGCACTGCAACACATGTCAGACAACCATACTGTGAGTAATTTCTCCTGTATCAGAGTCACCTGCCGTGCACTAATTGTCTCTCCTTTCTTTCGTAGGCACCTCTGGGAAGCTGCCGAGGGCATCCACGAGCCGGGCCCCCAGCTCCAGCCCAACGACACCTCAGATGAGGATTCGGAGTACAGCTCCTGTGGAGACCCATCACAATACACACCTACACCCTCCACCAATTCAGACATAAACCTCAGTGGGACTTAGTTCTAGTGTAGCCTCGGGGTCACAATCTGGTGAGCATAGTGCATCATCTGGTCCACAGCAGGCGGAGGCAGGGACACCAGACCTCTCTGGCTCTCGGAGGACTACTGGAGGCCACAATTCTGCTGAGTCTAAGTCAGATGACAAGCCTCAGGACTCTGCCCAAAATCAGTTGCTGGAGATGTAAAGACAAGCTCAGGAACATCAGCAAGGGATGTCGGCTGCACTCCTCAGATTGCAATGCATGATGTAGGAGTCTGTCCACCTTCAGTCAGGGAGGATAGGGCCGGCAGGTCAATGCACTGAAGTCCACAATGGCAAATTGGCAGTTGCCATGGAGGCCTCGGTCCAGGACATCAGTCCTGCACTGCGTCAAAAGCTGCACTCCACCACTGGAGGCATTGGTGGCATCCATCAGTGTCCACCTAAGGGTCTGTGGGGCGCCTTGATCTCACTCCAGCTGCCCTTTCTCCTCAAGGAGTCAGCCAAGGACCCTCGGCCACTCATAGGGAGAATAATCAGCAGCTCAACACCCTAGGGCCATGCACCTAGGTGAGCCTAGGAGTGTCTGGCGGATCCAAATCTCCTCTTCCTATGACCCCATCAGCTCCAGATCCACAGGCCGAGGAAGGTGCACTTGCCCCACAGCAGGACATCTAAAGCAGGCTGGGGCCTTCCGTATCTCGGCCCTCCAGAGGATGCCGGCCAAGGTAATCACAGACAACAGGACGTAGCAGTCAGCAGGTTGCCTCCACCTCCACTGTAGATGTCGGGGAAGCACCAAGCCCTCATGGCAGGTTAAGGAAAGTGATGATGATGTTGTTGCACAACATTGGCATGGGTGTTAACCACTTTTATATATAATGTTCATAAATATAAACAAACTTGCAATCATTTCATATCCCTTCTTGTCTATGCCTCCTTCTTATGATGAGCTGTGTTACTGTCAATCACATGGAGGAAGACACAAATAACCTCCCAGAAATACTAGGGAACCAAGGGTCTAGCGAGAAGGAGCAAGTGAAGGAAATTAGTAATACTAAAACAATAGTGCTGGAGAAATCAGTGGAACTGAGCACCGATAAATTCCTAGGGTCCGATAATCAACATCCCAGGATACTAAAGGAGGTGGCCAGGGAAATAGTGGATGTGTTGGTTGTCTTCTTCCAAAATTCTGTAGATTCTGGAATAGTCCTGGCAGATTGGAGGGTGGCAAATGTAATCTCACTATTTAAAAAAGAGGGAAGGGAAAAGCAGTGAATTACAGACCGGTTAGCCTGGCATCAGTAGTAGGGAAAATGCTAGAGTCTATTATAAAGGATGTGATAAAGGACATTTAGAAAATATCAATGGGATTAGACAAAGGCAATATGGATTTATGAAAGGGAAATCATGTTTGACAAACCTATAGGAGCTTTTGAGGTCGTAACTAGCAGAGTAGATAAGGGAGAACCAGTGGATGTGGTGTATTTGGATTTTCAGAAAGCTTTTGATAAAGTCCCACATGATAGGTTAGTGTGTAAAATTAAAGCACGTGGGATTAGAGAAAAATATTGGCATGGATTGAGAATTGGTTAGCAGACAGGAAACAGAGAGTAGGAATATATGGGTATTTTTCAGAGTGGCAGACGATGACTAGTGGGGTACCGCAGGGATAAGTGCTTGGGCCCCAGTTATTCACAATATATAATCAATAATTTGGATGAGGGAACCAAATGTAATATTCACAAGTTTGCTGACAACAAGAAACTTGGTGGGAATGTAAGCAATGAGCAGGGTGTTAAGAGGCTTCAAGGTGATTTAGACAGGTTGAGTGAGTGGGCAAATACATGGCAGATGCAGCATAACATCGATAAGTGTGAAGTTATCCACTTCGGTAGAAAAACAGAATGCCAGAATATTATTTAAATGGTGATAGATTGGGAAATGTTGATGTACAAAGGGACCTGGGTGTCCTTGTACAACAATCACTGAAATCAACCATGCAGGTGCAGCAAACAGTTAGGAAGGCTCATATACTGTCCAGCACCATGTGCCTGCTGTCTCTTGGCAGGGTTATAATGATATGAGCCTATACTCAGAGATAATGTGCGCTGCCCTCAACCAAACAGGTTTTTGAAGTGCTCAGTGTCAATCTGCTGAGCTCAGCAAAAACTGGGACAACCTTGCCACCTCAAGGTAATGAAGCAATTGGACATTTGTGTGTAGGCGCTGAGACATCCAACCTTGAGTGTCCCTCATCCTGTAATTGTGACTATTGCAGGGAGAAGGGTCTGGTCACAAAGTTGGTAGACAGTGCCGTGCATCCCATCACCTTGATACTCTAAGAGGTTAATGATGCTATTTCCAAATGGTGATTTCTGGTGGCCACACACATCGTTGTTTCAGACAAGTGGAGGGGAGCAATGGGCTAGGAGCAAGTATGTGATAAAACAGAACAATGCTCCTCATTAGTAATGGTACGTGCCCTTGAGGGCTTCATGTTCTCTGATCATGTTGGACTTCGCTAGGGCCAGGGCTGGCCATGAGAGCAGAGGAGGCATCTCAGTGTCAGGCAGCCAAGTATCTGACCTCATCATGCACAGGTGCTCCGCCTCCATAGTAGGATTAGGAGAAATGCAGCTCAGGATCCCTAACTTTAACTGCCGGATGTCCGTGTCATTTCAGGGAATGTATCACAGACGGCTGAGTCATCTCTAAATGTAGTTACAGCAGCGATATTTCATCAACTGCCTTGTCCCAAATGTTATGTTTCTGTGTCACCATCAATGTAACTCTTGGTGAGTGGCTGCATTGGTTCTGATAGATCTCCAGGAGGAGCCTTGCCAGATTGAAGGCATGCAGGCACTAGGCCACTGAGGATTGTAAAAGAGCCCCTACATCGTGGGGAATGTCAATCCAGGGCTCTCATTTCACTGGGAAATCTTCTGAGAATTCCAAAGACTCCTGAAAGCTCATGAAATTTCCAGAAGGAAAAACCTGTTCAAAATGTTCAAGTCCCAGTAAAAATCAGTAATACCGGCACCAGCAATACTGGAGTTCCTATTTAAGGTATACAAAACCATCCACGATCATTGGGGAATATACAACCCAGCTGGGCCCTGATAGAAGAACATAAGTTGAGTCCGGGAGGTCAGAAATGATGCGACACAGCTAGAATAGAATAGAGGTCACATGTGCCCTGCATAGAGGCTAGATCATTGATTGGGTATCTGCATATTTTGCAATTATATCCTGTATGCCCTAGTCCAGGTCATTAATACATATCAAAACTGCAGATGTCCTCAAAGGGGCAACCAATCCTTAAAACAATGCTAAAAATGTTTTGTGCAGACTACCCCACACAATGAGTTAAAATTTTTACAATCCACATAGAGACCGATAACTTTTAAAAGAAATTCAAATTCCCAAAGATCAACTAATGGAATTGCACAAAAAGATTTCAAGTCCTAAGACTTTTACTGTAACAAAAAAACTAAAACCACCAATTTTCCATATCTTGGGAGGCTGCGCTCGCCAAAGTCAGACATAGATGACGAAATTCATCATCGTGTGCAATGTGCCAGCTTAGCCTTCAGCCAACTGAGGAGAAGAGTATTTGAGGACCAGGATCTCAAAACCAAGACTAAGATCATGGTTTACTGGACAGCAGTGATCCTCATGCTCCTATATGCTTTGGAGACCTGGGCAACCTACAGGACGCACCTCAAAGCACTGGAGAAATACCATCAGCAGTGCCTTTGCAAGATCCTCCAGATCCGGTGGCAAGAAAGGCAGCCCAACAGCAGCGTCCTCTCCAGGCCAACTTGCCCAGCATAATTCAAAACCAGTTCCGCTGGGTGACATGTCATTCATAGGCGTGGCACCACACTGAAGCAAAGGCTCTACTTGGAACTTGGTCACAGCAGGAGAGTCCCAGGAAGACAGCAGAAATGCTTTAGGGATGTCCCCAGGCATCCCTTAAGAGGTTGAACATACCCATGCTGTTTATACCCACTCTACTCTCACTGAAACTCTGACTCTTTCCACACTGTCCATAACCACTAAACCCACACTTCTCTTCACTGTTTATACTTGCTATCACTTTCTCCATGCTGTTTATACCAACTTTGCTCTCACACTCTCTGCACTGTTTAGATCTGCTCTGCTCTCATTCTCTCTGTGCTATTTATACCAACTCTACTCTCACTGGGACTCTCATTCTCTCCATGCTATTTATATGTACTCTGCTCTCACTCACTCCATGCTGTTTATATCTGCTCTGCTGTCACTCTCTCCATGATGTTCACACTGCCTCTGCTCTCACTGGGACTCTCACTCTGTGCTGTTTATACCCACTCTGCTCTCACTCTTTCTGTGCTGTTTATACCAACTCTGCTCTCACTGGTACTCTCTTTCCACACTGTTTATCCCCACTCTGCTCTCACTGGAACTCTCATTCTCTCTGTGCTGTTTATACTTGATCTGTTCTCACCTTCTCCATGCTGTTTATACCCGCTCTGTTCTCACTCGCTCCTTGCTGTTTATACCCGCTCTGCTTTCACTCTCTCCTTGCTGTTAATAACTACTCTGCTCTCACTCTCTCCATGCTGTTTATACCCACTCTGCTCTCACTCTCTCTACACAGTTTATACCCACTCTGCTCACTCTCTCCATGCTGTAAAATATTACATGAGCCAGTGCAATCGAGCAGCTCAGATTTTAGAGTGCAATCGATCATTTATTTTCTTGCATTAAAATATATTTACAAGTGCTAACCTATTTTAGTTTTATTAATACAACTGAAATTGGGTTTAATCACAACATTTTTAGTGAGTAAAACAAAAACAGAATTACCTGGAAAAACTCAGCAGGTCTTGTTGAAGGGTCATGAGGACTCGAAACGTCAACTCTTTTCTTCTCCGCCGATGCTGCCAGACCTGAGTTTTTCCAGGTAATTCTGTTTTTGTTTTGGATTTCCAGCATCCACAGGTTTTTGTTTTTATTTTTAGTATGTTGTCCACCATCTGTGACATAATTTTGCAGAACTAAAACTGACTTTAAATTGTGCAGAACTATTATTTGCATTGGTTTACAGTAATCAGTTTCTTAGTAAATTTAAAAGGTGCCTGTTAGCGCCTGTTAGGCGCCACCATGAAGCGTTTCAAATAGGTGCAATCAAAAGAAGCTTATCACCATGATTGACTCAATTTGGGGTGTGGTCAGGTTGTGGATGGTGCCAGATTCCTTTCTAAACCATTGTAAAAACTCAATCTGCACTGGACATATTGGGCCCTTAACATTCCTCAATCTTCTGCACTAATTTAGCTGATGTTTGGTGAATTGTGCCTCCATTGGAAACTCTACCCCATCCACTCAGGGTGGAAGAACAAAACAACTCTATGGTACTTTAAATTATTAACAGTTTGTAGTAACTGAAGGTATAGTCTCTCCTGTTGTCTATCAGTGGTCACGTAATGTTCTGGAAGGCTCTGACCAATGAGCCCTAAGCACAGGCAAACCGGGTGGTGGGGCTTCTTGACTAGAGTTCTGGTTGAGTAAGTAGCACCTGAAAAGCTCTGTAATAAAGTTTCTCTGTTTTTTATTGAAACCTGTCCACTCTGTGGAGTCATTGCACAGTTATTTCTAATAGACAGGGGGCATGCTGTGTAAGCTTTTTGTCTTGCAGTCATTCAGACAGATTGCAAGATTGTCAACAGTAAAGGGATAAACAATTTATAAAGGGATAGTTATTATGAAAGGAATAGTTAACTGTCAAGAAATGCCCTGCTGCATTCTCCATAGCAATGTTCCAAAAAAATCAGCACTCTCTTCTTATGCAGTATAAATTGTTGTTCCCTCTAATGCTGGTAATCTTGCGAACTGTCCTGATGCATGCAAGACAAAAAACTTAGGCAGCATGCCCCTTTTTTCAGCAATACTCAAGTTTTGTACTACCAGTTGACTATATGACTTTTATTTGTAAGCTTCCCATGCAGCAGTCAAGCAAAAAAAAAAGTGAAGTAAAATTTAAAAAGTTGCTTAATGAACAAAGTAAGGAACATATTTGGCACAATGAAGCCTTTGTCCAACAAAAACATTCCATTAAAATAAAACTATTAATACTGTACATCCATTCTGAATTCCAGAGTTATAAAGTGGAGGTCTATTTTCTGATCAGCAAAGTTTGGGAATGAACACTTAACCTACTAGTCCTCCATTCCTTGGACTGCTCTATTTAGCTAAGTGTTAACCTAATAATTTCAAAGGAGTTAACATCTACTTAAAAGAAGTGAACACAGAATTCTAGTCTGAGCACATTAAGCAATCACTCCTGAACGATGCTGATCAGGAAGCATAACCTGCAAAGACATGCAGAATGCTAAACAAGTTGAAAAATGTTTTCACAAGCAAAATCAGCTAGTCAACCACAAAAATAAAAAATGAACATGATCTTAAAAGTAACTTTTAAAGTAATCTTTCAGTGGAACCAAGAATTGTTTGACCATTTTCATATATGTATTTTTCGAGTCTCTTTTTCTCGTCTCCCAAGATGGGTTATACATATCTGCAGCAAATTTACTGAAAAGATATGGAAAATAAATGGGTTACTTTAGGACAATGTGTATCACCACTCTTTACACACTGAACATATTGGTTAAATACAGTGCAAAGAAATGGAACATTTTCCACTTTGGACACCAAGCATCAGCACTAAACCAGGTCAGGTACAGGGCAGTTAGTAAATCTGTATCCATTCTCCCCCAAGCTCAGAAGAATACTTCCTAAATGTGATCTTGCCCATTTTCCTCATCAGCCATCCAGAGTGAGACTATAGTGATAGTGTTACATAAACTCACAGGTTTGGCACTGAAGCAGTTAAATCAAGGCAGTAGTGAGATTTTCTCTGATTGCTCACAAATTTCTTCGTGGCTCCAGCAGAATAAAGCGTTGTTAGTCCTGGGATAATAATTTTGCTTATGATTCACTCATGTGTGGTTACTCTAATAACAAGCTTTGTTACGTTGACCAATAACAATTAGATTTTTTATGAATATTCTATAATATTATATTGCATTACAAGTCAACATGCAAATAATAGTACTTGGTTCCCAGGCCCAAGGTGATCCCTCCAGTGTGTTTGTGTGAGTGTCTGCCTTCTCTCTGACCGAAGGATATTTATCTGACAGCTAACATAAGAATGGGACACATTTTTCCTATTTGGTTACCTCGAGCTACATCTGCCCACACACATGACAGCACTGATCCCCAATTTAGTGTTTACCCTGCTTACAATGTTTTGGGGCTTTGAGTCTCTGATATGTGCTTTGTTCAAAATAGTGAGTGCACCTCTTACTAAATTTCAGTGTGTGCTGAAATTCAAGCTGCTTCTTGTTCCTATGGACAGAATTTTTTGCTTGTTGGGCGGGCTCGTGCCTGACCTGAACGAGCTTAAAATGACGTGATGACGTCGGTCCCGCAATATTTCAGTTGGTGGGAGTTGGCAGAGCACCTGTCGTAAATTAAAAGGCTTATTATTGCCGTTAAAAATCTACTTGAGTTAAATTTTTCACTGCCTGGTCTGTCCGCAAGCATGACCCAGACCTTCCTTTCGCTTTTCATTTCAACACACCATCCTGCTCTCATGCCCACATGTCTGTCCTTGGTCTGCTGCAATGTTCCAGTGAAGCCCAATGCAAACTGGAGGAACAGCAACTCATCTTCTGATTAGGCACTTAACAGTCTTATGGACTTAACATTGAGTTCAACAACTTCAGACAATGAACTCTCTCCTCCATCGCCACCCCTTTTTTTTATCCGCTTTTAAAAATGTTTTTATTTTTTATCTACTTATTATTTTTATTCATTGTTTTATCTCCTTTTTATCCCCCTTTTTAATCCCTTTTTCTATCTTTTTTCCCCAATCACTGTCCCCTCTCCCCACCCCATCCTGTTCCATGTTGTTCTTTCACAGAGTGCTCACCCTTGTTCTGCTATTAACATGTTATGCTTTCTTACCTTTATGCTACCATCAGCACCTTCTTTAGCCCTTACACTACCATTAACACTCCCTTTGTCTTTTGGTCCATGACATCTTTGTCAATCTCTCCTTTGCCCCCGCCTATCGCTGGCCTTCTATCCAGCTTCAACTGCTCCACCTCCCTTAAACATCATAAATTTCATCACATTTTTACTTCTCTTGAGCTCTGAAGAAGGGTCATATGGACTTGAAACATTAACTCTGTTTTTCCCTCCACAGATGCTGTCAGACCTGCTGAGTTTTTACAGCATTTTCTGTTTTTATTTCAGACTTCCAGCATCTGCAGTATTTAGCTTTAATCTTATGCAGGTCAGACGACTTCTGCAGCCATTTTAAAGTAAGTGCAGCAAAAGTTCTTTTAAAGAAGGTCAGCCGAAGTGACCAGCCGACAAATTGAAGATTAGTATTCCACATCGCACATGATACCTTGTCCTGGCAACTTTCAGTGATGACATAATCTTTGTACACTTGTGAGAGCAATAGACATTTCACACACAAAGCAATTACCCAAGTGAGCTCAGTATTTCAGTATTCAATCCAGTTAGTCCATGTAATGCTGTTGAAGTTTCACTCATATGTGCTGATGAATTGCTCCCTTTCCCCGTTCCTCTCCCTGGTCCCTTTCTCCTGTTCCTCTCGCCTGCCCCTCACCGGTCTCTTTCCCCTGTCCCTCGTCCTATCTCTCTCGCCTGTCCTTCTCCCTAACACCTGTCCCTCACCTTTGTTCTTCTCCCTCACCATGTCCCTCACTCCTGTCCTCCTTCCTCACCTCTGTCCTTCACTCCAGTCTCTGTCCATTTCTTATGTCCCTATCTCCTATCCCTGTCCCCCTCCCTTGTGCCTATCCCTCTCTCCTGTTCAGGCACATGGCCATAGGAAGGTTCAGGGTTGGCCAATGAAGGGCCAGGGGTGACCATGGAAGGTTGGGGCCAGGGTTGGAGGTGGCCATGGAAGATTTGGGGCCAGCCATGGAAGAGCCCAGTTAGGGATGGCCATGCAAGGTCAAGTCAGCCATGGAAGGGTCAGGAATGACTATGGAAGGGTCAGAAGTGACCATGGAAGGGGCAGGAGTGACCATGGAAGGGGCAGGAGTGACCATGGAAGGGGCAGGAGTGAACATGGAAGGGGCAGGAGTGAACATGGAAGGGGCAGGAGCGAACATGGCAGGGGCAGGGGTAGCCATGGAGGGCTTTTATGTTTGGGATTCAGGGGGTGCAGTGAGAACTGGGCCGAAACACTTTGAAACCCACAAATTTGAGTTGCATCCTTCACCTCCGGGTGTTTCCACTGATGCCAACAAACAGATCTCTCTTTACACAAGGTCAGGGAGAAATGAGGGAATGGGAAATCTGGTGCTTAGGTTGTCTCTAATTAACAATCTGCTTGGCCTGTCATTGCTGTGGATATGGCAGTCCAGTCTCCAAAATGTCTAATCAGTGGTGGCAATGGGTGGGATCAGGCAGCAGGAGATCAAAACCCATCCTGGATCTAATACATCATGGCTCGTGCCAAAAGGCTGGCCTGCTGCCTCATGCTGAGATTTTATAAAAGTTTTTTTAAATTGACGAATGCCATTAAGTCAATTTTGTCCAAGTCAAATCATAAGTCAAAACATTTGACTTGAGTCATACTCAAATCTAATTCAGATTTGACTCAACAACTCTATTGGAAAATAACTAACAGTTGTGAAATAGCTCTTATCCATGGGTATATCAAGATATAATTTATGTGCCTCCACCACGATTTCCACCATGGCCCTTCAATCTCCATTATCAAATTTTGATTTTCCCAATGTGGATTTTTTGACTTCTTGCATGGATTTGAGGTTCGCTGATGTATGTTGCCCAACCCTAATTTCCCTTGAGAAGGTGACAGTGAGTTGCCTTCTTGAACCACTGCACTCCATCTGGTGTAGGTCTACCCACAGTGCTTTTAGGGAGTGGTGATAGCACTGTCAATGATACCTGTCGTCACTTTCCTGATGATTGAAAGTAGACTGATGGTGATAATTACCAGTTTGGATTTGTCTTTCTTTTTGTGGACAGGGCAATCCTGGGCAACTTAGCATATTGTCAGGTCAGTGCCAGTGATGAACTATACGGGAACACCTTGGCAAGGGATATGGCTAGTTCTGAAGCATGTGTTCAGTACGATTATCAAGATGTTGTCAAGGACCATAGCCTTCAACCGTTTCTTGGTATCATGTGAAGTGAACTGAACTGGCATCTGTGATGGTGGGGATCTCGAGGAATCTGAGACGGATCATTCACTTAGCATTTCTGGCTGAAGATGATTGCAAATGCTTCAGTTGGTATATGTACCTTACTGTGATTGGAAACGTTATTGGCTATTTTACAGGACTCGTAATCTGGAAACCTGGGTTAATGATCCAGAGACAGGAGTTGAAATCCCACCATGGCTACTGAGAAAGTTAAATTCAGTTAATTAAATAAATCTGGAATAAAAAACAAGTATCAATAATAGTGATCATGTAATTATCAGATTGTCCTTAAAGCCTATTTGGCTGACTCCTGTCCTTCAGGGAAGGAATTCTACCGTTCTTACCCACTCTAGCCTGTATACGACTCCAGAACCACGATAATGTAACAAGCTACTCAAGTGTCTAGAAGGTTGCTTATCATTCTCAAGGGCAATTGGGGATGGACAATAAATGTTGGTTTTTGCCAGTAACACCCACATATCATGAAATAAATCTTGGTTTGTTATATTATATCTTAGATATAGTGCCAGGGAATGGGAGGTTTCAATGCATTTTACATCCTTTTTAAGTCCCTACAATCACTAGTCTGTGATTTTGGCCCACTAAATGGTGAATGGATGAAAGATTACAGTGGGGAGCACAGCAGTGGAATTTTATGCCTTTCTCTGCCTGTTCCTTTGAGCTTCCTTTTCCAATCCCCTATTCCTACTCCACCACTAACACTCCCCCATCCCACCCGCCCCCCCCAATCTACTTTGCAGCTCTGATTGTGAATGCATATTCCCATTCATTCAGCATTCCCTATCATTGCTAATCTTGGCAGTTCCTTTCATTACTTTTCTGTACAATCTGATGACTTGTCCCTGAAGCCCACCTCTCTCTTTTGATAGCCTGGTTTGTTTAATGTACTCTATCCCACTGACAGGTTTTTCTTGTATCCACAAATTCATGATTTCATGATCAATTATCCTCACCCATGACAGCTCTTGAGTGCAGATACATTTCCAATCACTTACTGGTTCCTCACCACCACCCAGATCCTCCTATTGCCTTCCATCTACAAGTACTTCAGTGTCTCCTTAGAAAGAACTTCCCACATTACTCACAACAAAGTGTCTACCTTTTGGTTCTCCACTTACCATGATATGTCTGTAGCCATTGATTTATTTAGTCACTCCTTTTCCTCCACTTTTCTCTCCAGAGAAACCTTTGCTGCCTCCTATGCAAGTTGATCACCTGGTATTGCCTTCATCTTCAATACCTCAAAACCAAGTGGTGCAGACTTGGGTGCAATTGGCACACAACGGGCATCAATCGCTATATCTGACTGGAGCACATTAAACTCTACCAGATCTTACCCTCCTGCAAAGCCACCGACTATTCCAGTATCATACTCCTCCTGTCCCCCACTATTAACCATCTCCTCAAAGCCCTCTCCCCGTTTTTGTCACCCTGATCTTCAGTAACAAACACCAGGAGGACACTAAATTCTTTGTATCCAAAGTAAAGACTATCTGTTCAGCTGTTTCTGCTAAACCTAGTCCATGAAGTTAAGTGTCACACTCACCCTAATTTTGAGCCCCATTTCTCTCCCATCTCTGCCTGTGTTTTGCCTTGGATTCGGGGTCTAGATGGGGTTTCTTTAGAGTTTGCCTGTTACCCTAAGAATGCTACCATAGACTGTGATTCATAAATTCTTGTTTATTTACAGATATATAGACATCTCAGTATTTTATACAACATTGTACTTCTGCTTACCACCTGGCCTGTTACTTAATCATGTGACATTGCATCATAGTTACATCAGTATCAGATGTTAACCCTTTACTCTACATCAGCCCTAAATCTTTCCCCCAGCTATATACATCCTCCCACATCTCCCCCCAAGTCTCAGACTTCACAGAGTTAGCCTCTGAGATTGTATTGTTTGTTGTAGAGCTGGGAGCTTTGTTCACAGCCGTCTTCCCATCAATAGTTCTGATGGCGCAAACACATTTTTAACAGTGAGGTTCTGTAGTTAAGAAGGACTAAGTTAATATTTTCATCAATTTCTTGATTGTTTGAACTCCTCTTTCTCACTATTACATCATCTACAATAGCTTCTACTGCATAGAGTAAAGTACTGACCTGATCCTTTTCTTCCTTATATAAATCTGAAGCTGTTCTGTACTTGGGGAACCTCTTTCTCAAACTGTACCAATGTTGAACCTTCAGCACTTCAGAGAGGTTCTGGGAGTGGTAATGTAGACTCCATGTTTGTCCTAAGCTCTGGATCTTTTGCTGCTTCAGTAGTTTGGCTGTTTAACCATGATCTGTACTCATTGCTGTCTGGACTCCAGGTCTGTGTGTCTGCTTGCATCTATGGCACCCACAAATGGCCTGTTCTCAGGTGAGTCTTCAATCTTGTCTTGCCCTTTTTCCAAAGTTTTGTAGGTCTTTCAGGTCTGTAGTCTTCTCTTGGAGTTTTTCTGGGTCTTTACACTCTATTTGCTGCCACCATCTTTCACCTTGAGTTCAGGATCTAGATTGGGTTTCCTTATGGTTTGCCTGTTACCCTAAGAATGCTACCATAGACTGATATTCAAAAAAAAATGTTTATTTACAGATCTATAGACACCTCAGTACTCTACATGAGGTTGTACTTCTGCTTCTCACCAGATCTGTTACTTAATCAGGTGGCACTGCATCATATTTACATCAGTAGTTACATCAGTATCAGGTGCTCCTCATGTTAACCCTTCATACTACACCATGCTTTCACTGAGCACTTTCTGCTCCCTTAAACTCATTCCTATTAAACTAGTTACCACCCAACTTCCCTTCATACCCTCTAAGCTAACATGTTTTTTTTTCTCCTCAAGTATCATTTCTCACCTTGTCAGATCCATGTCTGAATCTCTCTAATCAAGTTTCCACCCCATTCACAGCACCAAAATGACACTAACCTGTCATGAACAAATATTTCCATAACTGCAACCATCGTGCATTATCTCTCCTTGTCATCCAGAATCTCTTGGCTCTCTCATCTTCCTCATCTACATACTTATCATTCATGACATCATGCATAGACATGGGCCAGGATTTCAAATGGAGGTGTTGGTCCTGCCCAGCAACCAGAAAGTTAGGATAAAGCCCACCTCTGAAGACCCTGGAAGTCATAAATTCATGAATTTTACATTATTCAGGCAATTGTCTGCCTGCAGTCATGTTTTCTGTCCCTGTGAGGCAGGACGTCTCACCTCCAAGAGTTGCTGGCTAATCAGAGGGCCAGTAGCTCTTCAGTCCCAGTAGTGCCACATGGAATGGCAGCCACTACTGGAACTGCAGAAAGCCCCAGACAAGTGACCATGGAGGAGGCCCACAGTGGAGATAAGCAGAGTCAGTGATCACCAGGGCCAATGACGTAGACCCCAGCAAAGGGGCTGGGCACCAATACTGAGGGAACAGGTAGTCTTCGTCGGGGGCATTCTTTGCCATTGGGAGAGGTTTCTGTGGACCATACGGTGCTAACTCAGGAAGAAATCACCTTCCCCTGCCTGAGTCCTCAGGGACGCTCCCAAGTTAATGTGTGGTGCCCCCAGGTAGCGAGGTGCCCATCCACTGCTGGTGAATTAGCCACTCAATTGCCTAAGGATGAGCCACTACTCCACCACTGGTAAAATACCAGTGGAAACGAGAAACTGACGGACACGACAACCCTTCCCACCACCATCGCACACCCCCCACCCCCCCACCAACCCCCCCACTGTCCCACACCATCACATCCAATTTTATGCCTTCCAACCAGCTCCTCGCAGGAGGAGGTGGGTCATAAAATTCCAGTCATGGGATCAGCTTTCACACATACACTGACATCATGTCCATCTTTCATGTGCTGGATTTTTGAAAGAACTATCCAACTCATTCCTCTTCCTTAATTTCCCCTAAAGTTCTGAAAAATCATTATAGTATAAGTGTCTGGTACATACAGGGTTAATGTGGGACTGAGTACAGCAGCCATTGTGAAACATTCTTCTTGCAGAAGCATTCCACTGCTATTTTCCGATGCCTGGCAAGGGCAGGAAATCCATTGTTCAGCAGTGAACGATGATGTCAACTTGGAAACCTGTAAGCTCTTGAAGTTGTACCCACTCTTTATAAGTCTTCAACATGAATCACAATTCCACACTTCCAACTCCACTGGGCCTCCCCAAAAGCCCCAGTCACAACATTGGAGCCTTTGGAGGAAATGATTTTTAAAAAACAGCATTGCTTCAGGTTTAAATGAAAAATCGGTCAAAAATAAGGTCGATTGCAGGTGACATCATTGCACAATAGGATATTAGTGAGTCATCTGCCAAATTTGAGGAGGTTTTAAAATCCTTTGATGTTTATTTCAACTTGAGATTGAGCAAAACATTGAAAAGAGTCCAACTGCATTGGGAACCTGTTGATTCCTTCATTCCTCTACAGGATGGCAGGGAGGTGTAAACATGGAGATTCAAAGCCTGAGCTCATCTGAGATGGAATCATGAGGGGTGTTGCAAACTATTCACTCTCTAACCCTAGGTAAGGCAATCCAACTAAATAGACTGAGCTATGTGAGCAACACAGGACAATCCTAAGGGGAGAGAATACATTATGGGGCAGAAGCCAACCCTCAGTCTAACTTATCAGGTCACAAAGACACAGGAACAATCCGAGTAAGGGAAAGCAACTCCCGAACTGGCCAGCAGAGTGACCTTGCCAGCACTGTGGTGCAAAGTGCCCTCACAGGAAAGAGATCGGTGTCCTCTGAACACAGCCCAATGCTTCCACTGCAATGGACAGAGGCACTTTGGTAAACTGTGCAAAACTAAACCACAGCACCACACGGACAGCCCAAAGGTAATCCATGAGGTTGAGACCGAAAACCTAGAAGACACACATCCATGCTTCTTGGCTGAGGTCTGTGACTCTTTGTTTTGTAATGCTGATATCCTGGTCAATGGTCACCTAACAGATTTTAAATTAGATTCAGGTGCCAGTGTGACAATCCTGTCAGACAAGGATCCTGGCTCAAAGACGTCTGGCTTCGAACAACGGACACTCTACTTTAGGGGGCGGGGGAGTCCCACTCTCGGTCATCAGCATAATCTTGCAGCCACTGAGCTATGGCAGCAAACAGATCTTTGAGCTGAGATATGTCATCCGTAATCCAGCCTTTCTCTCTCCTAAGCAGGGATGCCAGCATAGTCCTGGAACTCCTCCAGGCAACAGAGGGTGTCAAGACTACCAGTGCCATTAGCCATCCAGAACAGCATGGTCCTGAGTACTCAAATACTAAAGAGTATTCAGACTTGGGTTTCACCTGCAATCACTCTTCTCTCTTTGTGGAGCAGGTTTGTCCATTATCATTCCAGGTTTCAGAAAGCCCCCACTGGCCAGACCAAACTACCACCACTTAATTACCATTGCATCTCCGGTGGAAGTGGTGCCAGAGAATAATCAGCCATCTGAGAAGCCTCTACCCCCAACTACAACAATGGTACAGCTGGTCGACACAGCAACCAACTGTGCACACACTGCAACTTCCAACCAGCATGCCACAACCACGTGGGTTGCTGGAACCTGATACCAGTTTTTCACCATCAACAACAAAATGCAGAGGTAAGCGTACTGCTAAACCTTCTTCTCACCACAGCAATGCTCTTCCTCAGCTCAAGGGGCTTTGAGACAAGCCAAACAGAAAAAGAAGATGGAAAAGCAGCACCAATGAGATGAATGACATGTTTGTCCATCCCGCGAGAGTAACAGCAACCTCGGATCACCGCAACAGCAGAACCAATCAGGCATGGGTCAATATATAGCAATGGAAGAAAAGAATGAAAGCATACCCAAAGGCCAGTCCAACTCCAAGCCAACAACAGGAACCAGAACCAGAACCAACAGAGCCTGCCACGCTTCTGACAGAATGGCAAATGAGTCGTGGAAGTGTTAGAAGGACTCCAGACTGCCTGAACCTCTAACCTCAAGAAATTGGAGGGGAATGAGGAGGCAGTGAGAATGTTGTTAATACTGTAATAGCAATAATTTTGGAATAGCATTAATGTTGTAAAAATAAGGTAAATGCATAAGGCTTATAACAATGTAAGACTTGAAGTAAACTAATGTAACTCTCTATCCATTGGGTAAAGTCTTGGCAGAATGTGTAGTATAAGGGTCTGATATATACATGGTTAACATGGGACTGAGTACATTACCGGCCACACAGTGGTGTAAGAAGGCACATGACCCAGAGCTAGGGGCGGTGTGGTGTTGCCCGGAGATGTGTCAAGACCTAGACATGGTGATAGTTCCTTGCCTGTGCCCTTTACTGCATATACATATATAGTTACAAGCAGTTAATAAAGACTCGCTGTTAACATACAGAAGGCTATGAAGACTTTCTTAACAAACGTTCTGTAACCAACACCATTACAACAATCATCTCTGTCCTTGTTGACCTACATTAACTTTTAGTTCTCTAATGTTTCCAGTTTAAAATTCTCATCTTCATGTTTAAATCTCCTCGTAGCCTCGCTCTCACCAATGCTGTAATTTCTACAGGTACTGCAAGACCCCGAGTTCTCCATTTGTCAATGGCCTCTTGTACAACCCTCCCTTTGCCCATCATCGGCAGTCATGCCTTAAACTACATAGGCCAGAATTTTGCCTTTGACGGGCGGGTGGGCCTGACCAACTCGGTGGCAGGCGGGCAGCCGATCGCTGCTACCGAAACGGGCCGCGCCGCTATGTTCTGCGGGCGGGCCAATTAAGGCCCGCCCAGTGGGTTAGCGACTCCCGTGGAGAACAGGAAAATAGTCATGGGGGCAGGCGGCTTCAGACCACCAGTTCCAATGGGGAGCTGACAGCCTGTTTAAAGAGTGACCAGGCAGCCTGCTTGAGGCAGTGCACCATGGGGAGAGAAAGAGGCAGCTGTGGTTCCACAGGGCATGAGAAGGAGAAGGGGAGCAGGCTGCAGGAGAGGCCAGTGGGGGGAGGCCAGTGTGCCCCTCGATTCTCTGATGCCTGCCTTGCTGTCCTCCTCCAAGAGGTTTCCAGCCATCCGGATGATGGGAGGAGGAGGGGCCCCCATGTCACCAGTCAGGCGTGGGAGGAGGTTGGTGATGCTGTCAGCGTCCATGATGATGTGCAGCGCACAGGCACCCAATGCCACAAGAGATTCAATGATTTGTTGCCCTCTGGACGGGTCAGTACCATGTCGGCCTTGACCATTTGACCTAGAAGGTAGCCTTAGCCATTGAGCACCCCTCCACCCCCGCCCACGTCTTGCTGTCGTTATTGCATTGGTCATTTGGCACACGCTGGGTGGGCAAACAGATACTGACCATGCTTACATCAGCCTTAGTGGTTGAGGAGAAGATGGGTTCTCCCCGCAGCATATGTTGGTGTTTGTGGCATTTGAGTAGTCTGGGGGGAACCTGCAGGGGAGGCAGCTAGACACATACTCAGAAGTCCAACACGTCATACTGATGGTGATGAGATGTTGCGAGGGGAGCCTCAAGGTATGGTGGTCAAGTGCCATCTGCTGGCATCGGCGCTGCACCTGGTTGTGCCTCCTTGCCATGGGCGCTAAGACCCGTGCGCTATTCAAAGTGATGGATGCCGAATGTGTCCAAGGTGGCCGTTGGGGGAGGGGGTTGGGATCAGCCGTACTATCTTCTGGGGACTGATCCCCAATAGTGTGGACAGGAGTCGCTGGAGGCCTCAGATGGGCCACCGTGGTTGGGGTGTGGCGTGCGCGTGCAGAGTACATGAGCGATCAGCCCCAATAAATCCTCTTCTCTGTTCTGCAGGCAAAAAGTGCTTACAATCAGCGTGAGCACCAGAGGACCTGCACCAGCACCTCACCACCTTTGAGGAGCAGGCCATGGAGCTGGGGAGGAGGCAGGCGGCCAGTGGCAGCAAGGCTGTGGTCCAGCGGCCAGGTATTTGAGGTCCACAGTCCCATCCACTCTGTCTGCCCACCATCCAAACCACTGATGGCTGCTGCAATCATTAATGCTGCAACACTGCTTATTCACAGACTGAGACACTCTGATGTGTGGGTCATACACAAAGGTCCCTCATCCCCTTGAGGAATCGCGCCTCCACCACCTTCCAAAGTCACCTTATCCCATTTGTGACCACTATCCCCATGGCCTTGTATGCCATGGCATCGCTGCTGCACAGCCAAAGACTTATTGCATCTTAGGAACGTTTGTACCTCCACCACCCTTTCAGCCAGTGTGCACCACGTTACTCTGTCCAAAACGTCCTCGGCATCTCAGCTATGAACCTCATTGCACTCAAATAAATGTCACCACGTTACTCATCCCTGCACCAAGGGGAAATGTTGCCTTCTGCCCACCCAGTCTATGCCCCTCCTAATGGTATAAAAGTCAATAATGTGACCTCTCAATCTCCTGTGATCCACGGCAAATGTCGCAAGTGTTTGCGATGTTTCCTCAGCACCGCAACTCTCCAGGCCAGCATGCATCCAGGTCAGGAAGCTTTGCTCTCTCCCCACTCCAATGGCACATAACATACCATGTGGCATTCCTGAGGCCATCTGACCAGTCTGTCTGTATATGCGTGTAATGTTTGGGCCTCCTCTTGACACTTTTCTACCCCACCAATGTTCGTCTCCTTAAGGTCTTGAAGAGTGAGCGACTTATGAAGCTGGGGGGGGGAAAAGGGATGAAAGGTTTAACTGAGTGAACGCTAACTGATGCACTGTCCTTGCTGTTAATTTCACCATCACCACCATATAGCCGCGCCCATAGACACCGCAGTCCCCCCTCCACACCTGAGGCCCAAGATGTGCAACTTGTGGCACATCATTTCAGCCTGCCAAGGCAGCAGCACAGACACAAACACTCGGTGGGGAATTTACCATCGGCTAGTGTCCCGGGTCACAGTGGAGAGGGCACTTCACAA
This sequence comes from Carcharodon carcharias, assembly GCF_017639515.1. Taxonomy (NCBI): domain Eukaryota; kingdom Metazoa; phylum Chordata; class Chondrichthyes; order Lamniformes; family Lamnidae; genus Carcharodon; species Carcharodon carcharias. Next base: position 122,251,288 of record NC_054477.1, read on the forward strand.
TCGCTGGAGGAGATGGTAGGGGCAGAGTGCGCTGATGGTGCCAGTAGCCGGAGGGCTGCAGGGGACGAGGCACATGCTGAGTCCGGCAGTGATGATGTGCCTCTGGAGTTGTCACCAATGCAGCAGCTGCAGGACAAGTGGCAGGAAGTGCATTTGCATCTGGCAGGGTTGCATGAGGGTGTGCTTCAGTTGGTCTTTGCGATGGAGGAGTCCAGGCAGAGTGCACATGAAGGCATGAACTTCAGGGCAGAGCTTCAGACTTCCTCCACTGAGAGATTGGTGACTTTCATGGAGAGGGGCTTCGATCGGATGGAAAATCTTCTGATTGGGTTATGCTCTGACCTGCAAGCCCTTACAGCGGTAATGGCCATGGGTGGTCATTCCCAATGTGGGAGATGTTGTGGGCACCAAGTGTTGCCGCTCGGTGCCCATCCATCTGCGGTGAGCAGGGAGGTCCAATGTGACTTTACGTCGGCACAGCAGCTGCCTGTCGTCATTGCAAGCTCCTCTCAGGGCGCTCCAGATGAGGGCAGCAGCTCCTCCACCCCTCTGCCACTCCCTCCCAGGCAGGGCCAGCACCGGCTCCATGAGCCAGAGGACGCCCGCCAAGGTCATCGAGGCCAACAGACAGCAGAGTCAGCAGGCTGTCTCACAAGCCACTCCGAGTGATGGGGCAGCACCTAGATGTAGCACCCACAAACAAAAGCATAATACACGTTAGGCACTCAACAGGTATGTCACTGGTAATTTTCTATTGGCCTTAGTATAGGGAACAAAATACTTACGTTTGCAATGGAGAAGTTTCATTTATATTTTGGACATAATAAAGTCCAGTTTTCTGACCGTAGCGGGGGATGTTTTCTTTGTGCTGCATTTTTCTTTTTCACAGACATATCATGAGTATTTGAGTGGACATTGATGTTTCTGTACTAAGCCCTTAGTTGTAGCTGATAAGGTGGAAGATGTAGCACCTAAGTGCCACATGTGGAAGTGCCAGGCAACGCTAGTCCTGCTGATCCATGTGTGTGGAGCTAGCTGAAGGTTCATTGGATTAAATTGTCCCGGGTGTCCCTGCCTCCTAGATGTAATAGCCGGTCGGCGTACCGCCCCTCATCATCGCCTTGTGCTTCCTCATCCTCTGAGCCACTGCTGGATTCATTATGTGCAACCTCATCCACTGCGTCAAGGTCTTCATAATCAACTGCATCCCCCCTTTCCAGCGCAAGATTGTGCAGAGTGCAGCATACAACCACTATCAGAGACACGATCTGGGGGGTACTAGAGTGTGCCCCCTGAGTGGTCCAGGCAATAGAAGCACATCTTGAGAAGACTGATGGCTCTCTGCACCACAGCTGTGGGCCACGGCTCCTATTGCAGCGCTGCTCAGCTTCTGTTCTTGGATGGCGGAGAGGCATCATGAGCCACCTTCGGAGGGGACAGCCCATGTCACCCAGCAGCCAACCATCCAGCCGAGCTGGGGCACTGAAGAGCCCCAGCACCTGGGAGTGTCTGAGGATGTAAGCATCGTGGGAGCTGCCTGGGTACCTTGCACAGACTTGTAGAATCAGCATTCTGTGATCACACACTATCTGCACGATCATGGAGTGGAAGCCCTTCCTGTTGACGAAGGCACTGGGCTCACCTGCTGGCGCCTTGATGGCCACACTGTGTACAGTCTATTGCACCCTGGATGCGGGGGAAGCCAGCAATGGCTGCGAAGCCTCTGGTTCGCTGTGTGACATGCCTGGTCACAGCGGAAGTGGAAGAAGGTCAATATCCGTCTGAACAGAGCATCTGTAACCTGCTTGACACAAGTGTGGACAGCTGATTGGGAGACCACAAAGATCACCCACCGAGCCCTGGAAGGAGCCAGAGGCATAGAAGTGGAGGGCAACTGTGACCTTCCGAGCTGCTGGCATGGGGTGTCCACCCACACAGTTAGGGGAGATCTCAGGGCCAATCATCTGACAGATATAGGTGACTGCCTCCTTGAGAGTCGGAGCCTCCTTCGGCACTGCACCTCAGTCATATTGAGATAGCTGCTTCGCTGCCTGTAAACCCTGGCAGCAGGATAGTGGCGTCTTCTGCAGCCCCTTCCACCTTGGACAACCTCTTGGCCCTGCGCTCCTTGTGCCTGCGCCTGGCCTCCCAAAGGTGGCTCTCCCGGAGGCTGATTGTCCAGTTCTTGACTCCTCCTTTTTCTATCCCTCCTTTCCTCCTCAGAGGAGCTGCCTCTAGTGGAGATGTCAGAACCCATACCCAGGCTAAATGGAGGCCTCCGGAAAGCTGCAGGCCCAAGAAAGATTACTGTCTGCAGACTGGTTTCAAAGTACACAAAAAGCTCTTGGAAATCGATGTAAACTGCTAATAATCAGACAGGCAACTTTAAAACACTTTCTGCAGTTAAAACTTTGTGGAAAACATGAACAAGCCCTCTGAGTCCACATATCCCGCTTGTGCATGACTTTTATTAAAAAAATCTCCTACCCGCCTGCCCATTGGGCCCGTGTGCCAACCCGAAGTTCGCACGGGCCCCTCAAAATCCTGGACAATTGGCAAGTTAAGGGCCTTAATGAGGCCTTTAATTAATGGCGGGCGCACGTCCCACTGATGTGCGCGCCCACTGACCTAAATATCGCGATGCCGCACGCTGACGTCGGGACGCTCGCACAACATTTTAAGCGCTAACGTGTGGGCTCCACCACCCAGACGTCAGCCACAAAATTCTGCCCATAGTCTGCAATCCCTTTCCTGGACCCCTTCAATTCTCTCTCTCCCTTTAACTCTCTCTTTTAAATTCGTATTTTTAACAGACTTTTGACCAACCTCCTAACATCTCTTTTAGCTCAATGCCCACTCCTTTTCATTATTCCTCTGAAGCGCAGTGGGATGATTTCCTACATTAGACACTACATCAAAGCAAATTGTTACTGTTGATAAACTTACCAAGGTGCCACTTCAAGGGGAGAATTTTCTCCCTGTTAGGGGGGGTTGTGTGGGGATTGGCAGGTGCACAGCCAATCGACGCCTCTGATTGGCTAGGTGCCACCATTTTATGTGGGCCAATTAACACAAGCCTGGAAGTGCTGAGCGCAGAGCACAGAGGTGCCTCAGGGAGATTAGTTTCACGTATTAAATATTGAATAATGGGAGAAAAAAATTTTAAGGACAAGTCCCCTTATGTGAAACTGTCACATGAGCTAGGACATGTCCATTAATGTTAATAAAAATTTTTTCCAACACTTTAAAAACGTTCATGAAACCTCATCCCGCCCGTGGATTAGGTTCCGTGAAAAATGCAAAGGCCGCCTAAGCTCTTCACCTGCCCACCAACCTTAATGTTGGATGGGCAGCTCAGGTCAATGATTTAATTGATTGTTAAATGGCCTTAATAGGCCTTTGACAGTTTGGTGGGCACGCAGCTGACTCCACTGCGTGCCCACCGAACTGAAAATCTGAATGACGCGTGGTGAAGTTGGGACGCACGCCCGACATCAGCCCACTTCATTTTACACCTTGGCGAGCAGGCCCTGCACCTGCTTGCTGAGCCAAAAATTCTACCCCAAGTATGATTTCCCTCATGACAGGAATATGAAGTACAGAATCAGACATGGACACAAATGCACCCAATTCATAATTCTCCCAATGCTCTAGTCAATTATTTAACATATAATTAGCATATTACCTTTTGAGTGAGGGTATATTACTCCACAATCGAACTGCTGAGTCACAGAAATCATGAATAATTACCGGATCACACTGTAGAAAAGGAGCAATTTTTACAGTCATATGTTACCATGGTGATGACAGTCATTGTATTATTAAATAACTCAGAAAATCCACACTCCATTTATGTTTTGCTTTTTATCTCTATCCTAATATATGCTAAATCCATCTCCTTTCTGAGTTAAGTTGTATAATTTAATACTTTCTACACTTTGATCAAAAACATAAGACTTGAGCAATTAAGCTTTTCTCATCATTAAGCAATCTTCCAGTGTGTGTAATTCTTCCCTCAGTAAGCTAGAACAGTTAGAATGCAGTTTATCAAAATGTAAGCCTCTGCAGGTGCAGCAGGCAGTAAAGAAGGCAAATGGTATGTTGGCCTTCATAGCCAGAGGACTTGAGTACAGGAACAGGGATGTCTTGCTGCAATTGTGAGACCACATTTGGAATATTGTGTGCAGTTTTGGTCTCCTTATCTGAGGAAGGGTATACTTGCTTTACAGGGAGTGCAGCAAAGGTTTACCCAACTGATTCTTGGGATGGCGGGACTGACATATGAGGAGAGATTGAGTCGATTAGGCTTATATTCGCTGGAGTTCAGAAGAATGAGGAGGGGTCTCATAGAAACCTATAAAATTCTAACAGGACTAGACAGGGTAGATGCAGGAGGGATGTTCCCGATGGTGGGGGAGTCCAGAACCAGGGGTCACAGTCTGAGGATATGGGACAGACCATTTAGGACTGAGATGAGGAGAAATGTCTTCACCCAGAAAGTGGTGAGCCTGTGGAATTCATTACCACAGAAAGTAGTTGAGACCAAAACATTGTATGTATTCAAGAAGGAGTTAGATATAGCTCTTGGGGTGAAAGGGATCAAAGGGTATGGGGAGAAAGCAGGCGCTGGCTAATGAGTAGGATGATCAGCCATGATCATAATGAATGGTGGAGCAGGCTCGAAGGGCAGAATGGCCTACTCCTGCTCCCAGTTTCTATGTTCCTATGTTTTTCACGAATTTGTTTCTGTTTTGATTTGTTTTGACTGCATCTGTCATTTAGCCTGTAGCATTATGTGTCTGACCATTTGTCATTTGTTAACTCACATGTACCTCACACTGACCCTGAATGTTAGAGTATAAGATAGTTCTTCCAAACTCTTTTATCTTTCTGAACCCATTGAATCTTGTGGTTTTAGTGTAAAAGCAGGCATCTTGAATCTTAAACCCTGACTACTTAAAAAACTTTTTTGGTTCCTAACCAGATCTGCATCCCCGCCAACCATCCACCCCCACCCCACCACCCCACGTCTCAGGGTCTGGCTAAAGATCATAACACAATCTATATCAATGACTTGGGTGAATGGACCAAATGCATGGCAACTAAATTTACTGATGACACCGAGGGTAGGTAGGGGAAAGTAAGTGGTCGAGAGGAGGTGAGGAGTCTACAAAGGGATATAGACAGGTTAAGTGCATGAGTGAAAGTTTGGCAGACTGAGTATAATGCAGGAAAGTATGAACTTGCCCACATTGGCAGAAAGATTGAAAAGCATTATGCTACTTAAGTGGGGAGAGATTGTAGAACTTGATGTTCCATAGGGATCTGGGTGTCCTGGTACATGAATTACAAAAAGTTAGTAGCAAAAGATTAGGAAGGCAAATTTAATATTGGTGTTTATTGCAAGGGTAATGGAATATAAAAATGGGGAAGTTTTATTGCATCTGTATAGGGCCTTGGTGAGACCACATCTGGAATTTCTACACAGTTTTGATCTCCTTATTTGAAAACAGATATAATTGCATAATAAGTAGTTCAGAGAAGGTTCATATAATTCCATCCTGAGATAAAGGGCTCTTATTATGAAGAAAGGTTGAACAGGCTGGGCCTATATCCACTGGAGTTTAGAAGAATGAGAAGTGATCTTATTGAAAAATATAAGATCCTGAGGGGACTTTGTTGGGGAGTCTAGAACTAGGGGACACAGTTTAAGAATAAGAAGTCCCCCTTTTAAGATAGAGAATAGAAGATTGTTTTTCTCTCAGAGGATTATTAGTCTGTGGAATTCTGTTTCCTAGAAAGTAGTGCAGGCTGGGTCATTGAATTTATTCAAGGCTGAGCCAGATTGATTCTTGATAGACAAGGGAGTCAAAGGTTATAGAGGGCAGACAGGAAATTGGAATTAGGGCCCTTTTTTGATAAGGTGCCTCTTTCACCAGAACTGTTCCCAATGCCCAAAGAATCTGAAACCCTCCCTCCAGCCCTATGCCTCAAGCCATGCACTGATCCTCCTTATCTTCCTCTTTCCATTTTCACTGGTGAGTGGCACTGGGAGTAATCCAGAGATTACAACCTTTGAGTTCCTACTCTTTAATTTCCACCCTGACTCCTTTAAGTCTGACGCAGTACTTCAATACATGCCCTTTCTAAGTCGTTGGTACCACAGCTTCTGGCTCAATCCCTTTCCACTGTAAAATATTCCGCACCATCTCCATGTCACGAGGGAGGCAGCTCACCATGCAAGACTCAAGATTCTGGTTACAGAACTGCTTATCCATCCCTCTAATCGAATCTCCTATAACAATTTCAGTTCTATTTAGTTTGTTCATATGAATATCCGTACATTATTGCCATGTGATATTACAATACCTGATACCATTTCACTGAAGTAGCTGTATCAGGAATAATTAATAGCCATTAAATTACACAGCAACACTTAATTTAGTATCACACACTCACACACACACAAACGGCCTGATTTCTTCTCCCTGTGAGTATCAGTGGAACTGAGTCCTGAGCACAAACAATTATTAATTAAGCTTCATTCATAAAATCAATAGTGCAACCTGCACAATACCTCCAGAAAGCGTGAGGCATCTTTTATATCTTTTTGGGTTAAGATTTCTGGATCCACAAATATCCAAAAGAAGGGCCGCTCCTCTGCTTCTTTTGGCCTTGCATATTGAAGGATGCGGTAATATTGAAAGATGGTCCTGCCTGATGCTGGAAAAAGAGTAAGACTTCTTAAATAAAAAAACAGAAAATTCTGGAAATATTCAGTAAGTCAGGCAGTATCTACAGAGGAAGAAACAGAGTCAACATTTCTGGCAAGAGACTGAACAAGAGGAGAAAAAAAGAGAGCCCAGATAGAAAGAACTCCATGTTCAGTGGGGCATGAACAGTGGGGCATGAACAGGCAGAAATAATATACCTACCAGGGCAGTCCTGCATCTTGGGAAAGCTAGGTAAAAGCGAGCTGTTCGGGGTTGGGGGACCATGTGCTTGGAAATTGAGAGAGGAATTTCTCCAGAAGAATGAGGTCAGTAGTAGACCTGAAAATGATGGTTTGATGTTCAGTGGTCGGATCATGGTTCAGCTTTGAAAGGTAGAGATAGACTTGCCAGACAATAACAGTGCCACTCTTGTGACACTTGCTGACAACCAAACCATGCTATCATGAAGATAAACTGATTAATTCAGTGCTCCTGGCACTGAGCTCCACAAAATTGTAAGATTTCTGGATTGGGGCCCACAGATACCTAAATAGGCAGTTGACTATTTGTATGTAATTTTAAGATAGTTTACTGAGTTTGTTGAGAAGCAACAGTTTAGATATGATATATTAACTAATTAGAGAGAGGGAGGTATATGACCCATAACAGCTTGTGACAACAACATTCAGCTGTCTAGTCAAAGTGTTAGGAAACTCTTCCCTCAATCTCTCGATTTTCCTCCTCCTCCTCTGATCCATCTTCCATCTAAAGAAGGCACCTCACCACCTCAGCCCACTGCCACCAGTATGACACCCAGCTATATATCCTTTTTGGCGGGGCTTGTAGCTTACCCAATGTCAATCACCTATCTAACTATTCTGGCCGATGGATACAGGACTGCCAGTCACTCACTTACTCTACCTGTGTAGCCACAAGAAAAAATTTAAAGATTGCATGCATTGAAAAGCTGGCTATGCACAACACTAAAATTTTAAAGGCAACATTGATTTAGAGATAAGTGAATCCACTTGGTGACCCTCATAGCTGTAAGAATTCTATATTTTAATAGAGACAAAAATATAATGTGCAAAATATTTGTTTAAGTCAGATACTTTAAAAAGCCTGTCTGCTCCTTATCATGTTCTCAAAGGCTCTTCCCAATAATGCTGATAAGAAAAGCATTTGAAACACAGGCTTTGGGAATCGCAGCAAGGTAAATTTGAAATTACTTTGTTAATGGCCTTAATAGGTCTTTCAATTATCAGCGGGCACACAGCCGACTCCGGCGCACACCTGCCGAACAAAATATTGCGAGACAGCACAATGACGTTGGGACACACTCCCGACGTCGTTGCGTGTCAGTTTACTCTCCGGCATGAGGGGCCCACCCTTGCATGCCGACTTTAAAATCCTGGCTCAAGTTTACACTGCCCGTCCAAGCTAATGGTTGGCAGGCAGGCAAAAAGGCCAAGTGGCCTTTACGTTTTTTAGGAAACCTCATCCACGAGCGGGATGAGGTTTCCTAAAGCTTTTATGAAGTAAATAGAAAGTTTGTCAGAAAAGTAAAAATGTGTCCCATCCACAGTCACAGGAGGAGGCATGTTTCATTAATTTTTATTGCATTTATTTTTTTTTCAAAAGTGCTTCGTGCCTCAGGGGGATTGAAGCGTTTTTTCGTGCACATGCGTGAAAGAGCACTGGACGCGACTCTCCCTCCTCCCCCCGCCTGCACAGGTAGCTCACATATTACGCTGGGCGGGCCTTAATTGGCCCGCTCATGTAAAATGGCAGCGCGGACCCAATTGCGGGCGGCAGTCGGTTTCACAACTGCTCCCGCCGAGTGGGTAAATTTCAGGCCCATGAGTGCAAACATCACAGTCTGGTGTGAAAAAGTTATGAGACTTCTCATCTATTTTGGTAAAATATTTGAAACAAGTGAGTATTTATGATGTATGAGGTAAGGGTTGCATCTGGCAGGAAAAGGACTGTGAATCAAGAGCCGATAAAACTTAGCTAGAAAGAAGGAAGGAAAACTGCATGAGAGACCCAGGGGACTTGGAGAAACCATCCATGTGATTTCTTACTAAATCAATGGACACTGGGCTAAACTGTGGTGTGTATGGTTAGCTAGGGTGTATGTAATTACTGTTTTGTCAGTAATAAATGAAGTGAGTTATTAAACATATTGCAATGTCTAGTTGTGCACATGTTTTTAATGGATAAGAAAGGAATTATTCAGCAACTGGTCAGTCAGGCTGGAGCTAAGACAAGTAATTGTTTGAAAGTCAGATTGGGGTCAGACCAGCTTCAATTTGATAAGAACCAAAGTAGTAAATAGTCGTTTAGTAGTACAGAGCTTGAGTATTACTGAAAAAAGGCATTTTGTTGAAGCTTTTCATCTCACACTCATTAGAACAATTGGAAGAATATCAGTAAAGATGTTGCTTCCTCTGACTTGCTATTCTTGCGATTATCCTGATGAGTGCAAGACAAAATGCTTCAACAAAATGTTTTTTCCAGCAATACTAAAATAGTAAATGTGATAAAGTTGTTCTTTACAGACATTTGAATGAGTAACAAATTAGAGAGCATGTCACTCAGTATCTTGTTCAGTATGATAGTGGACCTCTTATGATCAGAAATCCTGTGGGTAACGCAACCCCCACCCCCACCACCCCTCCAGGCTAGTTGCTAGAGATCCTTGGGAAAGGTTTTTTCAGAAAACCCAGGAAGCACAGGAATAATCTTGCAGTAATACAAGGATTGTTTACTGTAGTCAGAGCTCTGTCAGATACAAATAAGTGTTTAAAGAAAGAACACAAGAGGCTGAAAGACAACTCCAAGAAGGAACAGAAGGAAAAGGAAAAATTGCTGGTGGATCTTCCATTAGCTATGGAGAACAACATTACCTCTGCAGACACTTTGATAGAGAGAAGTCAAAAATGTGAGTTATTGGGAACAGAATGTACTGGAATTACAGAATAATCTAGGTGAGGCAATATTAGAGAGGGGTGACCTGAGGAGTAGCTTTAGACAAACTATGCAAATCCAATAGGAATTAGGGCCAAGGGGCTTGCTGCACCAAATTGCAATATTAGAAGTCAAATCTGTATTGTTAAAATAGATCCCTCCTCCATATTACTCACAATCCGATCACAATCCTGTGACCCCCACCACCCCTGCAATTCTTTTTATCCACTGCACTCATATCCCATAGCCCTTCCATTTAGAAATAGGCCACTGTTATGTCAACAAGACACAAAAACAAATCATGTGCCAAAACATTTTTTTTTGTTAATTATAAAATGAACTTTCTGCTGAACCAAAAAGTTGGCTGCTACAAGTCACTTGACCACATGATTGATTTTATGTTATGGAAGCTACCAACTGGAGTTACAAGAAAAAAAAAACTCCTCTTGTCATCATCAACTGCTGTAAGGACATTATAGTCATGAAGCCAGGAGACTCACAGATTGAACTTCATTATTCATACAGAGTTTTTAACAGACCGATTACACTCCTGGGGTTGTCCATGTCCATTTCAAAGAGGGACCATTGAGGGGATAATGGATGACATCTGCATCTTGATAAGCTTACGACTCTGGTGGAGTCAGAGGGTTTGCCTACACAACCTCAATATGGATGTTAACTTTTTCAAACGCTAATGGCTGGGACATTATCAGTCCAGAAACCAAAAACAGTCCCAGGCAATATATAAACATCCCTTTTGACATCACTGTGGAGAAAAAAGGTCACATGACTCGAGTAACCATTTTGAAACCTTTATATTCCTTTGAGAACCGCAAAACCCTCAGGCTGCTGCTTTAACACCAATCAGAAAGAATTCCAGCAACTCCCGGATGAGCAAGAAGCCAGTCACCATCTCTCAACTCTGCCCTGCAGCCTGTTTGATTTTAAAAGTCTCTGATCATCACTTGCCAAGCAGTCTAAGCATAGAAAGTCCATCATGCCGCATTGTCATTCGTTTCGAGGACTCTCATTTGTTGTCTCCAACCAGAAACTCATCTGAATAAAATCTGCCACAAAGGAAACACCATCTGTACTTTGGCTTCTCAGGTTCTGGAAATCTTGTAAACTAATATTCATTTCTGTGGTTGTTCTTTTACTATAGTTGTAAGTCTTCCTCTTTTCTATCCTCACTGTGTATGTGTATATATATATATATGTGTGTTTATGTGTGTGTGTGTGAGGCTGCCAACACTTCACCACCACCCACCCCCCACAGCCACCACCCCCCCCCCCCCACAACCCCCTGGGTTTGAATGTGAAGAAACGAACGAAGGTCTAATATAGGTAGGAATTATACAGTAAATAGCAGAACCCTTAAGTGCATCAACGGGCAGAGGGATCTGGGTATACAGGTCCACAGGTCACTGAAAGTGGTAAAACAGGTGGATAAGGTAGTCAGGAAGGCATATGGCATGCTTGCCTTCATTGGCAGGTGTATTGAGCGTAAAAGCTGGGAAGTCATGCTGCAGCTGTATAGAACCTTGGTTAGGCCACACTTGGAATATTGCATGCAATTCTGGTCGCCACATTAGCAGAATGATATGGAGGCGTTGGGGAGGGTGCAGAGGAGGTTTACCAGGATGCTGCCTGGTCTGGAGGTTATTAGCTATGAGGAGAGGTTGGAGAAACTCGGATTGTTCTCACTAGAGCGACGGAGATTGAGGGGCGACTTGATAGAAGTTTACAAAATTATGAGTGGCATGGACAGAGTAGATAGTCAGAAGCTTTTTCCCAGGGTGGAAGAGTCAAATACTCGGGGACATAGATTTAAGGTGAGAGGAGAAAACTTTAGAGAAGATGTGCGGGGCAAGTTTTTTACACAGAGGGTAGTGAGTGTCTGGAATTCGCTGCCAGAGGAGGTGGTGGAAGTAGGTATGATAGTGGTGTTTAAGAGGCAGCTTGACAAATACATGAATAGGACGGGAATAGAGGGATACGGACCCCGGAAGTGCAAAATGGTTTAGTTTGACAAGCAATAAGATCGGTGCAGGCTTGGAGGGCCGAAGGGCCTGTTCCTGTGCTGTACCTTTCTTTGTTTTTTGAACCTTTCCAATTAATCATAATGTGAGTTTGCTGTGAGTGATCATTAAATTGGATCTCAGAAACTGAGGGTTTGGAGAAACAGCCAGAGCTTACTTTAAAAAAGTTCAAAAACACCTCTGCTTATGGACAGATGGGGAGAGGATAAAAAAGTTCAGCTTTTCTCTCTCCAGTCCGGAACAGCTACCCAGCATGCCCAGCAAGCCTGTTATCATCACTGAATCCATATACAGTCGACAGTGCACTCAAGTAGCTGATTGTGATGGTCGCTAGACCACTGCTGACATTCTTCCTTTAAGCCCACAGAAGTCAAGGAAGTGCCCCAGGAGATTGTGCCCATGAGGAAATTATGGTATGTGAGGTATTTCTGGGACCTAATGAAAATCACTACGCACATGATGACTGCCTGTGATCCCTCTATTAACATGGGCAATGAAGACAGCTCCAAATACACTTGGCTCTCGTTGGAGGATACGAGCCCCAAAATTAAGGGCCAGATTAAAGTTGTAAAAGCAAAGTACTGCAAGTAATAGACTCTGAAGTAAAACTTGCAAATGCTAGAAATACTCAGTAGGTCAGGGCGAACGCGTAGCGAGAGAAACATAGTTAACATTTCAAAACTGCAGATCCTGACAAATGCTGCCTGAGCTGCTGAATATTTCCAGCATTTTCTGATTTTCTGGCAATTAGAGTTAGGCAGTCCCCAGTGAGAGGACTGGGGGAATGGGCACAATTGTGAGGGCGGAGGGAGGAAGCAAATGGGGCAGCGATTGTTGTGACATGATGTCCATGCACCTTTAAGGGAGAGTATCTTAAACTACTATCAATCATTACCTACCTCCACAGAATATGATGCATTAGTCCCGTAACTTACAGTTAGTCTGCAAGCAGGAGTAGTAGAAATTAGATATTCTATATTTAACCTCTCTGTAAATATTATTTGTATGAAGTATTATCTTTAAATAAAAAACCCACATTATTACTTCACCAATCCTTGCGTATGATTGTTATGTTTACATCGAAAAGAAGAACAAAAGAGAAGAAAAATGCAGACAGGTGGCAGTAATGGCTGCACAGTTTTTGAAGATTAGACTTAACAGAATACAAATTTCAACCCTTTACAATCAGCAGAAGAAAATAGATGGTGCAAAAGTGAAACAACTATCAAAATTCACCATGTGCAAGTTATTCTGCAGCTCTCTTAGAATTAACACACTGTCCCTTCATTCTGGGATTGCACCTTGCTTTGGGCAGTAGGCATTAGGTCCTGGTAAAATCGTTCAAACCTGGGAGAGCTTAAATAGCTAAAGTCTACCTGCTGCAAAGTTGAAGTAGGAACAAGAATTAAATAACAGGCTCCAGATAAAATAATAAAAATAATAAAATAATAAACTTCAGCTATGAGGATAGATTGAAGAGGTTGGGATAGTTCTCCTTGGAGAGAGGAAGGCTAAGAGGAGTTTTGATATAGATGTTCAAAATTATGAGCGGGCTGGACAGAGTAGATAGGGAGTAGCTGTTTCTACTTGTAAAAGGGTCAAGAACGAGTAGGCGCAGATTTCAAGTGATTTGCAAAAGAAGCAAATGTGACATGAGAAAAATCTTTTTCACATAACAAGTGTTTTGGGTCTGGAATATACTGCCTGGTAGTGTGGTGGAGGCAGGTTCAATCGAGGCATTCAAGAGGATATTAGTGGATTATTTGAATAGAAACTATGTGCAGGGGTACGGGGAAAAGGCAGGGCAATGGCACTAGGTCAAAATGCTCATTTGGAGAGCCAATGCAGATACAATGGGCCGAATGGCCTCCTTCTGTGCTGATAAAATTCTGTGATTTTGTGATTCAGATCGTCCTGCTTTTAGAGAACTTGCGGACAGGAGTAACTCCATTACTGCTTAGGCTAAATATGACACACTTGGCTGGGAAGAAGAATCTACCCAGTAACAGATCCTGATAGTCAGGGGAAGCCTGTTAAAAATACCTTTTTACATTTTTGCTCTCACTGTTGAAGCTCTGCAGCCATTTTCCCACCTAAAGCACTGTTTTGTGGATGGAGATTTAGAAAATCCAGCAAAAATTAGAAAGAGTTCAACAGTACCACCATTGCTGTCAAGTAATAACCAGTGAAGGCAGTGGCCATTAAGGGTACTGCAACTCAGAGCCAAATTAACTCTAAAAGAGCTGGAGGAAAACCGAAGAGCTGTCAAAAGCTCCAGGTAGCATCAGAAATCCTGCAAAAATCCACAGGGCCGCAACATTTTCAACACTCAATTGGAAGGCAACAGACTTCCTATCTGAATTTACTTTGTTCCAACAACATGCTGAGCTGTGTTTTCTGGACCTCAATATTTCCAAACCAGATAAACAAGCCATTAAGATTAAAATTGCTATAGGCAATGGAGGTGTCCACAGACTGAACACATCAGGCCTGTCCAACAACGATCTTAAAATTCCAGAATTCAACGATTAATGTGAAGCTCTGCTTCAGAATACGCCCTCTGGAATCCATGTCTTTTATACAACAACTGACAAGAGACAAAGTAGATGCAGAGACAAGGAGCATGATTGTGACTTTACGATATCGAAGCTAGTAGACACAGGCATCCACCCTGACCCTAGCAAGCTAGAAGATGTCAGTGAAATGCTCACTCTTCGAGGTAAAATTGATCTGCAACATTGCCTTGTTTGTCTAATTCCCTTCCATCCTATTGACAGGGGGCTAGGATCTCACTCTATATTTTGATATTATCATGGCTAATTTATAAGATCTTAAAAACTGCACTACAGCTTTAAAATGACTGAGGCCATGACTGGCTATGACTTAAACAAAAGGAAGTTGCTGGCATTCAGAACAGCTGCCACCTCGTAATCTTTGAAGAGACGCTAATAACTACTGTGACTGTAGAGATCAAAACCAAGAGAATTGTATGAAAGCCATTTACATTTCTAAGGTCAGGCCCAGCCACCAGAGATGACCAGTCTAAGAGGACAAAGGACCCTGAAACCTCTTCTGAAATTATTGATGGTTGAAACATTACCAATCTTAAGAATCCAGACTAAGGAATATCCATCCCCTGTCCAAGCTAAAGTGTAGAGGTGGAAGTCAAATAATTTCTACACCACCCCCCCGCCCCCCCACCACGGCCAATCCCAAAGATGCTGGAATCTGTAATATTGCCTTGTGGAGCTGCAAAACTCAGTCTGCCACCTTCCATCAGCCAAGCTGCAGTTTAGAAAAAGGACTCTATCCAGGTTTGAATGCCTGGCTACCATCTATGCAGTTTCTACTGGAGCTCTTGAACTTCTGTACTATTTCCTACAAGGCTAATTCACCTCTGCATTCCCATCTCAACATGGAAGTCATCTCTACTGGATTATCCAGCACCAGTTTCAGCCTGCTGACCTCTGTGAAAAAACACACCATTGAATTTTTGATTCTGGACTCTGGATTCATGTTATCAATAATTCTTATTTTCTCTATGGTCTTTGCCCTGTAACTCTTCCTTTCTCCATCCCTCTTTTATTGAATTAATGTACTGGGATTATGTAGTGACACCACCCCCACCTCCCGCCATGCCCCCAACCACCACAGTTGTGTGTGTGAAAATAAACTAACCTTCTAATTTTACTCTACCTCAAGTTTGCTGTGGGGTTGTTAATAGAAATTGGATCACACCAAAACTGAGTGGTTGGAATAAATATGCCACCACGCATAAAGGGGGAAATCAAAATTAAAACACCCTTCTGCTTACAGATATATTTCACCCCTTCCTTGGATTCACCTAATTCTGTTGAAGGGTCATGAGGACTCGAAACGTCAACTCTTTTCTTCTCCGCCGAAGCTGCCAGGCCTGCTGAGTTTTTCCAGGTAATTCTGTTTTTGTTTTGGATTTCCAGCATCCGCAGTTTTTTTGTTTTTATTATTTTAGTTCCATGGTCACATCTGAGTCTCTAAGCCATCCATCCAACTCATCAAAAACTGCAGACATCTCCCCAGATCTTGTAACTAGATCTTGTGGACATTTAAATAGAAGATGTTCTACATGTCGACCTTATGCATTTTGGCTAATCTAAGTGCTTAGCACTGCAGCAGGAAACATCCAATGATCCTATACTACAGCAACTATGGAAGACAGTAACTGATGGATGGCCTGAATCCTTCCAGGAGGTTCCAGGGCCTACAAAACAATTTTGGCCCTGTAGAGGCAAACTCGAAATACCCTACAGGAATAACTTTAAGGGAAAGTAAGTCGTCATCCCAGGTCCATGCAGCCTGATACCCTCCAACAATTGCACAGGGAGGCATGGGAATTGATCGAAGCAGAAGATTGGCCAGAGAGATGGTATACTGGCCAGGAATCCAACCAGACATCAAGAAGGCCATGAAGGAATGCAAGGCATGTCAAACCTTCATGCCAGGCAACCAGAGGGAACCACTACTACCTCATAAATTTTGCATTATCCATTACATCTAGTGCAACTGTCGCAGACACATTAAGTTCAATCTTCAGTCTCTTGGGGCACCATAGGAAGTTGTTTTTGACAAAAGACCCCAATACACGGGACGGCCCTTTAAGGTGATGTTTAAAAAGTAAGAATCGATCATACCACTTCAACCCACATTAGCCCAGTTCCAATGCAATGGTGCAATGTATAGTTCGAACTGTAAATCCCTAATCATTAAGTGCCATCAAACAAAATGCAAGCTACACATTTCTATGTTATCTTAGAGTGCCAATGCTCACAGTGACCATACCCTCACCCTATTCAGTAGATAAGTGTGAACAAACCTCCCCAATCACTTGTCAATAATTCCAGGAGTACATGATGCATTAATTGAAGGACAAGGGAAGATGAAATTTGTTCACAAACGGCAGATTGCCCACTCTGAACGACATACAGAAGCTGAGTATAACAATCAACTGATAGCTCCAGAAATCCAGCAGAAATCGGCAGCATAGATCAGAACCAAGATCATATCAAGTATGAACACCAAATGGCATGACAGTGCGATGAAACAGATGCCAAATCGGAACAACACCAGGACCAGAAACAATCTAAGACCCAACACAAAGAGACGCCTAACCAACATTCTGAAACCATGTAGCAGCTTCCAGCAAAGATCATCATAACTAAAGCTGGATGGATAAGCCAACCGCAACTATGTTTCATAGACTTGTAAATTTATTGCTCTGTGTTAAATGCATGCAGACACAATGTTATTAGTTTTGCCTTCATGTAAATAGTTTAATCTTTAAGGTAAACTTTTTGTTTAGAATAAAGGGGGATGCTGTGATATGATGTGCATGTACCTTTATGATTGAGTGTCTTAAACTACTGTTAATCATTACTAACCTCCACAGGATATGATGTATTAATCCCTTGATTTGCAGTTAGTCTGCAAGCAGTAATGGTAGATATTAGATGTATAATACGTAGCCTCCCAGTAAACATTATCTGTATATAGTCTTATCTTCAAATAAAAAAACACACATTGTTCCATCAATCCCTGTGTATGATTAGTGTGTTTACATTGAAGAGATGATGATGTAACAGTGATCAATGATGGTAGGGCCCTCCATTGGGCACAGAGTGCCTAAATAGGAGCAACACCTGCACTCCAACCACCCCACCCCTACTCCTCAACAAACATGAGCCTGGGCATAACTGGCAGCTTTGCCACTTGTTGGTACCCCTTGCTGTTGGTAAAATAACAATAGTGGCGAGTAGGCAATTTGAACCTGTTTAGGAGGTACACAAGCAATGGAACCTGTGTGGAAGGTACATAAGTAAGTTTCAGCCATAAGTGGTCAGACCCAGAAAGAGAAAGATGCTATTGAACTGAAGCAAGGACTTTACCCCTCAAGAATATATAGGAGGTGATGGTCAGCAGATCTTAGAAAAGTAATCATTCCTGAAACCAGCTAGACAAGGATAATTATTTTTATTGTGTAGAAGGCAGGCCCTTGGGGTATATCTAATCTATATGAGTGATGATAATGTCAGAGTAGATAAAAGATTGCATTCATTGCAACTGAAATGGCCCTGCTGCTTGAAACTTCTCCTTCTCCTGATTCCTCTATTGCTCTCATTTTGATTAAATTCTAATCTCTGGAGTGTGTTTTTGATCAGACAGGTGGATTTATTTGACTGGAATTAATATTATATCACTGTTCATACGAACTCAGTTAATTTTTAACGGGTAAAAGGCTTTTTCAATAGGTCACATATTTACTGTTTAAGCTTTTCATGATACTTCTTTTATTACCTGCAACTGCTGTTGCACAGACTGACTCCTACTCTCAACATCAAAATGTTTTTGAACACAGTGATGGGAGAGATAATGGAAGAGGAATTGACTGAAAATAATTTGCAATTAAAGAACTTTCCTATTCTGTTACATTTCCCTTTTGTATATATTCCCTCTGATTTATGTACTTGTATGTATTTTAAACTTACTATGGGCTGCTAAAAGAAGTGACGCACAATTTTACTGAGCACAATTTGAAAGAAGATTGGATGAGTCGATAAAAGAATGCAAGTAAATGATAAATCAATGTGTAAATGATTAAAATGGACTATTTGCAGGGAATATTATAGGAGAAGGTGGGGGGAGGGTGCAGTTAGCTCAGATGGCTAGTATGTGGTTCAGAATAATGGTAAAAGTGCTGGTTCTATTCCCATCCCAGCGAGGAATAGAGCTGGGACCTGCATCCTTGCCCCAGCCCTGGGAGTGGAAGGAAATGGCAAACCATCACTGACAAAAACTGCTATCAGTGAAGCATCACTAGGCTATGAGCCAAGGAGCTGCCTTCAACCAGGGCACAAATGACAAGACATTACAGCAGAATAGGAAACGTTATTAAGGACAACAGATATCGAATGTACTATGTACAGTAATTTGTTTTTCTACTTAAATCAAGGGATAAAAAATTTAAGGGGCAGCATACTTGCACATCATCCCCGTACTCTGAAAAAATGTTAGAGGGAATGTTGGGCTTCACTGTGCAGGAAAAATTCCCTAACATGTTTATCATTAGAACTTAAAGGGAACTAATGTTCAGAGCAAGGAAGGTGTTGGGTTGCCAGCTTATTTATGGTCTGGTGAACAGGATTACTTCCTCCAAATAAAAGGTTTGGCTATGGGTACCCGCATGGGCCCCAGCTATGCCTGTCTCTTTATGGGGTATGTGGAACATTCCTTGTTCCAGTCCTATTCCAGCCCCCTCCCACAACTCTTTCTCCGGTACATCGATGATTACTTCGGTGCTGCTTCATGCTCTTGTCGGGACTTGGAAAAATTTATGAATTTTGCTTCCAATCTCCACCCCTCCATCATTTTCACGTGGTCCATCTCTGACACTTCCCTTCCCTTCCTTGACCTCTCTGTCTCAATTTCTGGTGATAGACTGTCCACCAATATCGACTCCCGATTCCCAAAGCTACCTCGACTATAGCTCCTCACACCCCGCTTCGTGTAAGGACTGCAAGTTCCTTCGCCTCCATCACATCTGTCCTGATGATGCTACCTTCAAAAACAGTTCCTCTGGCATGTCCTCCTTCTTCCTTAACCGAGGTTTTCCACCCACGGTCGTTGACAGGGACCTCAACCGTGTCCGGCCCATCTCCCACGCATCCGCCCTCACTCTTTCTCCTCCCTCCCAGAAACATGATAAGGTCCCCCTTGTCCTCACTTATCACCCCACCAGCTTCTGCATTCAAAAGATCATCCTTCGCCATTTCCGCCAACTCCAGCATGATGCCACCACCAAACACGTCTTCCCTTCACCCCCCACCCCCCAACTCCGGCGGCATTCCGTAGGGATCGTTCCCTCCGGGACACCCTGGTCCACTCCTCCATCACCCCCTACTCCTCAACCCCTGCCTATGGCACCTCCCGATGCCCACGCAAAAGATGCAACACCTGCCCCTTCACTTCCTCTCTCCTCACCGTCCAAGGGCCCAAACACTCCTTTCAAGTGAAGCAGCATTTCACTTGCATTTCCCCCAACTTAGTCTACTGTATTCGTTGCTCCCAATGTGGTCTCCTCTACATTGGAGACCAAACATAAACTGGGTGACCGCTTTGCAGAACACCTGTGGTCTGTCCGCAAGAAAGACCCAAACCTCCCTGTCACTTGCCATTTTAACACTCCACCCTGCTCTCTTGCCCACATGTCTGTCCTTGGCTTGCTGCATTGTTCCAGTGAAGCCCAACGCAAACTGGAGGAACAGCACCTCATCTTCCGACTAGGCACTTTACAGCCTTCCGGACTGAATATTGAATTCAACAACTTTAGATCTTGAACTCCCTCCACCATCCCCACCCCCTTTCCGTTTCTTCCCCCTTCCTTTTGTTTTTTCCAATAATTTATACAGATTTTTCTTTTCCCACCTATTTCCATTATTTTTAAATCTTGGATGCCCTGCTAGTCTTTCCACCCCATCCCCACTAGAGCTGTACCTTGAGTGCCCTGCCATCCATTCTTAATTAGCACATTCGTTTAGATAATATCACCACCTTCAACACCTCTTTGTTCCTTTGTCTGTGACATCTTTTGATTATCTGCTCCTATTACTGCTTGCTTGTCCCTACAACCACACCACCCCCCACCACTTCTCTCCACCCACCTCCCCCCACCCCACCATCTTAAGCCAGCTTATATTTCACCCCTCTCCTAATATTCACTCAGTTCTCTTGAAGGGTCATGAGGACTTAAAATGTCAACTCTTTTCTTCTCTGCCGATGCTGCCAGACCTGCTGAGTTTTTCCAGGTAATTCTGTTTTTGTTTAGGATTTTGCCTTCCACCAACCATAATTGAATTGGGGAGAAAATCAGTGGCATTCACCAGGATGTCATAGAAATTCAACAACAACTCATAATTATATAGTATCTTTGATATAATAAAATGTCACAAGACTCTTCACAAGAGCAAAATTTGACATTGAGCTACAGAGAAGCTATTAGGATAGATAATGGAAAGCATGCAAAGAGGTAGGTTTTAATGAACATCTTAAAGGAGGGTGAGAGGCAGAGAAAGTTAGAAAGTGAATTCCAGAACTTAAGGCCTGGGCAGCTGAGTACACAACCATCAATGGTGGACCAACTAAATTCAAGGAAGCTTAAGTGGCCAGAATTAGATGAGCACAGATATCACAGAGGTTTGTGGGGCTGGAGGGAATTTCAATGCAGGGGTGAGGTCATAGAGGGATTTGAATTTGAGGATGAGAGTTTTAAAGGAAAGTATTGTTTGACCTGGAAACAATGTAGGTCATGGAGCACATGGGTAACAGAGTTTTAGATGACCTCAAGATTATGAAGGGTAGAATGTGGGAGGCCAGCCAGGTAATTGTTGGAATAGCCAAGTCAAGAGGTAATGTAGGCATGAATGAGGATTTCAGCAGAATGTGAGCTGAGGCAGAGGTGAAGTTGGGGTGAAGTTACAAAGCTGGAAACAGGCAGTCTTAGTGATGGAGTGATGGTGTGGATATGTGGTTGTGAGCTCATCTCTGGGTCAAATATGACACCAATACTACAAACAGACTGGTTTAGTCTTAGACTATTGTTGGAGTCAGAATTTGTAGCAACATCTAAAAACAATGGTTTCAGTCTTCCCAATATTTAATTGGAGGAAATTTCTGCTCATCCCCTACTGGATGTTGGATAAGCATTGTGATAATTTAGCAACAGTGGAGGAGTTGTGGGAGGTGGTGGTGAGGTAGAGCTGGGTGTTGTCAGCGAAAACTAATACTGTGCTTTCAGGCCTTGTCACTGAGAGTCAAGCATATAGATAAGGAATAGGAGAGAACCAAGTATAGATCCCTTTGGTGACCCAAGAGGTAATGCGCAGAAGCAGGAATTCAAATGAACATTACCCTTCAGACAGGAATCTTATAAATTGTTGTAAATTTTAGCCATGTAACTGCATTCTTTAGAGAATTAAATTTATATAGCGTCATGCAAATACTCTCAGTGGCAATATTGTCATTATGCAAAAGCAGCATGGATGATATTGAATTGTCTGTTGAAATCTTGTGTAGTGAAGATTTGCATGAAGCAAAAGCCTGAGATTTGGTTGGCTCCAGCATATCTGCAGAAATTGGTCTTTTAAAAGGACACATTGTAAAAGACCATACAGCAGCTGGGTCTTGTGCTTGGCCTAAATAGTCAAGTGGTTATGGTACTGGGCTTGCAACCCCAAAATCAAGAGTTCAAATCTCACAATGGCAAACTATGAAACAATATAAATTCATTTGAAACAGATGGAAACAGGTTTGTACTCGAAAGAGTTACAACAGCTGGGTCACCATAGCAACAAGAAAGAGTCCAGGCCAGCAGGAGGTCATTTTGAACACCTTCACTGGTTATGTTGTGGACACTGAAATAAAACAAGTGAAACATTAATCAATCATGGATGGTATTTTTGGAAACACATTCTTGACAAGCTACTGCTCCAGAGGTGTGGATCTAAGTTAGAAAGGTTGCTTAAAAAGCCAAACTTCAGAGAAGAAGTGAGATGCAGCTCCTCTGCCATGTTCTAACCTGCATTTTGCTTCCTAGTGCCATCACCTCATCAGGTACCTCTTTCTGTATGTTACCAATCTTCCCAAAAAGCTTGCATCACTAGGAGTAGATGGTTTGTATTATCAGGTTACTATAAGACAGATGATTGATTTCTAAAGATGGGAAGAAATTACCCAACAATGACCTCCTAGTTTGTTTTGTTTGTTCATGAGATGTGAGCATTGCTGGCAAGGCTTTATGTTCCAGCATTAGTGCCAGCATCAGTGCTCTACATTAGTATAGCATTTCTCAGGAAGCACATGTTGTCTCAAAATGTTTATCATTAAGAACAGTGATCGTGAGCAGGAAACAAATAAGAAGAGTTAGAGTATGGGACAATGACCAAAGGCACATTTGATGAGTTTTTTCAAAGCATGGAGGGAGTGGGAAGGCAGGGAGAGGATTGGAACAGTGAACACTAATGGAGGAGCTGATGAGGGAATGGCGCTGTCAGGAAAAGGGCAACATTTTCCCATGTGATGCAATCTTAATTAGAATGATTTAGACACACATTACAACTTTGATTTCATAACTAAACCCTTCCAACTGTTAGCAGCCCTTACCTGAATAATGGTGCACAGAAGTGTTCTGTGGGCAGGCACCAATCACAAAGTCAAATGGTCCCCTTTGTTCTATCTGTTGTGAGGAAGTCAGAACATACAGAGCATATTTAAAACACATACATGGTGTAATGTTCCTATTCTAAGATCAATTTTGTTGTTCTTACATTTTGTCGAGTAATATTGTCCAAATCCTTTAAAAACATTAACATTTCTTGATCAGCGTTATGAACCTTGTCCAAAATTCCGATGTCCTGTAAATCTGAATCAGAAAGTAAATTTACGTAACACAGGGTATGACACAATTAATGGTAAGTTCACTGATCTTGTGCTTTCAAAGTGGAGCCACACTTTAAAGAGATAGGGATGTAATAATGCAACACTGATTCTCAAACTCATGCCCTCTTGAATAGAGACTACCTGCTGGCAACATGGAGTTAATGAGTTTGCTTTTCATAATCAGACAATGAGGAGAAGAAGACTAGAGATGAGTCTTTTTTAATTCATTAATGGATGTGGGCTTCGCTGGCTGGGCCAGCACTAATTGCCCATCCTTAGTTACGCTTGAGAAGGTGGTGGTGACCTGCTTTCTCGAACTGCTGCAGTTCATGAGGTGTAGGTACACCCACAGTGCTGTTAGGAAGGGAGTTCTAGGATTTTGACCCAGCGATATATTTCCCAGTCAGGATGGTGAGTGACTTGAAGATGGCGCTCCCATCTATCTGCTGCCCTTGTCCTGCTAGATGGATCACTAGATGTGGGTTTGGAAAGTGCTGTTGAAGGAGCCTTGATGAATTCCTGTAGTGCATCTTATAGATGGTACACATTGCTGCAATGTGCGTCAGTGGTCGAGGGAGTAAATGTTTGTGGATGTGGTGTCAATCAAGCGGGCTGCTTTGTCCTGGACAGTGTCAAGTTTTTTTTTGAGTGTTGTGGGAGCTGTACTCATCCAGGCAAGTGGGGAATATTCCATCACACTCCTGACCTGTGCCTTGTAGATGGTGGACAGGCTTTGGGGAGTCAGCAGGTGAGTTACTCATGACAGGATTCCTAGCCTCTGAACTGCTCCTGTAGCCACAGTATTTATCTGGCTAGTCCAGTTCAGTTTCTGGTCATTTGGTAAACCCATTGACCACTGCTGACCAATGAGTCATTAAAAATTTAATTGCTTTCTTTGCTCTCTCTATTTCTCTTCATTTTTCTTTCTCTTTTGTTTTAAATTCCCTGAAACTACCTGGTCTGGGGTTACAGTTTCACAGGTGCTGGAAGCCCACTGATATTTCTTCACAACTTGGTTCTCCCAGTGGGGATTGTTGTTCATTGAAAGCACAACCTGGAAATTCCCATGTTAGCCCTTTATCAGAGGGCAGATCAGATTAGGAGCAGAATGTTCCATGTGTGTCCTCATGATCTTGTCCCAAATGACGAGTACAGGGACATTAACATATGTTGAAAGGGTGTACATACTTTTTCTGGCACAGCTGAGGGAAAGGGGCGGGAGAGCTAAGCATCTTCAAAACAATTTTAAAATCTAATTTGAACCTGCTGCTTTCCCAAAGGGGATTGATTATTCTGAGATCCTTTGCCACAAAGAAACTTTCCTTTGAAAGGACAGGAAGCCTCACTCTTGCCAGGTACAGCTCCTGTGATGCTGGGGTACTCAGCATTGGGGACAATGGAGGCAGCACTGTCAGGAAATCTGGCAGGTGGGATCTCCTGCTAGCCCTCCCCTTTCTGTGGTGTCAGCATGCAGTCGGAGGGCACTGAGGTCAATTGCAGCTCCCATACTATCATTCTAGTTAATGCAGAACGTAGTTAATGTCAATCCCGACACCTAAGAGGCCCCCATGGTTGGGATGTAACATGGAAGCGGCAGCCCTGCTCACCGGCTGGACAGAGGTGAGGCTGCTTCCACTGGCCTGGCAAGCCACTATTTTACATGGCTCAGCCAATGGAACCATAGAAAAGTTACAGCACAGAAGGAGGCCATTCGGCCCATCTTGTCCATGCCAGCCCGAGGACACTCAGGTGCCCTTTCTAATCCCACCTTCCTGCACCCGGCCCATAGCCCTGCAGCTTATAGCACTTTAGGTGCAGATCCAGGTACTTTTTAAAAGAGTTTAGAGTTTCTGCCTCTACCACCAACCTGGGCAGCGAATTCCAGACATCCACTACCCTCTGCGAGAAAAAGCTCTTCCTCATGTACCTCCCCTACACCCCCTGCCACTTATCTTGAATCTACGTCCCCTGGTTCTAGAATTCTCCAACAAGGGAAACAATTTTATCCTGTCCACTCTATCTATTCCCCGCATAATTTTGTACACCTCAATCAAGTCACCTCTCAGCCTTCTTTGTTCTAAGGAAAATAACCCCAACCTATCCAATCTCTCCTCGTAGCTACTCTTTTCTAATCCTGGCAACATTCTTGTAAATCCCCTTGCACTTTCTCCACAGCTATGATGTCCTTCCTGTAATGTGGTGACCAGAACTGCACACAATACTCCAGTTGTGGCCTCACCAGTGTTTTATACAATTCCAACATTATATCCTTACTTTTATATTCTATACCTCTGCCAATGAAGGAGAGCATTCCATATGCCTTCTTTACAACCTTGTCTACTTGAACTGCTACCTTCAGGTACCTGTGTACTTGTATGCCAAGATCTCTCACTCCATGTACGCCTCTTAGTATATTCCCATTTATTTTGTAATCCCTGTAACTGTTTGACCTCCCTAAACGTATGACCTTACACTTCTCTATGTTAAAATCCATCTGCCACTTTACCGCCCAGTCAACCAACCCATCTATATCGTTTTGGAGATTATGGCTATCCTCTACACTATCCACTACTTGGCCAATCATCTGCAAATTTCCCAATCGTGCCCCTCATGTTCATGTCCAAATCGTTAATATATAACACAAACAGCAAGGGTCCCAACACTGAGCCCTGTGGAACACCACTTGAGACAACTTTCCATTCACGAGGCCATCCATCAACCATTACCCTTTGTTTCCTGTTACAAAGCCAACCTTTTATCCAGTTTGCCACATTACCCTGAATCCCATGGGTTTTTACTTTCTTGAACAATCTGCCATGTGGGACCTTGCTAAAATCCATGTACACAACATCCACTGCACTACCTTCATCAACCCTTCTTGTCACTTCCTCAAAGAATTCAATCAAATTTGTGAGGCAAAACCTTCCTTTAACAAATCCATGCTGACCATCCCTGACTACTCCATGCCTTTCCACATGACAGCGAATTCTATCTCTCAGGATTGATTCTACTAATTTGCTCACCACCGACGTAAGACTAACTGGCCTATAATTGTTTGGCATTTCCTTTGATCCTTTTTTAAACAATGGAACTATGTTTGCATTTCTCCAGTCCTCCAGTAACTCCCCTGTATCTAGTGAAGATTGGAAAATCATCCTCAGAGCATCTGCTATCTCCTCCCTGACTTCCTTCAGCAGCCTCAGAAACAATCCATCTGGCCCTGGTGACTTATCAACTTTCAAGGATTTCAACCCTTCGAGTACTTCCTCTCTCTTTATGACTATCCCTTCCAATATCTCGCAGTGTTCCTCCTGGACGACTATATCTACATCCTCCCTTTCCTTTGCAAACATGGAGGCAAAATATTCATTCAAAACCCTTCCCACAGCCTCTGCATCTACACACAAGTTTCCATCTTCATCTCTGATAGGTCCCACTTTTGCCTTAACTAACCTTTTAGCATTAATGTATTGGTAAAACACCTTTGGGTTACCTTTAACTTTACTAGCTAATTTTTTTTCATGCCCTCTCTTTGATTTCCTTATTTCATTTTGTACTTCGTCCCTGCACTTACTATATTCGTCTAGGCTATCTGCAGTGCTTAGTTCTTTGTGCCTATCGTACGCTTTCTTTTTCTGTTTGATCTTCCCCTGTATTCCTCTAGACAACTGGGGAGGTCTAACTTTGCCAGAACCATTCTTATTTTTGTAGGGGACATGTCTACTTTGTACAATTAGGGTCTCACTTTTTAGTGCTTCCCACTGGTTTTCCACTGTTTTATCCTCCAGCAGTGCTGTCCAGTCCACCTCAGCCAAGTCCCTTTGCTGCAAAATTTGCCTTCCCCCAGTTCAAAAATTTTACTCCTGTCTTATCTCTGTCCTTTTCCATGGTAATACTAAATCTAACTGAATTGTGATCACTGTCCCCGATATGGTTGCCATTAATTGGCCACTTAAGGGCCTCAATTGGCCTAAAGTTAGGCAGGCCACCAGCCACCTACCTCACTGCTGGTAAAATACCTGTGGAGACACGTAGGTGATGGGCATGGTCCTCCCTGCCATGCCACCCAATTTTACGTCTACTCACTTCCAGTCTTCTCCTGCAGGGGAGGGGAGGCTAAAATTTCAGCTCATGATTCCAGTTCACATTCAGTAGCACATTCAGCAGCTGAGTAATTGGAAAAGCTCATTGTCTTTTAGACATTAATTTTGTGTTCTCATCGATCTGTTTATTGAAAGTTGCAAGAAAGTAATCTGGAGATAATTTTCCATCCATCCAGGAACAGGAGTGACTCAACTACATGGAGACAGTTTGGTAGAAATCAGAAACTCAATGCATACCAGATAAATTCAGGGTTCCTATTCTCTTGGTATGGAACTTTGCTTGAAGGGTGTGAGAGTTGGAGACAGCTGCAGTGGAGATTGTGAAGTCACTGCGTGAACTTCATACCTGTGCACATTTATTAGCATGAAATAATCCAAAGAATAATAGGTTTTTATGTTTTTCATTAAGTTCAATTAGTGCTCACCTTTAGTCATATTGCTGAAGATGGATAGGACTCTAATTGGATTTTGTTTACCTATAGGGACTGGTGCATAGATTCGAATATGTTCCTGTTACAAAATGAATGTTTGACACAATACTGTTAAACTTCTGTGCATAAACTGCATGCATTTAGATGAAAATTATTAATTATTTCAAGAATCTAATTTTTTTCCCATTTGTGCAAATAACGCATTAACTCAGTGACATAACACTAAATAAGCAAAAACAAAAATACCTGGAAAAACTCAGCAGGTCTGGCAGCATCTGCGGAGAGGAACACAGTTAACATTTCGAGTCTGAATGACTCTTCAACAAAACTAAGTAAAAATAGAAGAGAGGTGAAATATAAGCTGGTTTAAGGGGGGAGGTGGTGGGACAAGTAGAGCTGGATAAAGGGCCAGTGATAGGTGGAGATAACCAAAAGATGTCACAGACAAAAGGACAAAGAGGTGTTGAAGGTGGTGATATTATCTAAGGAATGTGCTAATTAAGTGGGGTGTGAGGACTTGTAGTCGAGGTAGCTGTGGGAATCAGTAGGCTTGTAGTGAATATTGGTGGACAGTCTATCACCAGAAATTGAGACAGAGAGGTCAAGGAAGGGAAGGGAAGTGTCAGAGATGGACCATGTGAAAATGATGGAGGGGTGGAAATTGGAAGCAAAATTAATACATTTTTCCAGGTCCAGACGAGAGCATGAAGCAGCACCGAAGGAATCATTGATATACCGGAGAAAGAGTTGTGGTTGGGGGCCGGAGTAGGACTGGAACCAGGAATGTTCCACATACCTCCGCCGCCTTAGTCTCCATGCTCACTTCTTTGGGCAGGAGTCCTCTCCTCATTCAACGGATCCTTTTACCCGCCTCCAATATTCTCCCTCCACCTGGACCCCTCCCTCTGGATTCTTACCGTCTCTGGATCTTTTCATTGAGAACTGTCGGCGTGACATTAGTTGTCTCAATTTCTCTGCTCCTTTCACCCACTCTAACCTGTCTCTCTCTAAATTTGCTGCACTCCGTTCTCTCAGGTCCAACCATTGTCATCAAACCCGTTGACAAGGGTGGTGCTGTTGTTGTCTGGCGCACTGACGTCTACCACGCAGAGGCTGAGCGTCAACTCGCAGAAACTTCCTCCTACCTCCCACTGGACCAAGACCCCAACACTGAACATCAAGCAATTGTTTCCAGGACTGTTACTGACCTCATCTCCTCTGGAGATCTTCCCTCCACAGCTTCCAACCTGATAGTCTCCCAACCTTGGACAGCCCGCTTCTACCCCCTACCTAAAATCCACAAACAGGACTGTCCCGGTAGACCGATCGTGTCAGCCTGTGCCTGCCCCACGGAACTCATTTCTTGCTATCTTGACTCCATTCTTTCTCCCCTTGTCAAGTCCCTTCCCACCTACATCCGTGATTCCTCTGACACCTTACATCATATCAACAATTTCCAGTTCCCTGGCCCCAAACGCCTCTTCACCATGGACGTCCAATCCCTCTACACCTCCATCCCCCACCAGGATGGTCTGATGGCTCTCCGTTTCCTCCTCAAACAGAGGCTCGAACAATCCCCATCCACCATTACTCTCCTCTGTCTGGCTGAACTTGTTCTCACACTGAACAGTTTCTCCTTAAACTCCTCTCACTTCCTCCAAATAAAAGGTGTGGCTATGGGTACTCGCATGGGCCCCAGCTATGCCTGTCTCTTTATGGGGTATGTGGAACATTCCTGGTTCCAGTCCTACTCCGGCCCCCTTCCACAACTCTTTCCCCGGTACATCAATGATTACTTCGGTTCTACTTCATGCTCTCGTCTGGACTTGGAAAAATGCATTAATTTTGCTTCCAATTTCCACCCCTCCATCATTTTCACATGGTCCATCTCTGACACTTCCCTTCCCTTCCTTGACCTCTCTGTCTCAATTTCTGGTGATAGACTGTATACCAATATCCACTGCAAGCCTACTGACTCCCACAGCTACCTCAACTCTTCAAACCCTGCTTCCTGTAAGGTCTCCATCCCATTCTCTCAGTTCCTTCGCCTCCGTCGCATCTGTTCTGATGATGCCACTTTCAAAAACAGTTCCTCTGACGTGTCCTCCTTCTTCCTTAACTGATGTTTTCCACCCACAGCGGTTGACAGGGCCCTCAACCGTGTCCAGCCCATCTCCTGTGCATCCACCCTCACACCTTCCTCTCCCTCCCAGAAACATGATAGGGTCCCCCTTGTCCTCACTTATCACTCCACCAGCCTCCGCATTCAAAGGATCATCCTCTGCCATTTCCGTCAACTCCAGCATGATGCCACCATCAAACACATCTTCCCTTCACTCCACCTGGTGGCATTCGGCAGGGGTCGTTCCCTCTGGGACACCCTGGTCCACTCCTCCATCACCCCCTACACCTCAACCCCCTCCCACGGCACCTTCCCATGCAACTGCAGAAGGTGCAACACCTGCTCCTTTACTTCCCCTTTCCTCACCGTCCAAGGGCCCAAACACTCCTTTCAAGTGAAGCAGCATTGCACTTGCACTTCCCTCAATTTAGTCTACTGCGTTCATTGCTCCCAATGTGGTTTCCTCTACACTGGAGAGACAAACGCAGACTGGGTGACCGCTTTGCAGAACACCTTCAGTCTGTCCGCAAGCATGACCCAGACCTCCCTGTCGTTTGCCATTTCAACACTCCACCCTGCTCTCATGTCCACATGTCCGTCCTTGGCTTGCTGCATTGTTCCAGCGAAGGTCAACGCAAACTGGAGGAACAGCACCTCATCTTCTAACTAGGCACTTTACAGCCTTTTGGACTGAATATTGAGTTCAACAATTTAGATCATGAACTCTCTCCTCCATCCCCACCCCCTTTCCGATCCCCCCCCCTTTTTTTCCCAATAATTTATATAGATTTTTTCTGTTTCCATTATTTTTAAATGTATTTCCATCCATTGTTTTATCTCTACCTTTTAGCCTTTTTCGATTCCTTCCCCGCCCCACCCCGCCCCGGCTATCTGTACCTTACTTGTCCTGCTTTCTACCCTTAATTAGCATATTCCTTAGATAATATCACCACCTTCAACAACTTTTTGTCCTTTTGTCTGTGACATCTTTTGGTTATCTCCGCCTATCACTGGCCCTTTATCCAGCTCTACTTGTCCCACCTCCCCTTAAACCAGCTTATATTTCACCTCTCTTCTATTTTTACTTAGTTCTGTTGAAGGGTCATTCAGACTCGAAACGTTAACTGTGTTCCTCTCTGCAGATGCTGCCAGACCTGCTGAGTTTTTCCAGGTATTTTTGTTTTTGTTTTGGATTTCTAGCATCTGCAGTTTTTTGCTTTTATAACACTAAATAAAATTGACTACATCCTTTTTACAATGAACAAAGATAAATTTGGAGCTGTATAAAACGATAGTTTTTATTCTTTTCTTGTCTGGACTATCATTATCACAATAAATGAGTGGGCAAAACTGTGGCAAATGGACTTTAGCTTTAGGTCAATTGGCTTGAATCCAAGAAAAAACAAATTAGGATACTTATTAGTAACTAAAGACTAGAAATTTGGAGGAAGAAAGGGATTTAAGTGTGCATGTACAGAAATTACTAAAAGCTAGTGTGCAGGCACAAATGTGGCTGTTTATTACACAAGAGCTGTGAGTAGGCAACAGTTATGCTCTAGTTGTACAGAGCCTTCAGGCATTAAATCTCTGCAAGATATACCGGCAGAATGATAACCGGGTTTAAAGGGTAAAATAATGAGGATAATTTTTATTAAAAATGGTTTTTCCCTTAAATTTAGGAAATTGAAGGGTGATTTACTTGAGGCATTAAAATGACAAAAAGGATTAACTAAGAACTACAGAGCATAAGGTTTCTCCTCAGACAGGAAAATCCAAACCTTAAAGTCAGTAGGCCATTCTAGAGCAAAATTAGGAAACACTTTTTCCATGCAATGTGTCGTGGAAATTTGGAGCTTCCCCCAAAAGGCTGCAGATGCTGGGTTAAGTGAAAGTTCCAACACTGAGATAAATAAATTTTTATTAGGGCGGCATATTAGAGGGTATGGAGCTTAGGCAGTTAAATGGATTTAAGGAATAGGACAGCAATGATCTAATTGAATGACCAAATGGGCTTGAGGGGCTGATTGAACCACCTCTGATTCTACAAAGGAGGATATTTATTGTAATCATAAAACAGGTCAGAATCTTTACACCTTGTACTTGATTATTAAAGATCAACACTTTCTTTCAAAAAAGGAATAATTTTACTCCAGCTGATTTTATTTAAAATGGTAAAAACTGACCAAGCTGAACATGGTTGGTGAAGAGCAGCAAAACTCTGGGCTGGATTCTGCATGCCCTCACTGGGCTTGTTTTCGGCAGGAGGGGGCATGTAAAATAGGGTGGGTTCCGACCCTATCACCTGACTGCCCACTCCTGAAATCACTCCCATAATGTGGGGTGGGTGGGTGCTGAAAGCAGCAGGTCACCCACCATATTTAAATAAATAATCAAGGGTCAATTCAGCTTGATAACAAACCAACTGACCCCAATAATACACTGCCAATGCCATAATATGCTTGGCTTGGGCAGTTGGGTGGGAATAGGCAGGTTGGCCAGGATTGTCCCCTCGGCAATTTGGGGGCGGGGCCCAGTCACCAAGGGGAAAATGACGCAGGATGACGTCGGGAGAAATCCCCGACATCATCCCGGGCCATTTGAATTTTTAGGAAGGCGGGTGGACAGCGAAATCAGCTGTCTGCCCAACGACCTGTCAATGGCCAACTGAAACCATTGACAGGCTAATTAAAGTAATTAAAGATCTGCCTGGCCAACCTTAAGGCTGGCAGGCAGGCCAGGAGCCCCAGCGGGCTCCAGATTATTCATAAAACTTCCACTGGCGGGATGAACTTTCATGTCCACTTTGAACAAAAATAATAAAGTTTATGTGTTCTTTATTAACATTTCTCATCTCGTGTGACATTGTCACATGAGGGGGACATGTTAATAATTTTTTAATGTTTCTATTTTTAAAGTTTTTTCCACTGTCATTATTCTCCCTGAGACAGGACTTTGCCTCAGGGAGCAGTGCGCTCTTTCATGCGCATCCGTGAAAGAGCGCACTCTGACAGCTGGAGATTCCCTTCCCCCCCCGCATAGTGCTTCTTGTCGGGCAGGCTGTTGGGCGGGCCTTAATTGGCCCGTCCACTTAAAATGGCAGCGGGCACCGTTTCAGAGGCGGGGGTTGGCAGGCCACCTGCCGCCGCGCTGGTGGGGCCCGCCCACCATCCGAGGGCAAAATTCTGCCCGTTGTCTTTTAAATTTTTTTTTAAAAGGCCAGGAAAGTGGGGGAGGCTATTGGGCTTTGAGGTGACAGCAGCACCCCCCACCTCTCCCAGGATATTACCCCTCCCTCTTTGGTTCCTGCCCACCTGCCCTATAAAACATACCATCCCCATCCTCCTGCACCCTCCCTAAACTGCCCAAGCCCTTCCCCATGTAAGATCCTGGACTTACCTTGCTCTAGGATCCATAGGGCTGCCTACTTGGGACAGATTTGCAGTCCAGGCAGCACCCACTAATGTACCCTTGGTGCTCCTGTGGCTACTGAAGCCAGCTCCCCAGGGCATGGCCCCCTCCCCAGCGCAGGGGAGAAGTCCCACTGGCAGCCAATTTAGCCTGCCTGCAATACTGACTTTGCTTCCGGGGGCCACCTCTTGTAATATGCTGCCCATTGTGTTTTCTAAATGCAAATAGTGTTAAAAGATATTCTTTATTCCTTTCTCTCTACCATTAGTGATGTCTAACTGTGTAACAGCTCTTTTTAAGGATGCACTGAAGAGGTAAAAATGTGCAAGATTGCATTGTGCAACTTGATAAGGTGTAATGAACTCCTACATCCTTGTTTTTAGGAATGGCGTTAGTTTAATTTGTAGAAAATCTTTCACTCAAGCTAACATTTAAATTGACTTACCTGACCAGGCTGGAAGATGTACAAGTCTTCACCATGTATAGTCGGTGCTCTCAATTGATGATCTGAAGAATCGCTTGGCACAGTGAAGTGCTAGAGGGCCCTTTAAACTGTTGGCCTTTGCCTTGCTCCAGGGTGCCTGCAGCTTCTGAGACTGGACATCCTGCCCCCCCAGTGCACTTTAGGCAGGCTAACTGTCTATTGGCCATCATTGCTGCTAATTCACAGTTAGCATGTTATCGGCTGTCCTCCGATGTGGACCCGGAAGTTGGAATGCCACTGACTTCCGGGTGCAGAACCCACTGTCAGCAGTGACCGTATTACTCAGCTCTGGGTGTGTTGTGGCCCCACCCCCTCCCTCTCCCCCACAACACTCCATCCACCCAAACCCAAACTCAGGTCCATCTTACCTGGACTCGATGTTTGAATCCCTCCAAGCAGGTTTCTGATATAAAAATGAATTTGTTCAAAGTTACAGATGACATCCTATCTAACTGTGATAAAGCTATCCCTCCATTGCTCTATCTGCAGCTTTTGACACAGCTGATTTCACCATTTTTCTCCAACACATCTCCACTGTTGTCTAACTAAGTAGGACTGCACTTGCCTGGTTCCATATCTATTTAATCAGAGCCAGAGAATCGCCATCAATAGCTTTTCTTCCCATTCCCACAGTTACCTCTGGCCTCCCCCAAGGATCAGTCTTTGTCGCCTCCTATTTTTCTTCTTTAGATATTGCCCCATGGTGACATCATCCAAAAACACACACGTTTCTACATGTATGCTAATGGCGCCCAGTTCTACTCCACTACCAACTCTCTCCTCTCTGTCAATCTCTAAGTTGTCAGACTGCTTGTCTAACATCCAATGCTGGGTGAGCAGAAATTTCCTCCAATTAAATATTGGTAAGAATAAAGCCATTCAGTTTGGTCACCATCATGAAATCTGCTCCCTCACCATTGACTCCATCCTCTCTCTGGCAACTGCCTGTTGTTGAACCAGTTCTTAACCTTAGTGTCATACGTCATTTGTGCTCTGCCTGAAGGCAGGTCCTTGTCTCGCTGTCTGCTGATGTTCATCCTGAGCTGTTTTCTTGGCGGTTTTTATCAGTGGTGGTTTGCCATTGCCTTCCGCTCTCACGGGCCAGGCAAGCAGACAGATCACAAATGTACCTCAGCTGCAATGGGAATCAAACCCAACTGCAAGTGAGCCAGACACACACTTTCCCCCACCCCTCTCTCACACTCACACACACACACACGCAGACGCACACACACTCCTTCTCATGTCCGCGCACACACACATTCCTTCTCATGCACACACACACACACTCCTTCTTATACACACACACACACACACTCCTTCTCATGCACACACACACACTCCTTCTCATGCACACACACACATTCCTTCTCATGTACACACACACACACTCCTTCTTATGCACACACACACACACTCCTTCTCATGCACACACACACACTCCTTCTCATGCACACACACACACTCCTTCTCATGCACACACACACACACTCCTTCTCATGCACACACACACACTCCTTCTCATGCACACACACACACACACACTCCTTCTCATGCACACACACACACTCCTTCTCATGCACACACACATTCCTTCTCATGTACACACACATTCCTTCTCATGTACACACACACACACTCCTTCTCAAGCACACACACACACACACTCCTTCTCATGCACACACACACACTCCTTCTCATGCACACACACACACTCCTTCTCATGCACACACACACACTCCTTCTCATGCACACACACACTCCTTCTCATGCACACACACACACACACACACACACACACACACACACACACACACACACACTCCTTCTCATGCACACACACACACATTCCTTCTCATGTACACACATACACATTCCTTCTCATGTACACACATAAACATTCCTTCTCATGTACACACACACACATTCCTTCTCATGGACACACACACACTCCTTCTCATGCGCACACACACATTCCTTCTCATGCGCACACACACATTCCTTCTCATGCGCACACACCCCTGACACACACACACCCCTCACACATGCACACATACCCTTCACAGAAGGACATCCACCCCTCATTCTCTCTCTCGCATGTACACACACACAGACGCAACTTGTAATTAACATTATAGCAATGGTCAGTCCTGTATTTGCATG
Organism: Carcharodon carcharias; assembly: GCF_017639515.1. Lineage (NCBI taxonomy): Eukaryota > Metazoa > Chordata > Chondrichthyes > Lamniformes > Lamnidae > Carcharodon > Carcharodon carcharias. The sequence continues at coordinate 122,287,187 of NC_054477.1, forward strand.
GGTAATAACAGTAAACATCAGGTCAGTCAAGTATCTGGATTGGATATTTATGTTAAAAATGTCAGTCATCCATATTGATGGGTATTCAATGCTTGAGTTTTGCCAAGGCAAATTAGGTCGCCCTGTAACAGACAATCTTAGTTGAAAATCCACCTACTGCATGGTTCAAGGACATTGTCTGTGTGTCACTGTCTGTATGTAAACTACCCACCCACTTTCACTCACCTACCCTCAGTCACTGTCCCTCACTGGCTCAGCCTCACGTCCTCAACCAATCACCCACCCTCACTTTTCCACCCTCACTTGCATTCACCCACGCACTCTTACTCGTTCTCACCCACCCACTCACTCAAACAGTACCTGTAGGTGGGGGGGGGAGGGGGGCAGGGGTGTGTGCGGGTGGGTGGGTGCAGTGGGTAGTGGGGGTAGGTATGATGAAAGTGGAAGGGGGTCTGAAGCAAAGCCTGAGGCCTAGCGGTGCCTGAAAGCCGAGGGGAATGTCGAGAGCCGGGGAAAGCTCTAGGAGCTAGGGGAGAGCACTGGAAGCCAGGAGAAAATGGCAGTAGATAGGGAGAAGTGTCTGGAGCAGGTGGGGGGAAAACAGTTGGAGCTGGGGTTCTCCACCCCAAGGTGGGGGGTGGGAAGCTACTGGATCTGGAGTAAAACGGCCACAGCAGAGAGGGAGGAAGCAGCTGGAGCCTGGGGAAAGAGGCACAGCCAGAGCCTTGGGAGGGAAACGGCGGGAGGAAGGTGGCTGGAGATGTGGAAAAGCAGCCGGAGCCGAAGGAATGTGCCCGGGGCCTGAGGAAAGCTGAAAGCTGAGGTGAGGGAAGTGGGCGGAGCTGGAGGGAAAGCAGCTGAATCTGGAGAAACTGACTGGAGCAGGATACATCATGCTTGAATTCCCAATATTGTTACTGATGGGTAAGGCTTCCATTTAGGATTGCTAACCCAGGAAATGGCTCCAATGTATGATAGAACTGAAGTCATTTGTAAATGAACCTTTTTGTTTATGGCGTTGATAGGGAAGAATTGAGTCAGTAGACATCCTTAGTCACACATTTGGCTCCCTACAGATTGGTTTTTGATCCTATCCCTTAAAAGCATTTTATAGAAAAAAATATTGGACTTATCTAGCACCTCATATTGCCCCAAGGATGTTCCAAAGAATGACATTTAAACTAAGTGCAGTCACTGCTGTTCTGTACAATGACACATCAACTGAAGTAGCAGTTACACTTACACTCTCCTGGTCGAAGAACTGCTTCAGTTTTAGCTGCCAGCTCCTCTTCCTTCGGAGCAGCCCGAAAGACTTAGCCGAACAGCACATGAAACATGTCCAGGGTTCCATTGCTTCAGCCTGTTCTGCAGTGCCAGGCTTCACAAGTGTATCCAAACACTCAAAGCAGTAACACCTGCAGGGCATTGGCATCATTGTCCAGTCATACAAAAATAAACAGGAGATTACCATCAGTTTAAAGCAGGTGCACGTTGCAACTGAATTGTGCTTGGCCTAAATAGCCAAGTGGCTATGGTACTGGGTTTGTAACCCCAAGATCAAGAGTTCAAATCTCACAATGACAAACTATGAAACAATGTAACTTCATCTGAAACAGATGGAAATGGGTTTGTACTCAAAAGAGTTGCAACTGAATTGTGCTGTTCCTGATACAGGAACAGTTATTTAAAAAATCAATAATCTATTACTAATCTACCTCTGCAACAGTGGTTAGACCAAAGCACATTTCATAATCTGAAATTTCCGTTGGCTGAGACATTTTCACTGTATAAACATACAAGTCATTGCACCTGACCACAGGAAAGATTTTCAAAGTTCATGCTGGCAGGGCAAAGCTTGCATGAAAAGGAAGCTTCAGGAACGTGGGCATGGCGACTAATGCAAAGTTCCCACAGTCTGCACTGACTTGACTCATCTGAATTCTCAACATATATTCATGGTCAGGATTAATATACATTTCTGTCATATGAAACACTTGTGTTTGGAGCACAAGTTCACAAAATCTATCTTCACCTCTACAGAATAAGCGGTGCTCACAGGGTTGCATTGGTGGTATTTTTGCTCCAGTGTAATGTGTTTGAGCTCTCTCTGTTGCATACTGGCGGTATCACATCAACTCCATGCCAACCGTTATGGACAGAGTCGGGAGAGAACTGAAACACCTGTAGCCTTTCCCTCACTGTCCACAATCAGTGTGGTTTTTGGAAAGAAAGATGGGTGTCTTTCTTAGCCCCTGGGGTGTCTGTGGTCAGCTTAAATAACAATAGCAAGCCTTAGTGGGTTTAAATAAAGAGGATTATTTATTCACACATTGAACCAAAGTCCAAATCCAATATCATTCAAGCAACCACAAAAAAGAGAAAGATATAATTCAACAGAATAGTGCACTTTTACAAGTTGTAAATAAAAGAATATTTCATAGTTCATGTGTTTGGCTCATCGTAGGAAAAACAGTTGGCAGTTGTGGGCCTCATGAAGGCAGCATTTTCATTCCAAAAGTGTAGAGATTAGCTGATTTAAATAACTGTATCAGGGGTTATTTTAGGATTCCCTACAAGAGATGGACAGTCACCAGGCTGTAAAGTTAGTCACTTGTAGTTTTTTCTTACTAGACGACCAAGTTTCTTTATAGGTGGGCTTGGAATAGGAATCAAGCTGGGAGGCCTTTTAGATATAATGTTCGCCAGGTTTAAAAAGGTGTGGGTCTACTGCCTTTTCTGCTCCAAATGTTTTGCAACTGGCAGTCTGTGTTAACTGACTGACTCGTTTCACTCTGGTTCTTGGAATCATAAAAGACTTGGCATCAGAAGCTAGTTTCACTCACATGATGGCAAGTTCCAGTGTCTTCCATTGTCCACATCATGAATTGAAGCCAGAGTGATTGATACACAATGAGGGAATGATTGATAACCCATCAAAAATACCATCGACAATTAATTCATTAAAGGATCTTATTTGATATTCCATCCCCTGATATGTATGGCAGTCATTGCTTGCTAGATCTCTTAAGCTGGTAAGGGTGGTCCCTTTGCACCTGAGAAACACATTTGCATTTGAGAACTTTCTACAGGCATCTTCAGACATGAATTAATCTTTTGTCTGCGAAGAAATTGCAAAAGTAACCTGAACCTGGGCAGCCAGCTTAACAGTCCTGTTAGTGTCTATTTTCAAATAAAAGACAGTTGCAGAAAATTATATATTGAGTGTGGTTCCACATTTAAAATTCGCTGGGTATGACATAGTCTTTACTATTCTGTACTAAGACAGAAACTCCACACTATTACTGCTCATTAACACAGGTACTGTATTGCTCATTATGATATTAAATGACAATATCTCTTTCCTGCATTCCACACTAGCATAGATCTTGTCATTTGGTCTGTCTTGCCTTTCCCCCTCTTCCTGCCTCTGGATGCATTTAAAACCTGCTATATCCCTAACTTAGGAGTTCTGATGAAATCAACCTGAAACTTTGTTTCTTTCACAGACAGTACAGATAGTGTATGTTTGGAATTTTTTGCCCTATAAGAGTCCAAGAGACAGAATAAAGAATAAGGCAATTTTAAAATTAATTCTTTGTTCAGGAAGCAACTTGTGAAGATGAGGCCAAAGAGACCAACATTCTCCTATAGGCCTTCTGCTAAAGCTTCTGATGAATAATGATTAATGTCTTAAAGACAAGGCAGATGTACCTCTTACACCCAGAATTTCCACACATCAGCACTTTGGTTCCACCACAGCAAATTGTGCAAAAGGACTGGTATCCATCCTGATCATATAAGAACATAGTCTCCAGGAGGTTGTCCTTGTGAAAGAAAACATAGCTGTTAGACTGCAAATAAAAAGGAAAACAGGAAAAGAAATGTGTAACCCTCAGTCAGTGTGTAGAAGGAACAAAGAAATGGCCAACGTTTTGGGTGTAAACCTTAGCCAGATTCTGTGTTTTTTGTATCTTGATAAAAGGTTATATCAGGGATGCCAACTGTGATGAACAAGATGTGGATTGAGCCTAGAGCAATTTACAAAAATATAATCCTAGAATGGAGGCTTACTTATCAGAATAATCTGGAAATGTTTGTCAGTAATATGCAAAAATGCACTGGGTGCACTATCTTGTACATTTACTCAGACAGACTGTTTTCTCCACTTCAGTTTTTAATTCAATATTAATTCAAAGATCTTTACTTTACAATCCCAGGATGTACAATAAATATTTATCTGAATTTTGAAAATAATTCAATATAGCGTTTTTAAAAACAATCCTAATCAAATATGTTACTAACCATATGGGACTGATTATAACACATCCCAAAGTGTGTGTTTTATTTTGCATTATTTATCCATTTAAGAATTAAACCACTGTAATGGGACCTGACAGCTAGTGTTTACATGGATATAGAATGTTGTGGCATTGACATTACAGATCTTTCAATCCATAACCTGCCATCTAGAATTCCCTTGGGGGGTTGTTGTTTCAATTGTAATTTTAGCAGAAGATTCTTGTAAAACCTGAATAATTCGCAAAAAACCCTCAACAATTACCAAAGACCAGTTTGATGTTGCTCTGGGAGGTCAGCAAGCTCCATGGATTGTGTACCTGCCCATGTTTGCCACATGTATTTGACTTTACCATTATTTAATAGTGCTTTTGTGGATTCGCGAAAACCAGGAGGTGGGACTCGAAGTCTAACAGTATTACTTTCAATAGACGTCAAATTTAGGAACTTTTGATCTTCCCTTCTTCACCAAAAGGTCTAGGATTGATTTATATTTAAATAGTCTGTTTTCAAAACAAAGTGAATTCAAAGTCACTGAGATTCAGGAGAGATAATGAGCCAACTACCCTTATTGCTGCCCACAATGTGAAAGAGCTTTAAGTAATATGTTATCAAGGCTCCAGAGGGTAAAAAAATTCACACATGATTATGTGTATGATTCTCATCATGTGGTCACATTTGCTTGAAATTGCAGTTTCAGAAGGAAGTAATTAGGTTGGTTGCCACTCCCAATGGTGAATCCCTGAATGGGGAATGACCTGGAGACATAGCGATCTCATTTTAAGGACAAACAGGAAGAAAAGGGAAAAAGAGAATAATTTACTGTGATTATAAACTGTGATGGGCAGGCCTGGGCACTGAGCTGAAATCTAAGGGGAGAATTTTCCCATATCGGGCGGGGTGTGCAGGACCGGGCGTGGGTGGTCACAGACCCAATCGCCGGTGACGATTGGGACCGCGCCGCCATTTTGCGCGGCAACTCCTTGGGTGGTAGGACTGGGCGGGCGCAGGTGGAATGGCAATTGTCGCCGGGTCCAATGGCGACCTGGCAGCCTGTTTAAAGGCCAAGCTGCAGCCGCACCAAGGCTGCTGTACATGGCCAGAGGTTGGGGGTAAAGGCAAGTCTAAAAGAGCCATGCAGGAGGGTAGAGCGGGTGGTCACTGTGAGCCCAGGTTCTCCGATGAGTGTCTTGCTGCCCCCCTCGAGGAGGTGGCAGCACGGCGGGATGTGCATGTCCCTGAGGATGGGAGGAGGAGGCCACTCCACTTAACCAAGCGTGTGTGGGAGGAGGTAGCAGAGGTCGTGAGCTCCCATGACGTGATGCAGCGCTCATGGACCCAGTGCCGCAAGCACTTCAACAACCTGCTGCGCACGGGAAGGGTAAGTAACATGTTGGCATCATTCACTGCATCCATCATGTAACCTTCTCCCCAGCTGGCACCCCTCCCATGTCTGAGTGGCCTGAGTACAATGAGTCATTAACGGCATGTGTCATTAGCTGGGCGTCCCAGCAGATATTCCCTATGTGTTCGTCAGCCTGAGAGGGTTGTGATGAGATGGGTTCTGCACCCGCAGCATGTGATGGACTGATACCCACATGACTGTGGTGGGGTCAACCTGGAGGATCTACACCCAGGCGCACTGCTCGAACTCCAGGACTTGTCGAAGTCAGGGTGATGACATGGTGGGAGGGGGTGTTTAAGGTCCTGTGGCACAGATGGACCTGCTGTCCTCTGTGCTCCAAGTCATTGTGCCTCCTTGCAACAGCAGGTACAACTGTGTGTTCCCAAATGTGATGAAGGCAGCATGTGGGGTGTGGGTGGGGGGGGGGGGGGGGGGGGGGGGGTAGAAAGGACACACCAGGCATCTTAGTGTGAATGCTGGCCAGAAGGGGGAAGGATGCACTGCAGACCTGCAGTGACCAACTTGGCAGGAGATTGACAGTACAAGTATCACTTATCAATGCTATTTTTTCATTTGCAGGAGAAGAATTCTCATAACAGTGCTAAGTGGCTGAGGAGTGGCGATAGGCCAGGCCAGATTTTGATGCTCAGCCAGAATGAGCAGAAGGCACTGGACCTGGAGAGGCGCCATGCACCCAGGTCCACTGCAGCCGGAGAGGTTGGGGTTCCACGAGCAGGTATGTATGGCCAGCACTCACGTCACCTGTAGTCTCCCAATATCCATGCCATTGCTGATTTTTCAGTGAGTGATGTTACCAATATGCCTTGCCCAGTGCATGTAGAATGATGAATGCTTGATGATCCGGGGGACAGGCATGTACATTGACATTGCCCGCAGGCTAACTTATCAAACGCCCTTACTCTTCCTTTCAGCATCGGTGGCGCAGGGCTGGGACCCGAAGCCCGGAGCAGCAGGGGCCCCCTCTGACACCTGAGGGTCATGAAGTTGCACCGTCAGAAGTGTCACACCATCGCTGCCAGACAGGCACTAGCGCAGGTACTGGCACCTCCACCGACATCACATCTTCGGCTAGTGTCCCGGGTCACAGCAGTGAGGGCACTTCTTTGGAGCAGCTGGCGGAGACAGAGAGTGCTGATGGCGCTTGCAGTTGGAGGACTGAAGGGGCCCAGGCACGTGCTCAGTCCGTGGCAGGTGATGAGCCTCTGGAGTCGTGGATGATGCAGCCAACTTATGAGATGCGGCCGGGTGTGCGGGAACATCTGGTGGAGATACATGAGGCTGTGCTTGGCTTGGTGTCAGTGTGGAGGAATCTATACAGACTGTGGCTGATGCACTGAGCATCGTGGCTGAGCGCCAAGTTTCCTCCATGGATAGATTGGCAACTCTCATGGAGAGTCAGCTCCAGGGACTGGATCAGGGGTTCCTGGGGTTGCACTCAGACCTGCACACTCTCGCAGGGGCATTTATCTCATCCAGTCAGTGCCCGTGTGGGTGGTGGTTTGGCTACCAGGTATCCCACCTCGGTGCCCATCCATCTACGGTGAGCAGGGAGGCCTGAAAGGACGTCATGTCGGCGGAACAGCTGCCAGTTGTCTCTGCTGGTGCCTCTCAGGATGCTCCGATGACGGTGGCAGCTCCTCTGCCTCTCTGCCAGTGACTGTGGCACCCAATGAGGCTGCGACGATTAGGGAGATGCCAGCTGCGGAGCTGGCAGCTCCCTCCCAGACGGGGCCAGCACAGGCCCGACGGGCCAGAGGATGTCTGCCAAGGTCATTGAGGTCAACAGGACATCAAAGAGAGCAGGCTGTCTCAGATGCCAGTGCCAGCGAAGGGGCACCACAAAAATGTAGCACCGCGCATAAAAGATGAAGGCATCTTAGGCACACCCTGGTTCATCGCTGGTGGTTTTCTGTTGCCCCCCACCCCCCAAGAGTTGATTAGAACTTTGTCTGAAGTCCAACACATTTTTATTTCTGTAATTTGACGAGGCTTTGGTAACAATATTAAATTAATGTTGTCTCAAATGGCTGTGGGTTCCTCTTTATTTGGAATGGCGCATGGATTCCTGAGATTGGATGAATAACTTGTGTGTCTTTCAAATTTATTGACGGCGCCATCGCCAATCCACCCATCCAGACAGATGAGGTCTCCAGGATGGAGGCTACAGGCCAGGCTTGTGTTGCACATCCACATGTGCTGTGCTAGCTAAAGGTTCCTTGGATTAGGGCGCCCTGGGTGTCCCTGCCTCCCTGGAGCATGCCTGGGTCAGCCTGTGCCCCCTCATCATTTCCCTGTGCATGCTCATCCTGGGAGTCACTGCTGGACTCATTGTGCTCGGCCCCAGCCACTCCATCTACATCTTCTTCATCCACAGTGTCCCCCCTTTGCAGAGCTAGATTGTGGAGAGCCCAGCATGCAACCACTATACGTGACTCTCGATCTGGGGGGTTACTGGAGTACGCCCCTGGAATGGTCCAGGCATCTGAAGTGCATTTTGAGAAGACCGATGGGTCTCTCCACCACAGCCCCTGTGGATGCATGACTCCTATTTTACCGCTGCTCAGCTTCTGTTCTTGGATGGTGGAGAGGCATCATGAACCACCTTCTGAGGGGATAGCCCTTGTCTCCCAGCAGCCATCCATCCAGCTGAGCCAGAGCACTGAAGAACCCTGGCACCTGGGAGTGTCTGAGGATGTAGGCGTCGTGGGAGCTGCCTGTGTACCTTGCACAGACTTGCAGAATCAGCATCCTGTGGTCACACACTATCTGCATGTTCATGGAGTGGAAGCCCTTGCTGTTGACGAAGGCACCAGGCTCACCTGCTGGTACCTTGATGGCCACATGTGTACACTCTATTGCATCCTGGACACGGGGGAAGCCAGCAATGGCCGTGAAGCCTCTGGCTCGCTGTGTCTGGCTGGCCTCGTTCCAGCAGTAGTGGGTGAAGGTCAATGCACGCCTGAACAGAGCATTTGTCACCTGCTTGACACAAGTGTGGACAGCCAATTGGGAGACACCGCAAAGGTCACACACTGAGCTCTGGAAAGAGCCGGAGGCATAGAAGTTGAGGGCAGCTGTGACCTTTAGAGAGATGGGCATGGGTGTCCACCCACACAGTTAGCTGATATCGCTGGACTGATCACCTGACAGATAGTGTTCACTGTCTCCTTTGACAGATGGAGCCTCCTTTGGCACTGCACCTCAGACATATTGAGGTTCGTGTTCTGTATACCCTGGCAGGGAACTGGCATCTTCTGCGGCCCCTTGCACCTTGGACAACCTCTTGGCCCTGCACCCCTTGTGACTGCACCTGTCCTCCCAAAGGTGGCGCCCCTGGAGGCTGAATGTGTACTCCTGGCCTCCTCCCCCTTCTAGCCGTCCCTTCTTCCTCATAGGAGGTGCCTCCAGTGGAGAGATCACCTCCCATTCCCAGGCTCAGGGAGGCTTGCTGAAACCTACAGGCCCCAAAACAAATCCTCACTGAAAAGTGCTGACCTGAAGGTAATGAGTGCAGACCAAGCAACTGCTATGCGTTTGAGACTTCCCCACCTCACACACGCAACTTTCAATAACTTCTGAGCACTAACCGTTGAATGTCTGGATTCGCAAAAACAATGATCCCTCTTTCCCAGCTGTGAATGAGGATTATTAAAAATTCAGATAGCCACAAGCCCGTTGTGCCCGTGCGACGAGCTGAATATCACACGGACTCCTGAAAACCCAGGACAATTGGAGCCATAACGACCTTAATTGGCCCAGCAATGACTGGCAGCCGCACAAGAGACATCGTCACGCACCCGCCCAGCGAAATATTGCGATGACGTGTGATGACATCGAGACGCGTGCCCGATGTCACTGCGTCATTTTACGCGTCGGCATGCAGGCCCTGCCCCCTGCATGCCGACAGAAAAATTCTGCCCTAAATTGCAAATTTTGGAGTTTGAAATAATTTAGAAAGGCAGTTATTTCCCAAATCAAATTAACTCATATCCAGGTAGGAAAGAGAATTCAGTGAGAAGAGAAATCATAGATATCTAGCCCAGAACCATTCAAAATCAGAAAACTGATAGGCAAAGTTAAAAGTACTTGCCAAAAGTGGTATTGTAGAACATTTGTTTTACTTTTCTTGTTCTGTATGTGAGTTCTATGGTTAGGTGGTTCAAGGTGAGATTTGTTTTCAATCGCTACTTTGTATTTTCACTTGCAGTCTATAAAACAACTAGCATCAGTTCCATTTAAGTAAAATGTTTCTAAGCCTGTCAACAGATATAAGACATCCCATTACCTGTCATTAACAGTGACAAAACCACAGCCCATTCATGAGTTAATATAATTGTGACACGCTTGTGATGACAACGGATCACAACCCCAAATTACTTACGGGCATATTGAGCTTTTTAAAGGAAGATATGTGTTTATTTTTAATACATACAAGCAAAAGCTGGCTGAGAATGTAAAGTAACCACTTTCTGGAAAATTCCCATGTGGATTATACTTGACTGACTAGCCTAGAGGGAACATGGAACGTCACACCTAAAAAGGTGTCAAAGTCTTCAGACAAACACTTGAAAGGAAGAGATGCAATGCAAAAGACTGAATTTTAATCTCCTGTGATTGCAGAGATAATGGAGACTGATTACCACATCTCAGCAGAAACCATCTCCTGTTGAGTGATTTTTTTTTGAAAAATATACTTTATTCATAAAATATCTGGAAGAGCATTCCAAAACATTTCAAAATCACCATCACAAAAGTACAATCAGATTCAACTTTTACACATGGATCACAAGGTGCATCAATAAAATCAATGAATATTACAATCATTTCAATATGGTCAATGCAGACATTCAGACAATGGGATTGGAGTTATGAACTTACATCATGTTGCACTCTGGGGTACTTCAATACAATTATAATACAATTAGTATTCAACGCATACATTCATTTTGAGCTCTACAGCCCGAGGGGCTCTCAACAGTTCCCAGCCCCTCGGTGCACTGTGGCAGAAAGGTCTTAGACAGCAACCTTTCCCCATTGTGCCTTTGCGGCGGCTGCCCCAAGCTTTAGTGCATCCCTCAGCACGTAGTCCTGGGCCTTGGAATGTGCCAGTCTGCAACACACGGTCAGGGACAACTCTTTGCGCTGGAAGACCAACAAGTTTCGGGCAGACCAAAGAGTGTCTTTCACTGAGTTGATGATCCTCCAGCTGCAGTTGATGTTTGTCTCGGTGTGTGTCCCTGGGAACAGCCCATACAGCACAGAATCCTGTGTCACAGAACTGCTCGGGATAAACCTCGACAGAAACCACTGCATCTCTCTCCAGACATTCTTTGCAAAGGCACAATCCACAAGGAGGTGAACAACGGTCTCGTCCCCACCACAGCCACCTCGAGGGCAATGTGCAGAGGGGGTGAGACTCCTGGTGCGTTGGAAGGATTTGATTAGGAGGGCCTTTCTTACCACTAGCCAAGCTATGTCTTGGTGCTTGTTGGAAAGTTCTGGCGATGAGGCATTCTGCCAAATGACTTTGACAGTCTGCTCGGGTAACCATCCCACAGAATCTAGCCTCTCCTTTTCCCTCAGGGCCTCTAAGACGTTACGTGCTGACCACTGCCTGATGGACTTGTGGTCAAAGGTGTTTCTCTGCATAAATTTTCCCACGAGGGACAGATGGTACGGCACGGTCCAACTACTTGGAGCGTTCTGCGGCAGCGTGGCGAGACCCATCCTTCGTAACACTGGGGACAGGTAGAAACTCAGCACGTAGTGACACTTGGTGTTGCATACTGAGGGTCTACGCAACGCTTGATGCAGCCACACACAAAGGTGGCCATCAGTATGAGGGCGATTTTGGGCACGTTTTTCCCCCCTTTATCTAGAGACTTGTACATCGCGTTCCTGCAGACACGATCCATTTTTGAGCTCCAGGCAAAGCGAAAGATGGCTCGGGTGATTGCCATCGCGCAGCAGTCTGGAATGGGCCAGACCTGCGCCACGTACAGCAACAACAAGAGTGCCTCACTCCTGATGACCAGGTTCTTACCCACAATGGAGAGGGAGTGTTGCTCCCACATGCCCAGTTTTCTTTGCACCATGGACATTCGCTCCTTCCAGTTTCTAACACATGCCCCGGTCCCTCTGAACCATATCCCCAGCACCATCAGGCCATCAGCCCTGACGGTGAAGGGGACTAAAGATCGGTCAGCCCAGTTCCCAAAGAACATGGCCTCGCTCTTCCCATGATTTACCTTGGCTCCCGAGGCAAGTTCGAACTGGTCGCAGATGTGGATCAGTCTGTGCACCGACAGCGGATCCGAGCAGAAGACGGCGACATCGTCCATGTACAGGGAGGCTTTGACCTGAGTGCCTCCGCTGCCTGGGATTGTCACTCCTCTTATGCCCGGATCCTTCCTGATGGACTCAGCAAAGGGTTCTATGCAACACACAAACAGGAAAACGGAGAGAGGGCAACCCTGCCTGACTCCAGATTTAATAGGAAAGCTATCTGATTCCCATCCATTGAATGAGACTGCCCTAATGATGTTAGTGTAGAGCAGTTTGATCCAATTGTGAATTCCCTCCCCAAACCCCATTTTGGAGAGCACATCCACCATGTAAGTGTGCGATATTCTGTCAAAGGCCTTCTCCTGATCTAGGCTGATGAGGCAGGTATCCACACCCCTGTCCTGTACATAGGCAATCGTATCCCTGAGCAGCACGAGGCTGTCAGAGATCTTCCTGCCCGGCACAGTGCAGGTCTGGTCGGAGTGGATCACCAATTCCAGAGTGGACTTGACCTGATTGTCGATGACCTTGGACAGAATCTTATAGTCCAAATTCAAAAGTGAAAAGAGTCTCGGTTCCAAGCGAGATGTCCAGCCGTAATTGGAGATAAACTGTTGCAGGTGGTCCAGGATTTTGTTGTGTCTTTTGATCCGAGCGTTTTTAACGAAAGGACAGTTACCAGAGATGTGAGCCAGTGATTCGAAAGGGGCCTCACATGGTCTGCATGATTTGTTAGCATGTTGTCTCCCCCCCGGTTTAAGGTGGATCTTGTTGGGTAGAGCTTGCACCGCAGTAATAAACTGTTAATGAGTCTGGATTGTTTGAGGCTAAAACAGGATTTGATCTAGGAGTTTGAGGTATTGCCGTAATACTTGATGCCTGTTCCTTGGCATTGGAGTTCGGTCCACTTTAAATATTCAACCTCCCTTCAAGCCGCGTATCTGTTGATGGGTTTCGGTCTGGACTTTTGGGTAATATCCGTCCATCCCATAGTGATACCAACTTCATCCGTGCCATTTCCTTCATGAGTCCCTCTTGGACCCTCTTTATCCTTGAGGGATTCTTCGATTTCCCTGAGCACTTTGAGATTCCTCAGGGAGTTGATTGTTTGTTTGTTTTCGATGCCACTGAATTCAAATGAGGCCTTTATCACCATGTCCGGTGAGGTCTCCAACACCTCTAGTTTCCAGATAATGGCTGAAGGAATCTGGACTTCAAGTCTCAGCATGGCTAGACCTTCATTACGGTTGCTGCTGTAAATTATTCCATCTGTTGTATGTGGTGGAAGGTGGAGGATTTCTGGTGTTGCATTTTTGATGGATTGATCAAGTTTAACCAGTTTGTTTTGTGAAAACTCTGCGAGGATTAAGTGAAAGTAAATTCTGGGAATCATATGCGTTTTAAGGATTTCGATCCTTTGGATAGGCCGAAGTGCTGCCTTCTTCAGATTCTCTACCCATACACTGATTTTGGATCCCCATTGCTCCTCAGTTACCCCTGCCCAGGGGTCGATTCTGGCACCCAGATATTTCTCCGTCTCTCCTGGTAATATGTAAGAGATCGGACCTCCTCTCAGCTGCCAGTTCGTCCTGCTGTTGTACAGGAACGTCTTTCTCTTGTGGATGAAGTGGAAGCCCTTAGTCTTCCCGACATTCATCTCCAACCCCGTCTTTTAGCAGAAGTCCTGTACAATGGCCAAGTTCTTGGTCATGCCGGCATGGGAGTCACTGAGCAAAGCAATGTCATCAGTGAATGCCAGAGCTGAACAACTAATCTGCGTTCCCCGAAAGGGCAAGTGGACACCCAACTGTGCCTCCTATAGGGTGCAGATCAGAGGATCCATCGCGATGTTAAACAGTATTGGTGATAACGAGTCACCTTGCTTGACCCCTCTCATGATGTTAGTGGGTTTTGTTTGGCCGTCTTTACATTCAATGTATGTGTTTGTTTCCGTGTACGGATCTGTTATCATTGTGAATGATTTAGGCAGCCCCACACTTTGAAGTGCCTTGATGAGCATTTTATGCCCTACAGAATCGAACGCTTTAGCCAGATCCACAAAGACAATGGCCAGCTCTCTCCTGTTGCATTTCACCCCTTTCATGGTATTACTGAGAATCGTGATGTTCTCATTACAACCAGGAGTCACCACCAGAAACCCTTTCTGCCTAGGGTTGATCTGGACTACTTCACTTAAGCATTTGGCGATGATCTTAGAGAAGTAATAAAATCGGGCCGATCGTTATTGGCTGCCAATTGTCGATGCTTTTAAGTTTCTTGGCATCGTCTGTCTTGGGAACGTTGAGTGATATCTCAGAATGTGAAAATGGTCTGAGTTGAAAGAAAGCAGATTCTGGGGGAAAGACATGGCTTCCAGGAATACACAAGAAAAGGGGTTAAAAAGACAACTGCAAACCTGATGTGTGTGTTCTTGTCTGGTGTGCTAGTGTGTACCGTAAGGGTCATAGCAGAAGAACATCAACTAGGCACCCCTGCAACTTGCAGGATAAGGTTTCTATCTCTCTCTGTTGCTGGAGGAAAGTCACAAGTCAGCAAAGCCACAGTCAAAAAAGGAAATAGGACAGCTCATTCAGCTAACCTGCAGAACCAGTGTCTCCAAACCAACTGCTAAACTGCCAGAGTCAGCTCTATCGGAATCACCCAACTTAATGGCCATGGCATTTTGCAATCTACTCCTCAAGGACAAACCAAATAATGATTCTTATATAAAAACAGAATTACCTGGAAAAACTCAGCAGGTCTGGCAGCATCGGCGGAGAAGAAAAGAGTTGACGTTTCGAGTCCTCATGACCCTTCGACAGAACTTGAGTTCGAGTCATGTCTTTGGACTCGAACTCAAGTTCTGTCGAAGGGTCATGAGGACTCGAAACGTCAACTCTTTTCTTCTCCGCCGTTGCTGCCAGACCTGCTGAGCTTTTCCAGGTAATTCTGTTTTTGTTTCGGATTTCCAGCATCCGCAGTTTTTTTGTTTTTATCTCTAATGATTCTTATATAACTGTTATTTTTGGACTCAACCTCTCATTTCTGATCAGTGTGTATGTGTGTTACATTTTTGTTATTTCTTTCAGGTTTTAATAACTAATAAACTTATTCTTTGACTCAAGGCTGGTTAAATTGGCTCCTTTTAAAACAAAAATACATTTGGACTGGGAAAGGGTATACATGAGGGAAGGGATCCCTTTTAAATTAACCTTGTGACCAACAGGGGGTTGAATAAAGAACGGGAGCTAGTTCATTCCTCCTCACCCAGGAGCATAACAAAAGTGGGGTCCCGTTCGGGAAGTTAACAATTTGGGGATCATAACAAATTGGGGGAGCTCACCTAAGGACCAGTCGTAACACACTTCAATTCTCATTTGCATTTACCGTCCAGTTTATTTTTTGCACAGTACCTTACATGGATCACAAAGCCCTCCTTCAAAGAGTGGATGTTGGGTAATCACATGTAGACTTCCACAGCTGATACAGATCTCTATTATATAAAAGTTAGAGATTTACTCCACTGCCTACAGCAAAACTATTCAAACAGTTAGCACAGTATCATATTGTTTACATTTACAAAGGGTTTTAGCTACATACGATAGGTAGAGTACATTTCAGAACATACCTGGAATTCAGGATGAAATTTTAACTCATTTAAAACTCACTCATTTACAGTGTTAAAATTGGGCCTTTAAAAGTGTCCATATTAACATGCAGATTGTTTCACGTCAAAAAATCTCTTCTGATTCCAATGTGCAATCATTTTGTATCATTTTTGTGTCCTGTCCCTTTTACCCCTTATGCAGATTATTCAGTCCCATTTCATATGAGACACAACTTAAAAGATTAAATAGCACCTCTAATATCGTAAAATGTCTCCAAGCACTTCACAAGAGCATTCGCAAACAAAATGTGACACCAAGATATATAAGGAGATATTAAGGAAGGACTCAAAGGATAAAATGCAGCATGTGTGGACAGACAGTGCTATTTCACCCTTCCTGTCTCATTTGCCACATTTAATCCTTTCAGTCCTTTTTTAAATTTATAATTTTAATTGCATATGAATTGAAATGCAATGCTTAAATAAATAAACTTTATATTATTCCATCCATGAAAAAACATTCAATTTTTACTTTGACAAATATTGCAATGTTAAAAAGATGCATTTTGTATAATTGAAATGAAGTCTCTTCACTCTCCCAATAATTAACTTGATGCTGACCTATGTTTTTAGTCCACATTTAAAATAATTGGCGAAAGAATCAAAGGGAAGCTGAGGAGATTTTAAAAAAATAACATAAGGAATTATGGTCTGGAGCACTGCCTGAAAACCATGGCAGAATCAGATATAACAACACCATTCAAAAGGGAATTAGATAAATAGTTGAAAAGGCAAGTATTTGTAGGGCTTTGGGGAAAGATCAGAGGTTTGGGACTAATTGGACAACCCTTTCAAAGATGGAATGGAACGGATCTTTCTATTGTATATAATTATATGTGCTTCTCTTCTTACCCCATTTGCAGGGTTTCCCTCCCAAATGTGCTAATTCTTTGCAGATTATACTTCAATGGGTATTCACAGCTTCACAGTACTTTGTTGAAATGATTATTACTATGTATAAGTCCAGACTGCAAGTTTAAACCTGCTAGTCTGCTATGGGGGCCACCACTGTTAAGTCTGACTCTCAACTCACTCCCAACTCTGCAAGATATAAGGTGTAATTTTTAGGCTTTGTAGCAATTGTTGTAGAGTGTTGGATATAATTCGGTAGGTCTGAAAGTCTCTGTTAACATACGTAGGTTAACTGTAAGCCTTTATTGACTCTTAGAACTATTTACAAATTCAGTAAAGCCCCTCTGTTCACAGTACTTCTATTCCCACAAAATCTCACGAACGCCGAGCATACTTTACAACGGGAGTCAATTAGGTTCAAATGCAAGGAAAAAAAAACCTATATTTTAAATAAATTTAAAGAGAAATTTACTGGAGAAATTGTTTATAAAGCAAGAAAAATGTAAAATTTATCACACTTTACTTGAGAGTTGGACTACTATCGGGGCCACCAGGAATTCTTTTTGCTGGGGCCATAGGAAGTTCTTGATCCTGGGCAACGGGGAGTCCATCTTGCCAGTGCCACAGGGGCTTCTTCTTGCCAGGGCAACGAGGGGTTCTTGTAGTCGAGGCAAGAGGGAGCTCTTATTGCCAGAGCCATTGGGGTGGAGAGTGGGGAAAGAAGCTGGCTGTAGGAAATACGTCATGACCACTTTCCCTTCTTTTAAACTTTTTTCAGGCAGTTTTCCTTTTCTCAGCATTTTCTAAAGATGGCTTCCATTTTTTATTTTTAAAACTATGGATTAGTGAATTTGGGCCTGCAATGGGTGAACAGGGATACAAAGACTTTTGCATGGCTAAGGGAATTTGTGAAAGAGGAAGTCGCAAATGGTGGGACTTTATACAATAAAGGGTCTAAGCTAGGAGCTGTCTCTATGCTTGCTGGTACACATGGCTCTGTCCAACACTGGTCTGACCCTGGGTGAGGGGTGCTTTCTTACATCACTGTGTGGGTGGTACTGTACTCAGTCCCACATTAACCCTATATGTGGCAGGCCTTTATACTACAGCAGTATCTCACAGTATTTTCTGACTGCCATGAACCACTAAGCCAAAAAAGTAGTACCATATTTCCCAGAAGAGAACAGTGTGTAAGATTGGGAGCAGATTATTTTCCTTTATAACTCAGATGAACTGATGAATTGCAGCAATAGTCTTGTGTCCTGGTCTAAATCAGTTCACACAACAAGACTGGGCAGGTAAAACCTGATACCTTCCTGTCAATATGGCTCACTGCTGCACTAAGCAGGAAATGTACTAATTCACTGTTTCTGATTCCCATCAGAAAACACATGTCAGTTTAAGATCACTAGAAGCCCTACACCTTAAGGGACTAACTTTCCAACTTTCTTCTCCCAGAGGGCCATTAGTGTCTGCAATTCAATTCCCACAGAGCAGTGGAGGTTAGGTCAATGAATATATTCATGGGTGAGTTAGACAGATTTTTGATCGACAAGGGAGTAAAGGTTTATGGGGTGCAGGCAGGAAAGTGGAGTTAGGGCCACAATCAGGTCAGCCATGATCCTATTGAAAATGAAGGCGGGCCATATCCTTGCTTTTCCAAACATTTAAACACATTGTTGGAAAATTGTTTAGCGAAGTCCTGAATTTTAGCCATGCACTCTCTGTGGATGAGACTCCCTCTGGGAGCACCAAGTCAAGGGCATGGCATTTTTAATCTGTAGCCCTTCAGAACTCCAATGTGAATGGGGGACTATGGTTGTTTCCTTCACCAGATCTCCGACCCCAGACCCACTCAGATGATAAATTAGGCTGAAGGAGTATGTTGCTGGGGTTGAGGTTCCATAAGAAGTGCTCACTCCAATTTAAACAGCAAAATTTTGGAACTTGATGAGGTTTGCCTAGAATGCATCAGCCATGGCTCAGTGGTAGCACTCCAACCTGAGTCAGAGGGTTGTGGGTTGAAATCCCACTCAAGAACTTAAACATAAAAATCAAGGTGGATACTCTAGTGCAGTACTAAGGGACATCTGTATTGTCAGAGGTGCTGTCTTTCCAAAAGACATTAACCCGAGGCATCGTCTGTCTTCTCAAATGGACAAAGAAGATCCCATGGCACTAATTTGAAGAAAAGCAGGGAAGTTAACCCTGATGTCCTGGCCAAAATTTATCCCTCAATCAACACCACAAAAACAGATTATTGGCCATTATCAGACTGCTATTTCTAGAAGCTTGCTTTGTGGTCCCAAAGTTTTCAAGGACAGAATCTATTTAGCTTGAGCTAGGGAACAAAAAAAGTTTTTTTTTAATTCATTCATAGGTGGGCTTTGCAGGTTGGGCCAGCATTTATTGCCCATCCCTAGTTGACCTAGAGAGTGATGGTGAGCTGCCTTCTTGAACTGCTAAAGTCCATGTGGTGTAGGTACACCCACAGTGCTGTTAGGAAGGGAGTTCCAGGATTTTGACCCAGCGACAATGAATGAATGGCAATATATTTCCAAGTCAGGATGGTTAGTGACTTGGAGGGGAACTTCCAGGTGGTGGTGTTCCCATCTATCTGCTATCCTTGTCCTTCTAGATGGTACTAGTTGTGGGTGTGGAAGGTGCTGTCTTAGGAGCCTTGGAGAATACCTGCAGTGCATCTTGTAGATGGTATGATGCTGCTACTGTGTGTTGGTGGTGGAGAGAGTGATTGCTTGTGGATGTGGTGCCAATCAAGTGGGCTGCTTTGTCCTGGACGGTGTCAAAGTTCCTGAATGTTGTGGGAGCTGCACTCATTCAGGCAAGTGGGGAGCATTCCATCACACTCCTGGCTTATGCCTTGTAGATGGTGCACAGGCTTTGGGGAGTCAGGAGGTGAGTTACTCATCACACGATTCCTAGCCTCTGACCTGCTCTTGTAGCCACAGTATTTATATGGCTAGTCCAGTTCAGTTTCTGGTAAATGGTAACCCCCAGGATGTTGATAATGGGGGATTCAGTGACTGTAAAGCCATTGAACATCGAGCGGTGATGGTTGGATTCTTTCTTGTTGGAGATAGTCATTGCCTGGCACTTGTGTGGCGCAAATGTTACTTGCCACTTGTTAGCCCAAGCCTGGATATTGTCCAGGTCGCTGCATTTGGACATGGACTGCTTCAGTATCTGAGGAGTCACAAATGGTGCTGAACATTGTGCAATCATCAGCGAGCATCTCTACTTCTAGAGCAAAGAACAAAGAAAAGTACAGCACAGGAACAGGCCCTTCAGCCCTCCAAGCCTGCACCAATCATATTGCCCGATAAGTAAAACAATTTGCACTTCTGGGGTCCGTATCCCTCTATTCCTATCCCAGTCTTGTATTTGTCAAGTTGCCTCTTAAACACCACTATCGTACCTGCTTCCACCACCTCCTCTGGCAGCAAATTCCAGACACTCACTACCCTCTGCGTAAAAAACTTGCCCCGCACACCTCCTCTATAGTTTTCTCCTCTCACCTTAAATCTATGTCCCCTAGTAATTGAATCTTCCCTCCTGGGAAAAAGCTTCTGACTATCTACTCTGTCCATGCCACTCATAATTTTGTAAACTTCTATCAAGTCGCCCCTCAATCTCCGTCGCTCTAGTGAGAACAATCCGAGTTTCTCCAACCTCTCCTCATAGCTAATAACCTCCAGACCAGGCAGCATCCTGGTAAACCTCCTCTGCATCCTCTCCAACACCTCCATATCCTTCTGGTAATATGGCGACCAGAATAGCATGCAAAATTCCAAGTTCTGACCTTACAATGGAAGGAAGGAAGGTTATGATGAAGCAGCTGAAGATGGTTGGGCCAAGGACACTACCCCGAGGAACTATTACATTACTCGGTGTAGTCTATAAACACCAACTAGTGGGAAAGATGTAACTCCTTTGAGAAACAAAGAACTGCAAAAGTCAGCTGCCCATGACCATCCTGAGGTATTGGCTCAGGTGAGAAGCCAGCTGAAACAGAGGGACAAATTATCCAAATATAAACTGGGATATTAGCACTATAAAGGGCAATGAGAGGCAAGAGTTCCTAGGGTGAGCTTAGGAGAATTTTCTACATGAATATGTTTCCAGTCTAATGAGAAAAGAGGGATTGCTGGATCTGGTTCATGAGATTGAGTTGCAATGAGTGGACCAAGTGTGAATGTGAGAACATTGTACAGTCAAGCTGCTCCTCCTGTCTCTCACCGCTCATCTCCAGGGACCTCACTCACAGCAAGGGTTCAGGAGAGGGAAGCAGTGAGTGGGAGAGGCAGGGAGCAGGAGACACCTCAATTCAGAGGACTGGCAACAAAATGGTGAGTTAGAAAATGGAAAAGGCTGCAAGTTGGAGGGTCAGCAGCAAGAGGGTGAGGGAGCATGAGAGGCCTCTCTAAAATGCTGCCAATTGGGTCACATGGCCCTACATCAGACCAGTGCGAAATAACTTTAAATCAAAACTTGTGATGCTAAAGAATAATGGCCCCATTAATTGATCGAAGCAAAACAATGTAAACCAGGGCAATGTTAAAAGAGGAGTCATTGTATAATGAGACGTAGTTTGGCTATGGAAAACATGAAGGAGTATTCCAAAATAACAATGATTAATTGGAAAGCCAACTTCAATAGGGAGAGAATGGATCTGGCCCAGGTAAATTGGAAGCAAAGCTTGGCAGCAAAACTATAATTGACTAATAGGCTGCCTTTAAAGAGGAAATACTTTTGGGTAAAGTGAAGGTATATTGTCATGAGGGGGAAAGGTAGGACAAACAAATCCAAAACTCCCAAAATGATGAAAAAGATAAAGAGTAAGATGGAGCAGAAAAAGGGTGCATATGATAGATGCCAGGTAGATAATATAATTGATAATCAGGCTCAATATAGAAGGTTCAGAGGGGAATTAAAAGAGCAATTAAGAGAAGCAAAGACAGAGTATGAAAAGAGACTGGCAGCAAATGTAAAAGGCGATCAAAAAATTCTCTGTAGGCTTATAAAAGGGTGTTAAAAGGAGTGGGGCTGATTAGGGGCCAAAGAAATGGAACATGGAGGCAGAGGGAATGGCTGAGGTATTAAATGAATACTTTACATCTGTATTTACCAAGAAGAAGATGCTACCTGGATCATGGTGAAAGAGGAGACATTTCAGACAATTCAAGGCTTTAAAATTGATAAGATGGTGGTATTGGATAGGCTGCCTGAACTAAAATTTGATAAGGCACCAGGAATGGATGAGATTCATCCAATGATACGAATAGAAAGTGAGGATGGCAATTGCAGAGGCACTGGCCATAATTTTTCAATCTTCTTTAAGATATTACACCCTTGTTCAAAAAGTGTCTAAGATAGGTCCAGCAACTACAGGCCAGTCAGCTTAACCTTGTTGATGGGGAAGCTTTTAGAAACAATGATTCGGTACAAAATTAATAGTCATTTGGGCAAATGCGAGTTAAATAAGGAAAAACAGTACAGATTTGTTAAGGTCAAATCACGTTTAACTAACTTGCTTGAGTTTTTTGAGGAGGTCACAGCGGGTGTTGGTGGGGGTAATACTGTTGATGTGGTGTACATGGAACTCGAAAGGGATTTGATATAAAGTGCTGTGCAACAGACTTGTGAACAAAGTTGAGTTCATGGAATAAAAGGGACAGTAGCAACATGGACACAAAATTGTCTGAGTGACAGAAAGCATATGGTAGTCATGAAAGGTTGTTTTTCAGACTAGAGGAAGGTTTATCGTGGATTTCCCCAGGAATTGTTGTTCGAACTCCTGCTCTTCCTGATATATACTGTGTTAATGTTTGAGGCCTTGGTGTTCAGGGCACAAATTTTGCAGATGACACAAACATTGGAAGTATTATAAACTGTGAGGAGGATATTGTTAAACTTGAAAAGGACATAGGCTGCTGGTATGGGAGAACAAGTACAGATTAAATTTGATGCAGAAAAGTGTGAAGTGATTCATTTTGGTAGGGAGAACAAGGAGAGGCAATATAAAATAATGAGTACAATTCTAAAGGGTTTGCAGGAGCTGAAGGACGTGCGGGATATGTATGCACAAATCATTGAAGGTGGCAGGAGAGGTTCAGGGAGCAGCTAATAAAAAATACAGGATTCTGGGCTTTATAAATCTGGGCATAGGGTACAGAAGCAAGGAAATTATGATAAAATTTGTTACAATCTCTGTAAAGACCAAGAACTTTTAAAAGAAAAAGAAATTTCCCAGTGACCAACAAAATAAAAACCAAAGGGCAGGATTTCACACTTTAAGACATTTACTGTAACAAACAAACTAAAATTAACATAAATTAAATGCTACTTAACAAACAATGAATACACTGAGCTGATGAAAGGTACTTTCATATTAACTAATTAACTCATTTCACTGTATACTGCACTACTGACAGATGTATAATGTTACAAGTTTCAGCCCCAAGATAGTCCCAGATTTTCAGTATGCTCACTTCTCCCTACTATGTCAGGTTGAATCTTGCAGTGTCCTTTGAAAATTATCCCACTCCACTTGAGTAAATCAACTTCCACCACCAATGCTGACCTCGGTGACTCCTTGTTCCCTAAATGCCCAAAAGTCCTGTCTGTTCCATTTTCTTCCTTTCAAACAGAGGGCCAGCTCTCTCCAGCATCCTGCCTGGCTGCTAACACCAATATAGGCTTTTCTGCTGTTCACAACAGCTGAATCCTCTCTCTTCCCCTAAGTGTCTCTGTACCCAAAAAAGCAACTGTCCCTTTCCTGTGTCAATGTGTGAAAACTCACTTCATTTTCAATAGATTTTGTTTTGTGTTTCTTTTCCATGACAACCAGATTACATGGGCCTGTCTTTGGGCAGAAGTTAAGATGGGCACCTTCCCCCCTATCCAGAACATTCTGTTTCACATTAATTTAAAAGGGGACATTTTAAAATATAACCATCTTGTTATAACTGGTTTAGCATCAACTTGGCTGATGCGTCCAGATCTAAGCACCACACTTTAGGAAGGATGTGAAGGCGTTAGAGGGAATGAAAAAAAGATTCACGAGAATGTTTCCACAGATGAGGAACTTCAGTTGTGTAGATAGATTGCAGAAGCAGGAATTGTTCTCCTTAAAGAAGAAAAGATTGAGAGATTTGATAGAGGTATTCAAGATCATGAGGAGACTGGGCAGAGTAGATAAAGAGAAACTGTTCCCATTGTTGGAAGGATTGGGAGTCAGATTTAAGGTAGTTTGAAAAAGAAGCAATGGTAACCCGAGAAAATCTTTTTAACCAAGTGAGTGGCTCAGATCTAGAACGCCTTGCCTCAAAGTGTGGTGGAGGCAGATTCAATCATGGCTTTCAAAAGGGAGTTGGGTGACAGGGAAAATACAGGGGAGTGCTACTAGGTGAACTGCTCTTGCTGAGAGCCAGCAAGGACACAATGGGCCAAATGGCCTCCTTTTGTGCTGTAATCATTCTATGATTCTATGATTATGAAAATTGGCTGTCTTGTTTCCTACATTACAACAGTGACTGCACTTCAAAAAATACTTCATTGGCTGCGAAGTGCTTTTGAATTTTTGATGGTCATGAAAGGTACGAG
Source organism: Carcharodon carcharias (assembly GCF_017639515.1). NCBI lineage: Eukaryota > Metazoa > Chordata > Chondrichthyes > Lamniformes > Lamnidae > Carcharodon > Carcharodon carcharias. Next base: position 122,311,336 of record NC_054477.1, read on the forward strand.
ATAAATGCAAGTGGGCAAAAATTTAGCAGATGGAGAATAATGTGGAAAAATGCAAACTTGTCCACTTTTGCAAAAATAGAAAGGCAGCATGCTATTTAAATGGAGAGGGATGGCAAAACTTGGTAATTCAGAGGGATCTTGGTATCCTGGTACATGAAGTACAAAAGGTTTGTATGCAGTTACAGCAAGTGATTAGGATGGCAACTGGAATATTGGCGCTAATTGCAAGGGGGATGGAATATAAAAATTGGGAAGTTTTGCTACAGCTGCACAGGGCCTTCGTGAGACCACATCTGGAATACTGAGTACAGTTTTGATCTCACTTGAAAATATATAATTGCCTTAGAAGCAGTTCAGAGAAGATTAACTCGACTCATTCCTGGGATGAGGGTCTTTTTTTTTTAATTCATTCATGGGATGTGGCCTTTGCTGGCTGGGCCAGCATTTATCGCCCATTCCTAGTTGCCCTTGAGAAGATGGTGGTAAGCTGCCTTCTTGAACCGCTGCAGTCCATGTGGTGTAGGTATGCCCACAGTGTGGTTAGGAAGGGAGTTCCAGGATTTTGACCCAGCGACAGTGAAGGAATGGCAATATATTTCCAAGTCAGGATGCTGAGTGACTTGGAGGGGAACTTCCAGGTGGTGATGTTCCCAACTATCTGCTGCCCTTGTCCTTCTAGATGGTATTGGTCATGGGTTTGGAAGGTGCTGTCTAAGGAGCCTTGATGAATTCCTGCAGTGCATGTTGTAAAGGGTACACATTGCTGCTACAGTGCATCGGTGGTGGAGGGAGTGAATGTTTGTGCATGTGGTGCAAAACAAGCAGGCTGCTTCGACCTGGACAGTGTCAAGCTTCTTGAGTGTTGTGGGAGCTGCACTCATGCAGGCATGTGTAGAGTATTCCATCACACTCCTGACTTGTGCCATGTAGGGAGAGGACAGGGTTTGGGGAGTCAGGAGGCAAGTTATGCACCACAGGATTCCTAGCCTCTGACCTGCTCTTGTAGCCACAATATTTATATAGCTAGTCCAGTTCAGTTTCTGGTCTCTGGTAACCCCCAGGAAGTTGATAGTGGGGGATTCAGTGATGGTAATGCCATTGAATATCAAGGGGCGATGGTTGGATTCTCTCTTGTTGGAGCTGGTCATTGCGTGGCATTTGTGTTGCGCGAATGTTACCTGCCACTTGTCAGCCCAAGCCTGGATATTGTCTTGCTGCATTTGTACATGGACTGCTTCAGTATCTGAGGAGTCGCGAATGGTGCTGAGCATTGCGCAATCAGCAGCAAACATCCCCACTTCTGATCTTATGATGGAAGGAAGTTAATTGATGAAGCAGCTGAAGATGGTTGGGCCGAGGACACTACCCTGAGGAGCTCCTGCGGTGATGTCCTGGAGCTGAGATGACTGACCTCCAGCAACCACAACCACCTTCCTTTGTGCTAGGTATGACTCCAACCAGTGGAGAGTTTTCTCCCTGATTCCCATTAACTCCAGTTTTGCCAAGGCTCCTCGATGCCACACTCAGTCAAATGCGACCTTGATGTCAAGGGCATTCACTCTCACCTCAACCTGGGAGTTCAGCCCTTTTGTCCATGTTTGAACCAAGGCTGTAATGAGGTCAGGAGCTGAGAGGCCCTGGTGGAACCCAAACTGGGTGTCAGTGAGCAGGTTATTGCTAAGCAAGCGCTGCTTGATAGCAATGTTGATGATCCCTTCCATTATTTCACGTATGATAGAGTGTAGACTGATGGGGTGGTGATTGGCCGGGTTGGATTTGTCCTGCTTTTTGTGTACAGGACATACTTGGGCAATTTTCCACATTGCCGGGTAGATGCCAGTGTTGTAGCTGTGCTGGAGCAGCTTGGCCTGGGGCACAGCAAGTTCTGGAGCACAAAACTTCAGTACTACTGCCAGAATATTGTCAGGGCCCATAGCCTTTGCAGCATCCAGTGCCTTAAGCCGTTTCTTGATATCACGTGGAGTGAATCGACTTGGTTGAAAACTGGCATCTGTGATGCTGGGAACCTCCGGAGGAGGCCAGGATGGATCATCCAGTCGGCACTTCTGGCTGAAGATTATAGCAAATGCTTCAGTCTTATCTTTTGCACTGATGTGCTGTGCTCCTCCATCATTGAGGATGGGGATATTTGTGGAGCCTTCTCGTCCAGTGAGTTGTTTAAGCAGAGCTTAGATCTGATCTGTTGGCTGTGGGATCGCTTAGCTCTGCCTATCATTTCCTGCTTATAAGTAGTCCTGTGTTATAGCTTCACCAGGTTGACACCTCATTTTTAGGTATGCTTGGTGCTGCTCCTGGCATGCCCTCCCGCACTCATTGAACCAGGGTTGATCCCCTGGCTTGATAGTAATGGTAGAGTGGGGGATATGCCAGACTATGAGGTTACAGATTGTGTTCAAGTACAATTCTGCTGCTGCTGATGGCCCACAGTGCCTCATGGATGCCCAGTCTTGAGTTTCTAGATCTGTTCCAAATCTATTCCATTTAGCATGGTGGTAGTTCCACACAACACAATGGAGGGTATCCTTAATGTGAAGGTGAGACTTTGTCTCCACGGTGACTGTGGGGTGGTCACTCCTACCCATAATGTCATGGACAGATGCATCTGCAGCAGGCAGGTTGGTGAGGATGAGGTCAGCTATGTTTTTTCCTCTCGTTGGTTCCCTCACCACCTGCTGCAGACCCAGTCTAGCAGCTATGCCATTTAGGACTCACCAGTGCAGTCATTAGTGGTGCTACTGAGCCGCTCTTGGTGAAGGACATTGAAGTCCCCCACACAGAGTACATTTTGCGCCCTTGTTACCCTCAGTGGTGTTCAACATGGAGGAGTCCTGATTCATCAGCTGAGGGAGGCGTGGTAATCAGCAGGAGGTTTCCTTGCCAGTGTTTGACTTGAAGCCATGAGACATCATGGGGTCCGCAGTCGATGTTGAAGATTCCCAGGGCAACTCCTTCCCGACTGTATACCACTGTGCCGCCACCTCTGCTGGGTCTGTCCTGCCGGTGGGACAGGACATACCAGGGATGGTGATGCTGGTGTCTGGGACATTATCTGTAAGGTACGATTCCGTGAGGATGAATATGTCAGGCTGCCGCTTGACTAGTCTTTGAGATAGCTCTCCCAATTTTGACACTAGACCCCAGGTGTTAGTAAGGAGGACTTTGGCAGGGTCAACAGGGCTGAGATTGCCGTTGTCATTTCCAGTGCCTAGGTTGATGCCAGGTGGTCCGTCCGGTTCATTCCTTTTTTGTGACTTTGTAGCGGTTCGTTACAACTGAGTGACTTGCTAGGCCATTTTAGAGTCAACCACGTCCAGGCCAGGTAAGGACTACAGATTTCCTTCCCTGAAGGATATTAGTGAACCAGATGGATTTTACGACAATCGACAATGGTCATCATTAGACTTTTAATTCCAGATTTGTTTTTCATTGAATTCAAATTCCACCATTTGCTGTGGCGGAATTCGAACTGGGGTCCCCAGCACATTACCCTGGATCTCTGGATTACTAGTCTAGCAATGATTTGACTGGTTTTTTAAGCTTTTTCTTGCATGCTACAATTACTATAGTGCCCAGTGGTTCTGTATAGAGTCTATACTCAGTAAGTGGACATGTAAGTGCCCATTTGGTTGGCTTGGAGAGTTTGAAGGGCCATGAGTGGTGGGTGGGGGCAATAGACTGGCATGAAGAGTATGCAGGTGAAGAAGGTGGATGGGGGCTTGCGGTGGCATGAGTTGCATGATGAGGCTCGGACAGTGTGTGGGGGGTGAGCGGGTGTAAAGAACGAGGGCTAGAGCACTGTTTTTTTTTGTTTTATTGAATTACTTGCAACTGGGACAAAGTCCCAGAGCACCGAGGCAGGCCTTTTAAACAACCTACCTCAGCACCTGCTAGCCCATGGCTGCCTCTGAACTCTTTCTGGGGATGGTGGGGCCGACTCTAGTCAGCACCCACCTGCACCCTCCCCACCCCACAGAATAAAAATCTGACTGTTCAGTGCACTTTCTCCAGAGTCAAAAATTTTCAGAAGATAAAATAACATAAGAAAAAGGAACACAAGTAGGCCATTCAGTCCTTTCAGCATGTTCCACCCTTCAACAAGTTCACAGCTGACCTTCAGCTTCAACTCAACTTCCTGACCTATCTCTATATCCCTTGATTCTTTTAGCGCCCAAAAACCTGTCATGCTCTCTTGAATATATTTAAAGATTGAGCATCCATAGCTTTCTGGGGTAGAGAATTCCAAAGATTAACAACCCTTTGAATGCATAAATTCCTTCTCATCTCCTTCCTAAATGGGTGACTTTTTACTTGGAAACAGTGACCCCTCGTTCTTTTCTCCATAGCCAGGGTAGCATTCTCAAAGCATCTATCCTATCCAAGCCCCTTAAAAGGTCATATGTTTCAATGAGACCATCTCTCATTCTTTTAAATTCTAAGAAATATAGTCTACTCAATCTAATCTTATGCCAAGAATCAACCTCATGATCATTTGTTGCACCTCCCTCCAAGGCAAGCATATGTTTTCAATCCTGGAGAGATTTTAGTGGCTAGTTTAAAATTGGCCTGATAAGAATGATGGAGTAAAGGACATTAGAGTTGTTTTATCATTTGATAGAATATATATGAGACTAGCCAAGATAACATTGTGCACATTGAAATAATATTCTCTTTGTAATGACTCAATTATACTTCAGTTTTCATAAAAGATGGACACTGATATGTAGGCTGGGTGCAGGAAAGTGGGATTAGAAAGGGCACCTGGGAGCCCTCGGCCTGGCATGGACAAGATGGGCTGAATGGCCTTCTGTGCTGTAACTTTTCTATGGTTCTATGGTGACATTTAAAAATTAACTTCACTGCAATTAAGACAGTTCATTAGAAGGCAGTTGAAACAAATAACCTGATAGCAAAACAATATGATCAGGGTGTTGCTAATAACCCTGAAAAAGATATAGGTGTGTCACAAAGGACCAGAAAAGTACTAAACTAGAAAAACCATGGTAACAGTCTTTGTGGCTGGTATCCTAGTGCATAACAACTGTTTGTCAGGATCGCCTAAAGTGAAAGAGAATGTATCCAGTCATCTTTTTGATAGTATTTCAATTGAGATGATTTCAATAGGAAAGCTTAGTTCATTTCATATTTTTTTGCATTGTGTCCTGAATGTCATCAATGTTTCTATGATAAATATTAATTGCACAAGCTGATGTTTGAATGCACATTGATTTTAAGAGCTAGTGATGCTGATCTTTATAAAATCTGTGCTAAAAAAAAGCTGTTTGAAAGGTGAGGCCTAATGTTTGATTAACTTTAAATTATGTAATTCATGTTATGGTTCCAAAGGTGTAATATAAGGGGTTAACATGGTGTCCCAATACATGCAAGATTGGATCCAGGCACCAGTTGACCTCGAACACAAGACGTTGCTAAGAGACTTCCTGTTATCTACTGAAGGGAGTCGGAGCCGAAACCGCATGGGAACAATGCCCAGTACTAAATAATGTGTTGGACGAGTGCCCAACGCGGACTCAGTGAACTCGGCAAGTAGCGCATATATAAGCCTGGAAAGTCCCCAGTTCGGGGAGTCTGCTCCGGGTTAAGCTAATCGCTGAGCGTGGGTCACAGGCGGCACCTCCGCAGAACTGACGGCTCCCAGTTCCAGTAATTCGTGGAGTAAGTATATAGCCAATTATGCCAGACCCGTTGTGAGTATCGGACCTGGTTTCTATCCTATGTAGGCTAGGTAGGAAACAAGCAAAATAAAATAATATTATCCTAGCAAGCTAGTCTCCTGTTCTTTGTTTCCGCATCAAACTACCCGCCTGCGAACCTGATCCTCATAATTTCTTAGAACATTTTGGCGTAGTCGGCAGGATCAATCGCAATTGAGGAGGGATTTTGATGCGAAACAATGTTTGGGAAAAGGAATAAGAAACCAGAAGGGCAGGCCGAGGCGGTTGCGGTCCCAGGATGGCAAGGGCCGTGGCATAGTGTAGCGGCCTGTTTGCGGAAGGGTGGGGGGCGACCGGAAAACTGGGAGGCCGAAGGCGTAGGAACCACCCCAGGGTTGCTGCTGTCCACCCTTGAGAAAATCCCGGTCCCCTCAAGGAACCCCTTGCCAGGGATCCAGAGGCGGATGTGGGCTTGTGCGGCGGCTTGTAAGCAGCAGTCTGACAGGCGTCAGAAGTTGGAGGCTGAAATAGCAACCCTTAAGCATGAGCAGGGGCTCAGTAGCGGGGATGCCTCCGTGTTAAGACAAGAAATTATAAAACTAAAGGCAGAAATAGCAGCACTAACGGAATTAGCGGGGCGGGCGATCACACATTTGTCGTCTAGTAAGCGGAAGAGTGAGCGAAAGCGCCCGCGCTCCGTGAACCCCACTCAAATAAGGGCGTTTGTGGCACAGCTAAATAATGGGGACGGCTGGGATATTGACCACTGGGACGGGAATATATGGGGGGACTCGGATGATCAGTACAAAGATGAGCTGCCACCCCAGGTGCGAGCGAATCCGGTCGTCCGGAGAAAACAGGTTCAGAGACGGCCTCCTGTTAGGTTTGAAGTGTTGTTGGATGATGAGGGAAATCCCCAACGAAACGAGCGAGGCGAGCCTATCCATCATGAGATCCCCCAGTTGCAACCTCCTCCGGAATTCTCCGAGTTAACGGAGGATTTTACTACGGAGGAAGTATTATACATTACTCAAAAGACCCGCCGAAATCCTGGGGAGCCCATTGAATTGTGGTTGGTGAGGCTTTTGGAAGAAGGAGGACAGCAAGTCCAGGTAGACTTTCAGGATGCGCCCAAATTTGGGGGATTGGCCAAAGATGCGGCAATAGACCTGGCATATAGACGACAGGCCAAAGATATGGTAGGGGAGAGGGGTACGGGGACTCTGTTCGGGATGTACGCCCGAGCGGTAGCAGAACAATACCCGTTCCCGTCTGACTGGCCACCCCTGGAAGGAATATGGACCACGATTAAGGAAGGAATACAAAGATTGACCCGGCTATGTGTACGGGATGCCTTGTTGTTAGGAGTCTTGGATGAGATAGAAAATGTCAACGTGAGCAAACAAGCCAGGGATCACCTGGTAAAAACGGCTCCCCCACATTATAAGCCGTTACTACTTACCATAATGTTGAGTGGCAAAGGAGAAACGTTGGGGGAGGCTCGGAGTATGATGCGGGAGATGGGAGGACTGGGAGACTGGGGGGCGCAGGGCCGGGGTAATAATGAGACTAGGGAGGGACGTCGCTCGGAAACTCGAGGTGACTCTAGATCCAACCCCAATCAAGGAGCCAACCCCGGACCCTCCCGCCGAGCCCTATGGCAAGCGTTGATGCAAGCACAAGTCCCGGTTGCGGACGTTGATGGGAGACCCACGAGAGAGCTGCAGGAAATGTGTAAACGAAAGGGACTTAAAGTGTCCAGGGTAGAAACTGAGGCCCGTGAACCACGGGTGACGGCAGAGGAATTGGTAGAGCTACTAATACAGAAATGCCAGTTCAGGGAGGCGGGGAACGTTGCTTCAGATAGAGGGAAAACCCCCACCCGACCGCAATGGGAGTCCTCCGAGGAGGAGGAAGGAGAGGTGACAACCCCTTACAGGGAATGTTGCAAGGTAGACCGGCGCACTCGCAATGCGAATAAGAAGGGGAAGAATAAGAGAGGAAGGGGTGCTAAACGCCTGTACCCGGCGTTGTCAGAAGAGGACGAGTGGGAGGACCAATAGGGATTGGGCCAAGCCCCGAAGATTTGCCCACAAACGAGCCAATGGTCGGCCGATGACATCAGACCACATGTGGCGGTGACCATTTATTGGCGCAAATCTGTTCAGACGGTTATGGCTCTAGTGGACACTGGGGCGGAGGCCACCCTAATCCATGGAACTCCCCATAAGTTTAAAGGAACCCCAGTCACATTAGTGGGATTGGGAGGAAACTTAATAGAAGGAAAAATGGTGCAATTACCCTTAGGGATAGGGGCAATGCCGATCAGGACCCATTCGGTAATCATAACACCGGTCCGCGAGTGGATCCTAGGAATGGACGTGTTGGCAGGGCTAACCTTATACCTGCGACACGGCAAATTTGAATTTGGAACCTTAATCCATTATCGCACGGTATTGGTGGGAAAAGTGAAAATGGACCCCTTTCCCATCCCAATAGCCGAAAAGGTGATCAGCCTGCGACAGTATAGAATTCCTGGTGGGCACAAAGAGATCTCCGCCACCATTAAGGAATATTTAGAAGCGGGGGTACTAAAAACGTGTTCGACTGCTTGGAATAACCCGTTGTGGCCGGTCCGTAAGGCTGATGGATCCTGGCGGATGACGGTGGACTATCGGCAATTGAACCGCCATACCCCTGCCCTGACGGCGGCGGTACCTGACGCCGTTACCATTATAGGACGAATACAACATCACCCTGGTACTTGGTACGGAGTGATCGATTTAGCTAATGCCTTTTTTACTATCCCAATCCCCGAAGATAGACAGGAACAGTTTGCCTTCACGTGGGAAGGTAGACAGTTCACATTCACACGGTTGCCTCAAGGCTATCTGCACAGCCCCACTATATGTCATAGGATAGTGGCGGAACATTTGGCAAGGTTCGAAGTGCCGGACCATGTAATGGTCTCCCACTACATTGACGATATAATGATACAAGGTAGTGGGCAGGCCCAGATACAAACACTGTTGGACGCATTAGTCCAACACATGAAGGGGTACGGATGGGAAATCAACCCGGCAAAGATACAAGGGCCTTCCCAGACTGTGAAGTTCCTGGGGATAATTTGGAATAAAGGGGAACGAGAAGTTACCGAGAAGGCCAGGGATAAAATTCAGGCCTTCGCAGTTCCTCACACGCAAAAGGACGTACAGCAATTTATCGGACTATTTGGCTTTTGGAGGCAACATATACCACATTTGGGACAGATACTGAGACCATTATACCAAATTACCAGGAAGAAGGCAGAGTTTGAATGGACTAACAACCATCAACTCGCCTTCGAGATGGCCAAACAAGCGATACAGCAGGCTGTATCCCTAGGAAAAATACAGTCAGGACCGGTCGAATTGCAGGTTTCGGCACAGGGAGACTATGCAAATTGGAGTCTATGGCAAAAACAAGGACGCGTAAGGAAGCCGTTGGGGTTTTGGTCTCGTAAACTACCCCCGGCGGGGGGGAGGTACACCCCCTTTGAGAAACAACTGTTGTCCTGCTACTGGAGCTTGGTGGAAACCGAGGCCCTGACAGCGGGACACGAAGTAATTATGAGAACGGCTATACCCATTCTCCCGTGGGTAATGAGTGATCCCACTACACATAGGATAGGGACGGCCCAAGAAAGTAGTATCATCAAATGGAAATGGTATGTGTCAGAAAGGGTGAAGACTGGGCAGAAGGGGGTGTCAGTCTTACATGAGCAAGTGGCGGAGGCCCCTGAGGGAGGGGAAGTGAGATTCGAGGTGATTGAATACACAGAATCACCTGTGAAACTTGGGAAAAGGTACGATGAGCTGACGTCGGAAGAGCAAGCCACTGCTTGGTTCGTGGACGGCTCGGCTCAATGGAAGTCAGGACGGCGTAGGTGGAAGGCCGCTGCGTATAATCCAAAGCAAGGGATTACATTGGAAGAATTGGGAGAGGGTAAGAGCAGCCAGTGGGCCGAGCTCAAGGCGGTGCATATGGTAATCATGCAGGCCGGAATTATTGGGGTACACCTATTTTCCGATTCATGGTCAGTAGTTAACGGGATGACTCAGTGGATGCCCACATGGCAGGCCAATCAGTGGATGATCCAAAGTCGGGAAGTATGGGGTAGGCCGCTGTGGGAGGAAATTTGGGAGAAGGCCCAGCATTTAAGGATATTTATCACACACGTGGACGCCCACACGTCCCGAAATGACGCAGAAGCCCTCCATAACCGATATGTTGACGGCATAGTTCGAGCTATGGTAATACAGAGGGACACCTCGGTGGACCTAGCCAGATGGGCACACCAAAAGGCTGGGCATTGGGGGGTACAAGGGACTCTACAATGGGCCCGGGATCGGGGTATAGACCTGCTGGTAGACGATGTAAAAACCGCAGTGAATCAGTGTGAGCAATGCCAACACCAAAGACAGGGAGTGCCTCAGCATATGATGGGGCACATTCACCGAGGAGAAGGCCCCGGCCAAAGCTGGCAGATGGACTTCGTGGGCCCATTGCCCACGTCCCAGGGATGCAGGCACATTTGCACAGCAGTGGACACCATGTCTGGGGTCCTGGTGACCCATCCTTGTCGCCATAATAATCAGCAGGCAACCCTGCGATGTTTAGATATGATAGAACAATTCTATGGGATGCCTATGCAGGTCCAGAGCGACAACGGTTCGCACTTTACGGGAGGGCGGATAAAGCAATGGTGCAACGATAATCATGTCGAATGGATATACCATGTGCCGTATCATCCGCAAGCAGCAGGACTGATTGAACGGATGAATGGGATCTTGAAGTCCTCTCTTCGGAAGGCGGGGGGGGCGAATGATTTGACAAATTGGAAAAAGAACCTCATCCGAGTTGTAAAACAAATTAACAATCGTCCATTGGGGAATGGAGTTACACCCTTAAATAGGATGATAAAGGTATGTGACACGCCCGAGGCGCGTCCCATTAAAATGTGGAAATTCGATGCGGAAGCGGAACTGCCAGTCCGGGCCACCCCGGCATCAGCGGGGCTTGATTTGCGGGCCTTGACTACCCGGACGTTGGTGCCCCAAGTGCCAACGGCAGTTAAAACCGGCTTGGGATTAGTTTGCCCTTCCGGGACTTATGGACACATTCTCCCACGATCTGGGTTATCACTGAAAGGGATCGATGTCATGGGTGGAGTTATTGACGCAGACTATCAGGGAGAGATTGGGGTTATCCTAGTCAACATCACCACCGAGCCCTACGTGGTTAATAAGGGGGATAAGATCGCCCAATTGGTAATTAAACCTTGTGACATGTCCACTGTGGAGGAGACGGGGGCCCCTACGAAAATAACCGAACGGGGAACGGGAGGTTTCGGATCCACTGATGTAAAGGGGGCTAAAGTTTGGGTACGCCAGCCAAATGGCCCTCCAAAACCGGCAGAAATAATCGCCCAAGGGAAGGATAGTTTGGTGACAATAATGTATCCAGGGGACTCAGCCTGGCATAATGTGCCGGCAAACCAATGCTACCCCCGAGAAACATGAGCCCACGTCTTCTCGTCACCATAGATCCGGATCATGGCATGGTGGTGGGCCCTGAATGTGCTATGGACTGTTGGAATCCTGGGTCGGAGTATGTCAAGACCCGGGTCGGAAGAAACGAAACACAATGCTGGTGCTCTGGGACAGATCGTCAGCTGGGAAGCCAGTGACCAAGAGCGAAGGCAGGACAATTTTACGTGCCCCTCCGGACAACGATGTGACATTATGACTATCACCAGCAATTGCACGTTGTATCGATGCAAGGGCAGCTTTGAGGATGCAAACACAACAGTGGCCCCGGGCTGCGCACTGACCATTCACACCCGGGTGAATATGTGTTCCGAAGGACAGTGTCATGAGGGTGGTATTGAATGGACTATTATTACCGCCAACGACGAAATGAGGATTACCAATGGGACGCCAATCACTGGCAGAGGCCCAATGGACTGGTTAATCAGGGGAGAGTCTGGCATCCCAAAACATCAACCACCTTCGATGACGTCGTCATTTGATGTTAAACTATGTGTCGGTGATAGCACTAACTGTAGTGTATGTGATGTTGTAACAACTGTGCCTAAAGTACACCACACGCATTTGGCCCCCATAGCATCGACTTGTCAGACAATGGCCAGCACCGCCGCACAAACCAATGTACATTGGCAAGTCCGACTGCCAGTCATACCCGAATGTAACCCTAAACGGCGACGACGGGCATGGTACGATACCTTGTTAGGAGGGGCAGGGACAGTAATGGGGATATCCAATGCTATAGACTCTGAAGTGACCCGTACTAAATTATCCAGTACGGGGCAAGCAACTGCACAAGGCCTGTACACTATTGGCCGATGGATGCCGTCGGCCATGATGACGCAGGAAGAGACTGCACGAATTTTGCTGCATTCCTTAAAATGGGAATTGGACGTGTGGGATTCGACTCAACGGCTGTTCAAAAATTTTACTGTACAGATGAACTGGACAATTTGCGGTATCCAAATGCTGCATGCACATTTGCAAAAAGAACGATTTTTACGAATAGTCACTTCGCCTAATGTTCAGGCCTGGCGAGGGGTGTGGAACGTATCTGAGAAATTATGGATGAACACCTATCCGGACAAAACATGGTGTAATGCAACGCTGTGTAAAGGACATTTTGTAACCTTGAATGTAACTGATTTTGTGACGGTGTGCCGATATTACGTATTGCCGGTCATTACATCTGATGGATATTACTTTCTCAAAACAAAAGGGAATTGGTTCAGTCCGGACACCAATCTTACCTATGACTTGTCCGCGTGTGAGCAGGCGGATCAAGGAAAGGCCTGTCTGTTGATGGATCGATATCGAGACCCGTGCCTTACAGAAGACACGGCTTTGTGTGAATGGATGATTGAGGCACCCCGAGATATGATGTGGCAGATTGGTCCCCATACGCTCTGTGTGGCCACTAGTCATGCCCATGCCTTACTCCCGACGACCCCTTTTTCAGGTTGCCTTAACGCAACACCTCACCACTATGCAGTGGCAGGTATGGCTGCACCCTTGGAGTATCTCGCTAGAGCGTTTTAAACAGGCCCTCGATCGCTCGGAAGAGCTAAAGCAGATATTGCGACAACATCAAATCAATGTTACCCGGGTGACTGTGTCCACCTTTATACATGGCCAAAAGGTAGTACACGCTGCTCATGTAGTAGAGGTGGAATCCGCCCATCACTGGTGGGATCTGTTCAATGGGCTGTCAACTACGGCACGACGTTCCCTATTTCCTCCGTTGTTCATTTTAATCGGAGTTTTAGTGATTCTGACCTGTTGTAATATACTGACCTGTACGTATGTTTGCCGTGTGCGGCAGCAACTGGAACAAAACATGTACATGTTATAACAATGTATTGCTTATTATTATGTATTTGTATAATCGTTACATGTATTGGGCCAATCAGTGGAATGTAATATAAGGGGTTAACATGGTGTCCCAATACATGCAAGATTGGATCCAGGCACCAGTTGACCTCGAACACAAGACGTTGCTAAGAGACTTCCTGTTATCTACTGAAGGGAGTCGGAGCCGAAACCGCATGGGAACAATGCCCAGTACTAAATAATGTGTTGGACGAGTGCCCAACGCGGACTCAGTGAACTCGGCAAGTAGCGCATATATAAGCCTGGAAAGTCCCCAGTTCGGGGAGTCTGCTCCGGGTTAAGCTAATCGCTGAGCGTGGGTCACAGGCGGCACCTCCGCAGAACTGACGGCTCCCAGTTCCAGTAATTCGTGGAGTAAGTATATAGCCAATTATGCCAGACCCGTTGTGAGTATCGGACCTGGTTTCTATCCTATGTAGGCTAGGTAGGAAACAAGCAAAATAAAATAATATTATCCTAGCAAGCTAGTCTCCTGTTCTTTGTTTCCGCATCAAACTACCCGCCTGCGAACCTGATCCTCATAATTTCTTAGAACAAAAGGGTACTCTATCTTCCAAAAAGTTCTATGTTTGTAAGGTCACTGAAGGATACCGAGACTTGAATGGTGCAAAATGCAGGGTGTGATAAAAGGCAGTTTTTGTAAACTTACCATTGAAAAAAAAACCTTCCTGTTATAATGAGGTTGTTGAAGAATTAAATAATCTTTCCCCTCTTTTATTTAATGAATTTGAATTTTGATCTTCTTTATCACATTATTGTGAAAGTACTCATATCCTTCCTTAGGTAAGGAGGCCAAAGCTATACACACCATTCCAGGTGTGGTCTCACCAAAGCCCTATATAATTGTAGTAAGATTTCTTAACTCTTATACTCCAATCCTCTTCGAAATAAAGGCTAATATGCCATTTGCTGCCCAATTGCCTCCTGTACCTATATGTTAACTTTGTGATTCATGTACAAGGACACCTAGATCCCTCTGAATATCAACATTTCACAATTTCTCATCATTTTAAAATTTCTACTTTCCTATTTTTCCTTCCAGAGTAGAAATCTTTACACTTACATTCCACCTGCCATATTCTTGCCCACTCACTTAACCTGTCTGCAGCCTGTTTCACTTTCCTCATTGTTTACTTTCTCATCTAACTGTACCATCAGCAAACTGGAAACATTGAACTTGGCTTCACTATTTTACATTTCAGTTGAATCTCACAGAATCCTGTCAGACACAGCATTACTGGTGGCCAAGAAAAAGACCCAATTCATTACTGCTCTCTCTCTCTGATCTTCCTCCTGCCCCCAGTCTTCACTAGAGGAATGCCATCATCGGTCTGGCCTTGGATTTACTCACCGCTCTTGTTAGATTTTGAACTTTGCATCCTTCCTGTCAACATTGAATCTGCTTGCGCCCTCTCCCAAGTGAATTGATCCACAATGTAACAGGTGCTTCCATTCTTGTCCTATTGTCACAACTGATGTGCCCTCAAAATCTGCAGCCTCTAAATAGGAATCTCCAACTGGCATACAGATTATCTGGTCATTTGTTTCATTACCGTTTGTTGGATCTTGCTTTACAAAGATTGGCTGCGACGTTTTCCTATATTACAATAGTGATGACCCTTCATTGGATGTGATACACAGATATCCTGAAAAACTGAAACACCCTGTACAAAAATGTAAATTCTTCCTTAGCTTTATCTTACTTTGTGCTATGGTCTTCAATGAACTCCTGTGACCTCCCTGAAACCAGCAGTGTCCTAATAATTTCACCTTTATATGTTATCAGACCTCAGAATCCTCCAGATGCTGTCTTAGGTGAGAAGACTCGCTAAATATCAAGTTTGACTGATGCCAAACAAAGATATTTTCTGCTTTCAGCCAACCTGAGATAGGGGAAGAGGAGGAACCACAAGTGAATTTTGTGACTTAACTGAGATCTAAAATTGGTGTCATTCGAATGGGGCAGTGACATGAACAAGCATCCACCTGGTTCTAATCCAGGCTGTTACCTTCTTTAATCTACATATCAGGATAGGATGCGATGCATGTGATGTGTACTCTTTCTCCCTGTTGTGAACTTGTCAATGACAAAGTGAGGTCCTCCAAACCCAACACTGTTGGCTTCTCAATGTTGACAAATTGAGAAATTGAGTAAAGTTGCCTTTAAACTGCAACTTAGCATTGATGCAGAATCAAGATAATGATTACCTGGACAGAGGAGATAGGGAGAAACTGTTCCCATTGGTGGAAGGATCAAGAAGCAGATTTAAGATAAATGTCAAAAGAAGCAAAGGCAACATGAGGAAAAGCTTTTTAAACAGCGCGTGTTTAGGATCTGGAATGTATAGCTTGAGAGTGTGGTGGAGACAGATTCAATCAAGGCTTTTAAATGAGAATTTGATCATTATCTGAAGAGAAAAAATTGCAGGGCTAGAGGGAAAAGGTGCTTGGCCTAAATAGCCAAGTGGTTATGGTACTGGGCTTGTAAACCCAAGATCAAGAGTTCAAATCTCACAATGGCAAACTATAAAAAACAGTGTAACTTTATCTGAATCGGAACAGATGGAAACATGTTTGTACTCGAAAGAGTTACAGGGAAAAGGCAGGGAAGTACGACTAGATGAATTACTCTTGCAGAGGGCCAGCATGGGCACAGTCTGAAAGGCCTCATTCTGCACCTTAGCCGTTCTATGATTCACTCTTAGAACAGGAGTAAAGTTCCCTATAGGAGGGAGTCTCATGCCCCTTCTCTTTGGAGTCAATTTGGTCCTTCACACCTGAGTCAAGCTAACTGCAAGCAGGGCAACCAGGCATGGGCAATAAATGCTGACCTTGCCATTTCTAAATCCCTAACAAAGCTTTTAGATATCCACAAATACAACAGCACCTGGTGAGAAGGAATCTCAGCAAGTTGATGTAGCTTCCAGTAATATAACAATCCAAATATAGGCCTACCTTCTATGCTCTTTTTATTATTCTTGATCTGCAATGCTATCTGATCTAAAAAGTAAGATGAAGTACTTCAGTTAGCAACTGGTTAATAATGGAAACAATTACAAAAGGAGTCGTAGATCTGCGCAGCCTACCTTTGCCCCAGGGATCTTGATGCATAAGTTCTCCTTGAATTGCCATATCCTTCACTGAATACTGGAGCTCCACTGCAAAAGAGCAAATTAAAATTTAATTTTAAATGAACAGCAAACGGCATCGCGCAGCCCTAAACACGGCTCTGTAAAAGTTACACAAAAACAGAATTACCTGGAAAAAGTTAATTCATATTCAATGAATTGGTTTAAGAGGGTCAGAATGAAACCTGGCCAACCGCAGATAGCAAGGGAAACCTGAGGTAGAAACTCTTACTGATGATAATCTGCTGGAATTAATGGGTGGAGCTTTTAATAGAAATACGTCAAAAATAGTATTAATTTATAAAGTGCATTTCAGCTTTAAAAATCTGCTATTCTTTTCCAATGGATGTCAGTTGAGTTATATGATTTACGAATGACCCACAAGGTGTATTCGGGAGTATGAAATGATCTTAAATGATTTCAGTATTTACTCACTGCCTTGGTCCCGTTCAGCTGCCTCTCAGTTTTTTCACTCCGGCTCCGAACTTTCCCCAACTCGGGGCGCAGGTGCCGCCACCTACTGGACAGAGACATGATCCGCAGCTCTAAATTTCAACCCGAAACACTGGGGACCACTTACTTTTATAAACAGACTTTTAAAAATTACTACAATGTTATTAAATAAACCGTGTTAATGCAAGTAAAACCGTTCAGCGCCATCCAAATTTTACAACAAAGTAGTTGGTTGATTTTCAAACCTGAAGACAAAAGATTACTTCAGATTTGGAGAGCTGGGAGGTAAAGAGCATGGACCTGCAGGAGTCAGCAAGGAATATGGAATAGCCTCTGGGCCCACCTCGACCAGCTATTCTTGACTTAAAAAAGTCCAGATACCTGATGGCCATTTTAGCTATCCTGCTACTCTCTCAAAAGTGGTGAAAAAGGATTGCACATCACTCTTCAAATTTTGGAATGAACCTTGTGCACTTAAGGGCTGCAGAGATTGGTTTTGGTGTCGTGCATTAGAGTCATAGAGGTCTACAGCACAGAAAAAGGCCCTTCGGCCCATCGAGTCTGCGCCGGTTAAACAAATACTGAACTATTCTAATCCGATTTTCCAGCACCAGGCCCATAGCCTTGTATGCCATGGCATCGCAAGTGCACATCCAAATACTTCTTAAATGTTAAGAGGGTTTCTGCTTCTACCACCCTTTCAGGCAGAGAATTCCACATTCCCACCGCCCTCTGGGTGAAAGAATTCTTCCTCACATCCCCTCTAAACCTCCTTACCCTTACCTTAAATCTATGGCCCCTGGTTATTGATCCCAAGGGACAAAGTTCCTTCCTGTCTACCTTATCTATGCCCCTCATAATTATATACACCTCAATGATGTCCCTCCTCAATCTCCTCTGCTCCAGGGAAAATAACCCCAGTCTATCTAATCTCTCCTCATAACTAAAACTCTCCAGCCCAGGCAACATCCTGGTAAATCTCCTCTGCACTTTCTCTAGTGCAATCACATCATTTCTATAATGTGGATTCCAGAACTGCACGCAATACTCTAGCTATGTCCGAATCAGCATTTTATACAGTTCCAGCATAACCTCCCTGCTCTTATATTCAATGCCTCAGCTAAAAAAGGCAAGTGTCCCATTGCCTTCTTAACCAGCTTATCTACCTGTCCCACTACCTTAAGGGACCGGTGGACATGCACACCAAGGTCCCTCTGATCCTGGGTACTTCCCAGGGTCCTACCATTCATCACGTATTCCCGTGCTATGTTTGTCCTGCCTAAGTGCATCACCTCACACTTATCTGGATTAAATTCCATTTGCCACTGATCAGCCCATCTGACCAGCCCGTCTATATCCTCCTAAAATCTAAGGCTATCCTCTTCAATATTTACCACCCCATCAATTTTCGTGTCATCTGTGAACTTACTGATCAACCCTCCTACATTCAAGTCTAAATCGTTTATATGTAGCACAAACAGCAAGGGACCCAACATCGATCCCTGTGGAACACCACTGGACACAGGCATCCAGTCACAAAAACACCCCTCCACCATCACCCTCTGCTTCCAGCCACTCAGCCAATTCTGGATCCAATTTGCCAAATTGCCTTAGATCCCAAGGGCTCTTACCTTCATTTTCAGTCTCCCATGCGGGACCTTATCAAAAGCCTTGCTGAAGTCCAAGTAGACTACGTTAAATGCATTGCCCTCACCTACACACCTGGTCACTTCTTTGAAAAATTCAATCAAATTGGTCAGACATGCCCTCCCCTTAACAAAACCATGCTGACTGTCCTTGATTAATCCCTGCCTCTCCAAGTGTAGATTAATTCTGTCCCTCAGAATTGCTTCTAATAGGTTCCCCACCACTGGGGTTAGACAGACTGGCCTGTAGTCCCCCGGTTTATCTCCTCCCTTCTTCAATAACGGTATCACATTGGCTGTCCTCCAGTCCTCTGGCACCTCTCCTGCAGACAGAGAGGTATGGAGAATTATCGCCAGCACCTGCTATCACCTCCCTTGCCTCACTCAATAGCGTGGGATACATTTCATCCGGGCCTGGAGAGTTATCTACTTTTAAGCCTGCCAGACCACTTAGAACCCCCTCGCTTTCTAAGTTAATTTCTTTATTTATATCACGGTCCTTCTGCTTGATTTCCATACCTATGTCGTCCCTCTCACTTGTGAACACCGACACAAGGTTTTCATTTAGAACCCTACCTACGTCTTCCGGCTCCACACACAAATTACAACTATGGTCCTTAATGGGCCCTCCTCTTTCCCTAGTTATCCTTTTACTCTTAACATACAGCTTTCAGTTGTTCTGTGCTTAGGGATGCTAACATTTTGCTGTTTAAGTCTCCTTGTTCTATCATATCTGTGCATTGAAATTTGTCATGTTGTTAGTGTGAGGGGAAGGGAATTTGCTGTATAGTTTAATTGTGGTTAAAGTTTGTTACAGCCACTGAACTTGCCATCTTGGTTTCCAGTTGGTTCCTTTTGTATATGATTTGGCTTGTTTCTTATATTTGGACTCTGGTAAAATTTTTGGTCAGGTTTTGGCTCACTTTTAAGGGATCCACCCAAAACCTGAGCTCCCAATTTCTGTTACAGACAGGAGAGAGGCAAATTGAACTTTTTTTTCCTCTCACCGCCTGTCCATAAGGAGGGTGTTTTTAATTTGCGTGGCCTAATTTTATAAGTAACTCACAGCAAACTCTCTTTATGATTAACTCAGAAGGTTAGTTTATCCCACATTCAAACGCATAAGGGGGTATATTCACAATCACACACACACACATACATATAAAATAAGGTGGATAGAAAAGAGGGAGTTTAACAACGACGGATAACAACAGTAAATGAACCACAGAAATGAATATTAGGCCATGTGATTGTCAGACTCCAGAAAGTCAAAATCCAGAGGTGGATTCCTTCATGGAGAGGCTCCAATTCTGGTGGTTTCCTGTCTGAAGACAGCGGCATAAAATTCCTTTAAAGTGGAGACCTGTCAGCAAGATGGAATTATATTCAGAGTCTTGTTCTGCTTGGCAGGTAGTGGCCAGTGGCTTCCAGATGAATAGGTTTCAGTGAGCTGAGATGTGTTGCTGGCTGCTTGTTCAGCCGGGAGCCCTGCTGTTGTTCTTTTCAGGTTGGAGGTAATCAGCAGACTGCTTGTTTCTCAGTTCTTAAGTGAATGTAGTGTTTTCAAACTGGTCACTCAAGACATGTGACCTCCTTCCTTCAGAATGATTTCAAAAGGGATGTTTATCTGGTGTTTGGGCCTGGCTTTTGCTGTATGGTTTATAATATCCCAGTCATTAGCCTCTCAAAGAGTCACCTCACCATCAGGTTGAGGACCCTGTTTCAGGAGCCATTGTATGAGCAGGCCTTATGATTCTGTTAGAGGGGTACGCTTATAAAGATGCAAATTACGCCCATTTTCCCCTCAATGGTCCCCTTTTGAATTGGACCTGGACAGTCCCAGATGTGAGATGGGTCTGTTAAGACCTTTGCAGTTTCAATCTCTGCGCATTTCAATCCCTGCACAACCCCTGGTTTTGTGATTATACTACTTTTACAATGGCTTGTGAAATTCTACAAGGATGAGGGGGGAACTCTTCTGTTCTTGTAACTCCTATTGGAAGCTTCCAGGACAGATGGCCAATCATGTGAGACATGTGACCTTTAGCAGTCATTTTTTTAGTTCAGCAAAAGTCCATTTTAATATAACAAAAAAAATAAAGTTTGATGTATACAATTTTGATTTTTTTCATGTCTTATTGACATGCCTTAGTGTCATTGGAGACTGGACCTAAGTTGGGAGATGCATATCAAGATCCCATGGAAATCCTGATGTGTACACACACACTGAAATTGCTGGGGAGTTTAAACTTCTGATGGGCTGATTTCCATTGTCCGGGACCCAACATGAATGCTTCTGACACTGAGCTCAGTGTCAAAAATTTGGGCCAGATAAGCAGGACCTAACTGGATAAATTACCCAGGAAATGTTAGGCTGTTTAGTCAGTGTAACTGAAATGAGCATCACAACCGACCCTCCCAATCGCACTACTCCCCCGCCTCCTGAACCCACTACCTCAGCTGACTACCCCTCAATTTGATCCAACTACCCACTTCCTGACTGCCCCCAATTCAATTCAACTACCCCACTGCCTGATTACTCCCTAACTCAACCTGACTACCTCCCTGACCCAACCAGCCGTCCCCACCAACCCGACCCAAATACTCGCTAAGCTAAACTGACTACACCCCACCCGACCAGGCCCCGCCTGACTAGCCACTAGCCCATTCATTCACCCACAAGATCAGTCACCTACTCACTCACTTACACCTACTCACCCATCCACCTTCTCTCACCAACTCACCCACTCAGTCACCCACCCACTCATCCACTCGCCCACTCACTCAACCACCCTCTCAGACACTCACTCACTCACCCACTCATGCATTCACTCCCCCTCCGAAAGACTTCAGACCTTTAAAAACATACCTGAATAGGGCAGATACACCATGGCATGGAGATGTGTCCTTTTTCCACCCGCCATTGATGCTGCAGTCATGATAGGAAATCTTGGCTGAGCAATCACAAAAAGGCCAAGCTGCAGAAATCTTCACAGGCAGTGGAAATCCAGGGAGCATCTCCACTGATTGGAAGATCTGGGCCATCATCTCAGGAAGTCTGGCAAGCTGAGACTGTTCATCAATGTCAACCCTGGCATCCCATAAATCAGGAGATAAACTCTTAAAAATCAAGAGATTTGGTAATAAAATTTTTGCCAAAAATGAACTAGTGTCAGTTGACAGTTATTTCTAAACCTCATTTGTGGTTTTTTTTAATTTCTAACAGGATACATCAAACTCCACTTAGTCCCACAGTTTAGCTATGATAATAAAACCAGATCCAGAGTGTGGTACTCAGAGATCCTTGATCTCCATGCTGTCCATTCCAGATTTAATTTTCTTCCTGCTTCCACTCCAAATTAAGATTAATTACTATTCCCAAAAGAAAGGGAATCAAGTTCCATGTGTTTATATTTGTAACTTCTACAGTTTTAGCCCATTGGGGAATGAACTCTGTGCATTGACACCATAGGTGCTAAAACTTAAGCTTCTGCCATCAGCTGATTTGTAGACTCAGGGGTCGGAAGGTCTTGTAGCACAGTGTGCAGCGTCTCTACCTCTGAGCCAAAAGCACTGGGTTAAAGTTCAAAACTGGACTTTGATGGCCATGGAAGGTGTGTTTGTGGCATGGCTAAGCAGGTTGATTGCCAATTTGAAAATGCTTCTGAAGTGCCTGTGGCAAGTGGTAAGAGTGGGGTGTTTCTTGGTCAGTGGCAACACAACAACCTCCCTGCTCTCGTGCCACGGGCTCAGGAGGCAGAATTTTGGTGGCCAAAAGGGAACTGAGGCAGGCAGGCATGTGTGTAATTTCCCAATGCCAACCATTGTGCTAGTTTCCTGATGCCATTCCGATGCCCACCAAATCTGCTGAGGCAAGGGAGTTGGATGGTGGGATGGAGTGGGGAGGTTGGGGGTAGGCGTAGGCGGGGCCAGGCAAACTGTCCCCTTTGGAACAATGACTAAATAAGCCTGTCAAGAAGCACGTTGTCAGCTCAACAAGGGCTGCAATTTGTGTGATCAACACTTGATCTGGAACAGTTCAAGTAGAAGGAGGCGACATCGCAGTGATGAGCCAGTCATGGTAGCACCACTCAATGCAATTGGCACATAAAAGGATGCATGGCTCGAGGGGCACTCGTTCATCGACACATGGTTTCAACAGGTGAGCAGAGTTAGCTGAGCAAGTGGTCTGTGAGCATTTGGTCAGTTGAAGAGGTCCTGAGCACCACTCCTGGGCGTGCCCTGGGGCTATCAGAGAATCCTGGGACCATCAGAGGGGGTGTCTAGTAAGTATTGTGAGTGCAGCTGACTGCAAGCAGGGCAACAGCTGGACGTAGGATTAAGCTACTTGGAGATAGGAATGGGTAACAATGAGGATCCACATTCTCAGGAATACAATGCTAAGATCCTTGGCCAAATCCCCCAAGATGTTGGTAAGATCCAGTTAGGGACCAATAATATTTTGTTTTAAGTGGACAAAGTTTGAGATTCAACACACTTGCTCAGTGAAGAAAGAAACAAGATTTCATGAACAAACAAAAATAAACATTACTGTACAAGTTCAGAAAGATAAAACAATTTACGATATCTATCTTATACTCTAACATTCAGGGTAAATATGAAGTACATTTGAATTAACAGGAAAACTATGGTCGAACACACCAGACTACACAATAAATGGCAGATGTGACCAAGACAGGCTCCATGAATTTTTCAACAACACACCCAGACGTTAGTCATACTGTGAGTCAGCCAATCTCACTGAAACTTTGTCTCTCTCACAAGGATTTCCAATCTTTACCTTCGAAGATCTCGTCTTGGAATTCTTTCCAAGAGTCGTTCCAACTTAGATGGCTTCAACAACGGCCCAACTCACAGGTTTTCAACTTCGTCTTCTCTGTTCCCTCGATTCCTGACTATACTCAAACATCAACTTACCAGCACAATTTCAGATCTACAGCTGTGCTGAGCAGAACAATACTGCTTCAAAGGGATATCTTTGTCCCAACAACCTGCAAAACAAAGTCACCGACCTTCCACTGCCTTCTTGGATCTTCAGAGATGCTCCTGAGCCCTCTCCAATTACCAGGCTTAGAGGGCATCAACAATGGCCCACTTCAAAGGGTTTCAATCTTGCCTTTTGAGATTCCATTCCCAATGACCAAATTACAGGCACAACTTCAGATCATTGGCCATGCCAAGCAGAATGCTACTGTTTCAAAGGGGAACTTTTGCCTTAGCATCCCTCTTCAATTGCCAGGGCTTCTCCTGAGCCCTCTTAAAGTCTGCTCCCTGCAGCCCTTTCACTAACTTGAAGCCTATTTCTCTGCTCCTTTCTTTTAACTGAACCTAACTAGGACCTGTTTTTGTGCCCTGTCTTTGTCTCCTACCTGGATCCTCCTTTTGGGATCGTTTCCTGTTTCCCTCCCTTGTCCCTGCCTGAGACAATTCTTGGGATTGGTCCCTGCCCCCCCCCCCCACCCCCCACACTCCCCACCCCACTCCTGCCCTTTGTCCCCTGCTTGGAACTCTTCTTGGGATCTTTCTCTATACCGGTCCCTTGTTCCCTACCTGGGACACTTGTTGGCTGTGGTACACTGCACCCGGTCACCTGACCTGGGATTTTCGTGCCATTTTCTCTTTATGTTCGGCGTAAACGGCCTGTGGTGGGCATGAAGAATGTAAAGATACAGAACTGCACATGTGCTCCCGGCCTGCACATGCTCAGAAAGTCTGCAGAGTTTCGGGGCTTGGAGTTCTTGACCTCCAAACTCAGCGAGGTAAGTATATGTTTTCATAACACCCATCCCTTTGGAAGAAAGAAAGCTTAACCACAGTGAAGGAACACAAATTGTATCATCTGTCATCATCAATGACTGATCTGCCTCAGTATCTCTCAAAATATTAATTTGTTTATTTGTTTTGTTGGAGAATTAAGGAAACGCATTTCCCTTCAAGACAAAACCTCTACAATCTCCATTAGCCTGACTCCCTTTAGCAGTAGTCAAGGAGAATTGCCTTGATTACCCTAAGACATATCCCCCTTTCTGGTAGGTTCAGAGGGAACATATTTCGCTTGTACAATTGCAATGGTTTTCCTTTTCTGATATAGTCTTTTTGACAGACTCCTTAAGCATTCTTATTACTGCCACCAATTTACCATTCAGCTTCCAACATGGGCTTAGAAATGTCCTGTCTTATGGCAGTAAAAGCATACTGGTTTCTTTGTACCACTTTTATCCTTTACACTATTGTTTTTCTTGAGTGCAACATATTCTGCCTTCTCCATAAAGTTGGCCTCTATTCTGTTCCACTAGCTTCCTTGTGGGTTTACAAATGAAGATCTACTGTCCCCTAACTGCCTATGTGATATATCATATCAATGTGCCAGAACCACTGCTTCTTCTTTCCTATGGTCTTCCAGGCGTGACCTAATAGCTGTTAGAATGCTATTTTGAAGTTCTTCTAGTATCATTAGCTCCGTCATATTCTCAAAACTTTGTTCTAACTTCAGGGATTGAAACCACCAGTCCCCCAACATTTCTTTCTCGCAAGCAAATTCTACAAATATTTAATTCAGTCTCTTCTTTAAAGTCTACAATTTCAACTGATATGCTTCAGGGACAAGCTTGTAAGCATTAAGTACTGCACTTTTAACTAACTCAGAACCTAAGGATTTTTCATCCAAAAGGCTAGAATTCACATCCATAGCTTTCCTGACCAAAACATTTTGCAAAATGAGAGTCTGTGTATTCTTTGGCCCCTTAAGCTTTGTAGCCACCTATTCAAATGAGATAAAGTATCTCTCAACTATGTCTTTTGTGAATTTAGGCAGTAAAGGAAGATTTTTTGTTATACCGAGTGAGACTTGGTTCCGCATCTGAACTACTAAATGCTCTTTCATCCTGTCATCTAAGTTTTTCTCTAGCCAGTTCATTCTGTCTGATTTCTTTCTCTCTTTGAAACTCAAATTTTCGCATTTCCATTTCTTTTGCTGTTTCTTTTTCTTTCTCCTACCTCGCTAACTTCTCTCTCTGGAGTTCAAATTCAAGTTCAAGCTTTCTCATTTCTTTTTCCATTTCAAGTTGCTTCATTTCTGTTTCTTTTTCAAGTTCAAGCTTCATCTGTAATTCCAGCTAACTTAGCTGAATAGCTATCTCGATTGACTTTTTCTTCCAATCCAAGATGCTGTGCTATTACCTCAATCATTTCTGCTTTCTTAGCCCCTGCTTGTAACTGTAAATTAAACACTTCTGCTAAGGTGATTAAGCGAGCCTTTCACTCAGGGATAAATCTTCCCTCTCCAGAAAAGTCTTAGCAATTGACAAAGCCAATTTGCTTTAAAATCAGTATAGAAAAATTCACCATGGAAAACTTATCAACCTTAACCTCAGCAAGTGTCAGCACTCATATTTGTCTGTGGATTTGAAAACCCGCAGGAGCCCACAACTCATAGCAACATAGAAGCATAGAAACTAGGAGCAGGAGTTGGCCATTCGGCCCTTTGAGCCTGCTCTGCCATTCATTATGATCATGGCTGATCATCCAACTCGATAGCCTCCCCCCGCATTCTCCCCATAACCTTTCATCCCATTCGTCCCAAAATCTATATCTAACTCCTTGAAAACATACAATGTTTTGGTTTCAACTACTTTCTGTGGTAACGAGTTCCACAGGCTCACCACTCTCTGGGTGAAGAAATTTCTCCTCATCTCAGTCCTAAATGGTCTACCCCATATCCTCAGACTGTGACCCCAGGTTCTGGACTCCCTCACCATCGGGAACATCCATCCTGCATCTACCCTGTCTAGTCCGGTTAGAATTTTATAGGTTTCTATGAGATCCCCCCTCATTCTTCTGAACTCCAGCGAATATAATCTTAATCAACTCAATCTCTCCTCATATGCCAGTCCCACCATCCCAGGAATCAGTCGGGTAAACCTTAGCTGCACTCCCTCTATAGCAAGTACATCCTTCCTCAGATAAGGAGACCAAAACTGCACACAATATTCCAGGTGTGGTCTCATCATCACCCTGTGCAATTGCAGCAAGACATCCCTGTTCCTGTACTCGAATCCTCTGGCTATGAAGGCCAACATACCATTTGCCTTCTTTACCACCTGCTGCACCTGCACGCTTACCTTCGGCGACAGGTGTACAAGGACACCCAAATCTCGTTGCACATTCCCCTCTCTCAATTTATAGCCATTCAGATAATAATCTGCCTTCCTGTTTTTGTTACCAAAATGGATAACATCACATTTATCCACATTATACTGCACCTGCCATGCATTTGCCCACTCACTCAGCTTGTCCAAATCACACTGGAGCATCTCTGCATCCTCCTCACAGCTCACCATCCCACCCAGCTTTGTGTCATCTGCAAATTTGGAGATATTACATTTAATTTCCTCATCTAAATCATTGATATATATTGTGAATAGCTGGGGTCCCAGCACCGATCCCTGCAGTACCCCACTAGTCAATGCCTGCTATTCAGAAAAAGACCCGTTTATTCCTATTCTTTGTTTCCTGTCTGCCAACGAGTTTTCTATCCATCTCAATACACTAGCCCCAATCTCATGTGCTTTAATTTTACACGCCAATCTCTTATGTGGGACTTTGTCATAAGCCTTCTGAAAGTCCACATAAACCACATCTACTGGCTCCCCCTCATCAACTCTACTAGTTATATCCTCAAAAAATTTCAGTAGATTTGATAATCGCGATTTCTCTTTCATAAATCCATGCTGACTCTGTCATGTTACAATCCTTGGCCAGACCCCAGGTTGGTGGGTGAGATTAGATTAGGGACCAACATCGTTTGTTTAAAGTAGGCAGAGCCGGAATTTTCCAGCCCTCCTTGTGACGGGTTCCCCCACAGCAGGGCCAGTGAGCCATTGAAATCTCCATTTTCATTGGCAGGACTGGAAGATCCCACTGGCATGAGGTGTTGAAAAATTCCAGCCAAAGGTTGAGATTTAAGACACGTATTAATAGAATAAAGCCCCAAGGTTCCATAGGTTTTGAACAAACAAAAATAAAATGTATTATACAAGTTCAGAAAGATAAAACGATTTATAATATCTATCTTATACTCTAACATTCAAGTATGAGGTACATGTGAATTATAGGCAAACTGTGGACGAACACACCACACTACAGAATAAATGCCAAATGCGACCAAAATAGATTCCAGGGATTTCTCAACAGCCCAACCAGACGTTAGCCACTCTGCAAGCCAACCAGCCTCACTGAAACTTCATCTTTTTCACGAGGGTTTCAAATCTCCATATTCAAATGTCTTGCCTTGGAATTCTCTCCAAAAGTTGCTTCCACTAGGATGGTTTCAATGACAGCCCGCCTCACAGGTTTCAATCTTGCCTTCCAAGGTTACATTCCCTTGGATTTCTGACACTCATGCATCAACTTACAAGGACAATTTCAGATCTCTGGCCATGCCAAGTAGAACATCACTGCTCCAAAGGAGTACCTTTGCCCCAACAGCCCTCTTAAAGCCTGCTTCCCGCAGCTCTTTCTCTAATTGGACACTGTTTCTCCTTTTCATAACTCAACTGGGACCTGTGTCTGCCCGCTCTCTTTGTCCCTTACCCGGGACTTCCTTTTGGGACCTCTCCTTGTCCCCCTCCATTGTGCATTCCTTTTCTGATTAAAAGCTGGCTGACTAAAAACTGACTCCCCTAGAAGTGCTGTTCACTGACCCTTGAACAGATCTGGCAACCTATCGCAGCACTCCAAGGGGATTCCACCCTTGTTACTAGGCAGGAACAAATTTTACAAGCAGTGGAACATCCTGTACCTTAAATGTTACAACCTCCACACACTACAAACTTACATAGCACACAGAAACACAGAATGAATGGATTTCATAACACACTGAAGATTTACACAGTCAAATCCAAAGCTAACCGAGCCCAGCAATATAGATTCAGAATCTACTAAGAACAAAGCCCAGGAAGAGAATGCAGATACCTCACAGAGGCTAAAAGAACTTGAGTCTGCACTTAGCACAAAACTCACAAAAGACTATGTCCAGTATCTTCCGGTTCCGCCACCAGGATCTTCCAGTTCTGCTGAAAGTGAATGGACTTTTGGCTGGCCTGCCGCATCCCGTGTGGTGGATCCCGCCATGGTGAGGCCAGAAAATCCCAGCCTATATGTTTGTTGACATTAAATTGTTCAAACTCCTACAAAATAATGCTATTGAAAATCCAATGATATTTGACAACACATAACAGGGATTTAAAAAGTGGAAATGGATAGAAGGCACTAACCTTTCCTGACCTGACCACAACACCAAAAAGAGATTTAATTATGTGTCTCATCCGAAAAGGTGACGAAAAGCTCAAAGTTGAAAGATGAAAAAACTGTTGTTGCAGACAATGCCAGCTGTAGAAACTTTAGATTTATGTGTGGATGTCAGAATGATTGCAGAATGTATGTTCATATTTCTCTTGCTTCACCATGAAAACAATGTGAAAAAATGGAATCAAGATTCCATTTGTTTCTGGCTGGTGGGGGCATACTATGCCCTGTAAAGACTTATCATATTCATCGGGCCTGTTTCTGGTGAAGGTGGGGCCGGTATAAGTCAGACGGGTTGCACTTGAGCCAGAATGGGACCAACATCCTTGCAGGGAGGTTTGCTAATGCTGTTGGGGGAGGGGTATAAACTAATTTGGCAGGAGAATGGGATACAGAGTGGAGGTACTGTAGGCGGTGATGAAGAGCCAAACATAGAAGAGAAACTAAGTCAGTCTGGAAGGCAGAGCAAATATAGACCTGTTAAGGCACAAGGGAAAAATGCAAGGCTGGATTGCATCTATTTTAACACAAGGAGCCTTACAAGTGAGGCAGATGAATTGAGGGTGCTGATTAACACATGGGAATATGATATTGTTGCTACACAGAGACATGGTTGAGGGCAGACTGGCAGCTCAATGTTCTAGAATATAGAATTTCAGGCATGACACAGGGAGGTGTAAAAGAGGAGGTGGCATTGCACTATTGATCAAGGAGTCAATTACGGCAGCAAAGAGAGATGGTATCTTAGAAGATTCCTCAAATGAGACCATATGGGCAGAACTTAACAACAAAAAGGGGAAAATCATTTTCCTGGAAGTGTACTCTAGGCCCCCAAACAGTCAGGGGAAGATAGAGGAGCAGATATGTAGGCAAATCTCAGAGAAGTGTAATAATAGTAAGGAATTTCAACTTCCCCAATATTAACTGGGATAGTCTTAATGTGAAAGGCTTGGAGGGGGCAGAATTCTTAAAGTGCATCCAAGAGAGCTTTTTGAGCCAGCACGTAGAAAGTCCTACAAGAGAAGGGGGCACACTGGGCCTAAACTTAGGGAATGAAGCCGGGCAAGGGGTAGAAGTGTCAATTGGGGGAGCATTTCAGGGACAATGACCATAACTCTGTAAGATTTAAGGTAGTTATAGAAAAAGACAAAGATGGACCAGAAATAAAGGTCCTGAATTGGAGGAAGGCTGATTTCAATATGATAAGACAGGATCTGGCCAAAGTGGACTGGGAGCAGCTACTTGTAGGAATATCTACATCAGACCAGTGGGAGTCATTCAAACAGGGAATAGTGAGAGTTCTGGGCCAACATGTTCCCATAAAGGTGAAGGGTAGGACCAACAAGTCCAGGGAACCATGGATGTCAAGGTATATAGAGGATTGGATAAGGAAAAGAAAGGTGGTTTATGGCAGATACAGAGGGCTGAAAACAGAAGAGTATAGGAAGTGTAGGGGGGTAGTTAAAAAAGTAATTAGGAGAGCGAAGGGGGGACATGAAAAAACACTGGTGGGCAAAGAAAATCCCAAGGCATTTTATAAATACATTAAAGTCAAGAGGGTAACCAAGGAAAGAGTAGGACCCATTAGGGACCAAAGCAGTAATCTGTGTGTGGAGCTGGAGGATGCAGGTGAGGTTTTAAATGATTACTTTTCATCTGTGTTCACTATGGAGAAGGACAATGTAGGTGTAAAAATCAGGGAGGGACACTGTGATATACATGAACAAATTAGCATTGAAAGGGAGGGGGTATTAATGGTTTTAGCAGGCTTAAAAGTGGATAAATCTCCAAACCCAGATGGGATGTATCCCAGGCTGCTATGTGAGGCAAGAGAGGAGATTTCAGGGGCTCTGAAATTAATTTTCAAATACTCTCTGGCCATAGGAGAGGTACCAGAGGACTGGAGGACAGCGATTCTGGTACCATTATTCAAGAAGGATGTTAGGGATAAACCAGGTAATTACAGGCCAGTGAGTCTAACATCAGTGGTATGGATTCTATTGGAAAAAATTCTCCACTTGGAGAGGCAGGGATGAATGAAGGATAGCTAACATCGCTTTGTCAGGCAGAGATCATGTCTAACAAATTTGATTGAATTTTTCAAGGAGGTGACTAGTTGCATTGATGACGGTGGTGCAGCTGATGTAGTCTACATGGACTTCAGTAAGGCTTTTGACAAGGTCCTACATGGGAGAATGATCAAGAAGGTAAGAGCTCATGGGATCCAGGACAATTTTGCAAACTGGATTCAAAATTAGCTTAGTGGCACGGGGCAGAGGATGATTGTTGAAGGTTGTTTTTTGTGGTTGGAAGCATGTGACAAGTGGTGTACCGCATGGATCGGTGCTGGGACCCTTGCTGTTTGTAGCATACATTAATGATTTAGATGTGAATATTGGAAGTATGACCAGTAAGTTCACAGATGACACGAAAATTGGTGGCGTCGTAAATAGTAAGGAGGAAAGCCTTAGATTACAAGATGATGTAGATGGGCTGGTAAGATGGGCAGAGCAGTGGCAAATGGAATTTAATCCTGAGAAGTATGAGGTGATGCATTTTGGGAGGACTAACATGGCAAGGGGATACACAATGAATGGTAGGACCCTAGGAAGTACAGAGGATCAGAGGGACCTTGGTGTACATGTCCATAGATCCCTGAAGGCAGCAGCACAGGTAGATAAAGTGGTTAAGAAGGCATATGGGATACTAGCCTTTATTAGCCGAAGCATAGAATATAAGAGCAGGGAGGCTATGTTGGAGCTGTATAAAACGCTAGTTAGGCTACAGCTGGAGTACTGTGTGCAGTTCTGGTCACCACACTATAGGAAGGATGTGATTGCACTGGAGAAGGTGCAGAGGAAATTCACCAGGATGTTGCCTGGGCTGGAGCACTTCAGCTATGAAGAGAGACTGGGTAGGTTAGCGTTGTTTTCCTTAGAGCAGAGAAGGCTGTGAGAGTACCTGATAGAAGTATAGAAAATTATGAGGGGCATAGATAAGGTAGATAGGAAGAAACTTTTCCCCTTGGTGGTGTTAATAACCAGGGGGCATAGCTTTAAGGTAAGGGGCAGGAGGTTTAGAGGGGATTTGGGGAAATCTTTTTTCACCCAGAGGGTGGTTAGAATCTGGAACACAATGCCTGAGGGGGTGGTAGAGACAGGAACCCTCACACCATTTAAGAAATATTTAGACGAGCACTTGAAATGCCATAGCATACAGGACCACGGGAAAAGTGCTGGAAAATGGAATTAGAATATATAGGTGCTTGATGGCTGGTACAGACATGAAGGGCTGAAGGGCTTGTTTCTATGTGTATAACTCTATGACTCGAAGGCTAATATCACATGTGCACTTGTCAAATGACACAAGACATTCCTGAATTGAATGGGTTTCTTCTGAAACAAAGAGGTGATTGGCTTAACCCTCTCAGGATGGATGTCTTCAATCAAAAATCCAGGATGTGGATAGTGAACCTAAGACCACCACTATATTTGGAAGATGAGTTTAAATTTTGAGGAGTTCCATAGAAAGTTAGCCATATTTGTCTCTTTGTAATCTTTAATGCTGTCTGCTGAAAGGCAAAGCAGCAGTAGAAAGGGCAATGACATCTATGCCATAAGAACCAAAGACAGTAACATCTTCAGTCTCCAAGCCTGTTCCTTTTTGGGTCCACCAGTACTGAAAACTGACCTCCTGGTAATGAGACTATTAGCTGGGTGACCTACAGAAAGTCCATCCCATCGAGAGAATTCTGAAACGACTTTGGCATACAACTTTGGCTTTTGAATTCACCTAAACCACCCTTCAGAAGTGAAGATGTCTTCTTCATCATGCCTGTCAAAACAAGACAATCACATGAATTATAAACTATTCTTTCACTTATAACCTGTAAAAAAAAAGCTATTCTCTTCAACTGTATTTTCCTTGAGTGTGATTGTGTGTTTGACTATGTGAGTGAGTGCCATATAGAGCTAGATTTCCTGTGGTGTGAATAAAGGGAATCCAGTGGATGAACTTTACTTCCAGAAGGCATTTGATAAGGTGCCACATCAAAGGTTATTGTGGAAAACAAAAGCTCATAGTGTAGGTGGTAACATATTAGAAAGGATAGAAATTTGTCTAGCTAACAGGAAATAGAGAGTAGATATAAATGGGTCTATTTCTGGTTGGTGGGATGTAACCAGTGGTGTGCCACAGGGATCAGTACTGGGGCCTCAACTTTTTACAATTTATATACATGAATTGATGAAGGGATAGATGACATGATTGCTAAATTTGCTGATGATGCAAAGATGGGTAAGAAAGTAAGTTGTGAAGAGGACAAAAGGAGGCTACAGGGGAACATAGATAGGTTAAGCTAGTGGGAAAAGAGCTGGCAAATGGAGTATAAAGTGGGCAAATGTGAAATTGTCCATTTTGACAGAAAGAATAAAAAGGAAGCATTTGTCTGAATGGTGAGAGATTGCAGTGCTCTGAGATTCAGAGGGATTGTCCTAATGCATGAATCACAAAAGGCTAGTATGCAGGTACAGCAAGTAAGAAAGGTAATAGAATGTTGCTGTTTATTGCAAGGGGAATTGAATATAAAAGTCGGGAGGCTATGCTTCAGTTGTACAAGGCACTGGTGAGATCACATCTGGAGTGTCGCATTAGTTTTGGTCTCCTTATTTAAGGAAGGATGTAAATGCATTAGAAGCAGTTCAGAGAATGTTTACTAGTATAATATCAGGAATGGGTATATTGTCTTATGAGAAAGGATTGGACAGGCTAGGCCTGTCTCCACTGGAATTTAGAAGAGAAGAAGTGACTTGATTGAAACATATTAGATCCTGAGGGGTCTTGACAGGGTGGATGTGGGGAGGGTGGTTCCTCTTGTGGAAGAATCTAGAACTAGGATTCACTGTTTAAAAATAAGTGATCACCCATTTAAGACAGAGATGAGAAGAAATGCTTTCTCGCTGAAGGTAGTAAGTCTTTGGATCTCCCTTCTTCAAAAGGCAGTGGAAGCAGATTCTAGATTCTTGATAAACAAGGGGGTGAAAGGTTTTCATGGGTAGGTGGGAGATTACAGTCAGATCAGCCATGATCTTATTGAATTGCGGAGCAGGCCCAATGGACCAAATGGCCTACTCCTGCTCCTAATTCGTATGTTTGTATGTTCATATATATTTTGGTGTGATTGTGTAAAGAAACAATTTAAACCCACGAAAAGTTGTCTGCTAATTATTAAAATTTCCCGCACACTCAGGGGTTAAAAAACACACACGCCTTCCTCTCAAAAGTTTACTGATTGTAGACAGATGGGAAGGGAACAGGGATTTCAGCTGTCCTCTCTCTCGCACTCTATACATGGATGCATGGCATGGCACACATCTGTCTAGCAACCTCAGTGTTTCCATTCAAAGAATATTGCTTCCCTTCACCACTCTTCCCTATTTTCCATTTTTGTTTTTAAAGAATGGAAGCTCACACTTCTGGGATCATGGTTCAACATCTGCAGTGTAATAAGTAATAGTTTGCATAATTGGTAATGATTGTCACCCAAGTGATCGCTCAATGCTCTGACCAATGTGGTGGCCTTCACTCTCAGCCACTTCTTTGCTCTGTATCTGCAGCTGAGGTCGTTATGGAGGTGCATTGATGTCAAATATTAAATCTCAATTTTATCTGTTCGACTTGTTGTGGAGTGTTAGTAACATATCTTATAGAAGTCTCCGTAGTCTTCCATAGGTTAACCACAAGTATTTATTAACTGCTAGAGCTATTTACATATGTACAATAAAGGGCACACTCTAGGAGCTATCTCCATACTTAGGGATATGCACATTTCTGCTCGAAACCACACTCACCCCTGGGCTTGGATATTACATTACTGTGTGTGCAGTACTGCACTCAGCCCCACTTTAACCCTATATGTGCCAGATCCTTATACTGCACCTCCCCCCCCCCCCAAGTTAGTTATACTAGTTTACTGCATGCCTTACATTGCTATCACTCCGATACATTTACATTGCTATACTGCATTCTCACTATCACTACATTATCACTGCCCCATCTCCTTCAAGTCCTTGAATTTAAAAGTTCAGGCAGTCTGGGGGCCTTCCTACTCTTCCATATCTCATTTGGAGTCCTGTTGGAGAAGTGGTAGGCTCTGTCGTTGCTGGTTCTTCCTGTTAGTCTGGAGATTGAACTGGCATCTGGTTATGCTTTCATTCTTTTCATGTTGAACCGCACTTGGCCGGTTCGGCTGTTGCATTGATTGGCGGTTGTTGCTACTCTAGCTCATTTCTTGCAGGGTGGGCAAACATTGTGTTCATCTCTTTGTCACTTCTTTCATTTTTTCTGTTATCATTTGGGTCATCTCGATGCCCTCTGTGCCTGAGGAAGAGCATTCCTGTGATGAGAACAAGACTTAGTGATACATTAATCTCTGCTTTTCATTGTTGCCCAAGGACAGCTGCTACCAAATTCCAGCATCTCTTATGGCTTTGGCATGCCAGCTGCAAGTTGCATTGTATGCACCATGGTTGCAGTGTTGACCTACTGTACCATCGTCGGAGCTGGAGGTAGAGGTTTCTCGAAATGCTGATCATTCTCTTTCACCTCCTCCACTGAAGGCATCATGATGACTTCCCGGGTGGTTGCTTGGTCTGACCATTGAGGGTTTGCTGGGATCGGCAATGAGAAGTAAAACCCTGCTCCCCAACTACTTTGCTAAGTTGAGTTATCTTTGTTTCAGAGTTAGCTGCGGAATATAAGTTTCACAACTTTAGTTCAGCTTTGATACAAACATGTTCTGATTTTACTTCTGTGTTTTCTTGCTTCACCAGCAGCAGGGCCTTGTCCTTGTCATTCACTGTCAGCTGCTGGCACAGTTCTTGAAAGATGCCAAGGTGTCCAAGAAATTATATCTTTGGGTCTTGGAAAGTTCTCTGCCTCTCTGGTGCCATTGTGTTTTTTTCATTTACTGTCCTACCCTTTTGTCACTTTTCTACCCTTCCTTTTAAGATCTGCATGTTCCTCCACTTGAAGATTAAAACATTCATCAAAGGCTGTCAGTAATTCCTCGACATGAGCTGAGGATTTATCAATACTGTGCATTAGGATTACTTCAACCACAAGTTCACTAAACCAGTATAAAAAGTTATTAAACTGGACTTCTGCTTTTTTTTTTTGACTGAGACCTGATGTTCTGCAATAATTTAAAAATTCTCTTCTCAAGAATTTCATACTTCCCATTGAGTTTGTCTATTGGATAAGTCTAAACTTTTCTGGTGGGTCAGATTTTAGATACATGGTAATTTAATTTTCTTTTAGTTGCAGCTTTAAATGTTGTTACCCTTTTAGGAATGGCTGTGCAGTAATCAAGATTTGTTTTTCTCTGTAGAACCTTCAAAACCAATAGATTTGGTCAGCAATTTGCTCCCCTGAGCTTTTTAACTGAATTTGAAGGTGATTTTATTTGCTCTGCCTTCAGGTTTTTAAATTCTTTTTTCCACTCATCGTAGTTCAATCACTTGGAGCTGGCTGTGGACTGTTGTTACAGCTGTCTGAATTTCAAGAAGTCATTGCTATTCACTTGGAGATGAAGGGATTTTGTGCACTTGCCTGTTTTGGTGGGCTCCACACAATGGCGATGGTGATCTTCTTAAAGAAGAAATTAACAATGGCTGTCTGGATTGGGTGCCATTAGCTGCTTTTGTTCAGTGTTTTACTTTTTAGGCTCTCAAGTTGGTCAAATTGGAGCTTCTGCTTACTTTTTTACAGAGCTAGTCATTCACAATGTTTCTGAAATATTTAATTAATTTGTTCCTTTTTCTTGAATACGTTCAGAATCGAGCTCAGGGATTGGGTTTTATTGATGGGTTTTTTTCAAACTGCACTTCTGGCCCTGAATTACTTTAAGGAGTTCTTGGGAATTTCTGTAGCCTGTAATTTTAAAGCTCACTCTATCAGGTTCTGTCAACTCTCCATTCTGAAGCTGAACTTCCAAAGGAGGTTCAATGGAGTCTTCTGCTCCAATACAGAATTTTAAATCTCTGCCTTCAGCTTCCAAACCTTTCTTTGGATCTTTGCTTGATGATTTTTGCCTGTACCTCAGATTCACCTGAAGTTTTTTTCAGTTCAGGCTTCTTTGTTAAATGTTTCTCAGTCTTACAGCATTTCAGTTTGTCTCTACATTTTTAGAAAGGTTCTGGATTTTTATTCCCTTGCTGCCACCATATCATAGGGTGTTGGTTGTAGATCACTATGTCTTAAATAAATCTCCATAGTTTTCCAATGTTAACTGTAAGTCTCTATTAATTGCTAGAACTATTTACACATGTACAGTAAAGGGTACAAGCTAGGAGCTGTCTCCATGCTTAGTTCTACACATGCTTCTGCTCAACACCAAATTGAACCCTGGGTCAGCGTCATGTGCCTTCTTACATCACTGTATGGGTGATACTGTACTTAGTCCCACATTAACCCCATATGTGTCATAGCTTACTTCATGACTCACACATTAAACTTTTTTACATGGCAGTTTCAACTGTTAAAACAAAACCACTGACTTATGATGGCTGCCTCAGATCATCTGACACACCTTCAGCTGTGAGCTGGTCATGTCTGGAAGTTTCCAGTGTAGCTTATACTTTGGATATGCCCAGGCAAATCTCCAGTGGAGTCTCATACCTGCTGATGTTAAGGATTTCTTCAAAGATGGAATGAAACTTAAAATGACTGTCCCTATTTACATCACTATTAAAGTCATGTTGCATTCCATCAGGCAGAGACAGAAAGTCTATAGAGAAATGGGTAACATTCGGGGTGCAGATGTGTTCTTCCTAGTTCATCACATGGGAGAATGGGCCATTCAGAAGTGATGGCTTCAACATTAAAAATTAATCACCTAGGCCATAACACAATAGCCAAGATCTGTCTGGATATGAGCTGTGTGATGTGAGAAAAAACTTTTCCACACAATGAATGGTTCAGGTCTGGAATGCACTGCCTGGAAATGTGGTGGGGGCAGGTTCAATCAAGATATTCAAGGGGCATTAGATGATTATCTGAATAGAAACAATGTGAAGGGGTACAGAGAAAAGGCAGGGCAATGGCACTAGGTCATAATGCACATTTGGAGAGCCAATGCAGACACGATGGGTCAAATGGCCTCCTACTGTTCCGTTAAAATTCTGTGATTGCCTTCTGTAGAACACTCAAATCTTTTTGAGACAGAGGTCATGTGATCAGGATCACCATTTTGAAATGCCTTTTATAAAAACATACTGATTGCTTTAAGGCAGCCTAGAGAAGCCACATCTGAAGGTAACAACAAAGCTGTGTGCCTCTTTTTTCAGTGAACTGTGCCTACTGGGGGCAAGAGACTGGGAAGTTCTGAAGAAAACTTCAAATTCCAAAGCAGCATTTCTAATGGGTAAGAAAAAAAGAAATGCGTCAACCACAGACAACAGTGAAGAAGCCAGTATCAGTGATTTCTCTATTTATTTGCCTTTTATTGTTGAATCTTAATTTGGCCACAAGTTAACCTCCTCTACTTTATAACTTGTAATTTTGCATGCTTGTGCATGTGTGTCTCTCTGTGTGTATGTTTTATTCATTCATGGGATGTGGGCAGTACTAGATATGCCAGCATTTATTGCCCATCCCTAATTACCCTTGAGAAGGTGGTGGTCAGCTGCCTTCTTGA
The DNA here is from genome assembly GCF_017639515.1 of Carcharodon carcharias. Classification (NCBI taxonomy): domain Eukaryota; kingdom Metazoa; phylum Chordata; class Chondrichthyes; order Lamniformes; family Lamnidae; genus Carcharodon; species Carcharodon carcharias. The sequence continues at coordinate 122,349,751 of NC_054477.1, forward strand.
ATTGCTGGAGTCCATGTGGTGTTGGTACACTCACAGTGCTGTTCGGGAGGAAGTTCCAGGATTTTGACCCAGCGACAGTTGAAGGAACAGCCTCATATTTCCAAGTCAGGATGGTGAGTGGTTTAGAGGGCAACTTACAGGTGGTGGTGTGCCCATGCATCTGCTGCCCCTGTCCTTCTAGATGGTAGCAGTCATGGGTTTGGAAGGTGCTGTCTAAGAGGGCTTGGTGAGTTCCTGCAGTACACTGCTGCCACTGTGCGCTGGTGGTGGAGGGAGTGAGTGTTTGTGGATGTGGTGCTAATCAAGCAGGCTGCTTTGTCCTGGATGTTGGCGAGTTTCTTGAGTGTTGTTGGAGCTGCACTCATCCAGGCAAGTGGACAGTATTCCATCACACTCCTGGCTTGTCCCTTGTTGATGGTGGAGAGGCTTTGGGGAGTCAGGAGATGAGTAACTTGCTGCAGTATTTCGAGCCTCTGACCTGCTTTTGTAGCCACAGTATTTATATGGCTAACCCAGTTCAGTTTCTGGTCAATGGTAACTCCCAGGGTGTTGATAGTGGGGATTCAGCAATGGTATGAATTTCAAGGGGTGATGGTTAAATTCTCTGTTGTCGGAGACGGTCATTGCCTGGCACTTGTGTGGCATGAATGTTACTTGACAATTGTCAGCCCAAGCCTGGATATCGTCCAGGTCTTGCTGCATTTGGATATTCAGGTTCAAGGCAATGTGCCTTTTGCTTTATCTAGTCGTTAGGCTGATTTTTTTTACACAGGTGAGATTATTGGTCTGTGACATAAAACAACACTTTTAGGCTATGCTATATCTGGCCAAGGGTCCCATGGGTTATAAAATAAGTTTGAAATCAGCAAACACCCAGATTTCAATGTTGCATCTTGCTTTGATGCAGCATTAGAACCTTAGTGAAACTTCATGGCCTGAATTTTACATTCCAAGGTTGGGTGCCGCCAGATTCTAATGCTCATAAAATTATACAAAGTGCCATTGGGCATGCATCCCAATGTCATCACGCACAGGTGCAATATTTGAGGTCAGTGGTTGTGGATTAAAGGGCCGATTGAAGTCATTGAAAAGCCTGTTGACCAAGATTTTACGTTGCCCACGCTATTTTGCATTTGTCACATGAGCAAAATGGGCAGGCAGGCAGTACATTTTTATCAAATTGTCATCCAAAGGTGGGATAAAGGCCCCTTGAGAACAAGTACTTTAAGTTTCTTTGTGATTTTGCTGCTGTCATATTTCTGAGTTTTACCAGATTTTGATTGCCCTAGCTTTCTGAGCTGGTTCACCTATAAATCTGTGCAAAGTTCTAACAAAATAATTCAGTCTGTACAAACCATGGGGAACATTGTTATTTACAAAAGATATTGACCTTGAAAACCCAATGCCATTTGGCATATTGCCATTTTAATTATATGTGGAGTTGGGGGGCGGGGGTGGTGACTGAGCTGAGGGTAGGGACACTTCAAACGTCAGGCTCCCCATAACCCTTCATTATGACCCAGCATACAGATATTGCATTGTCATTGGATATGTCACAACTGACCCAGCAGTAGATGTGGAATATGACCAGATCCCTGCATAATTAAAAACAGTTTTTAAAAAAAGTTTCCCCTACAAAAGGGAACAACCACACTTCGTTTACAGTCCCCAGCACACCCTCCCTCAGTTCGCCCCCACTATGAACACTAGCCCTAGCTGCGCCACCTGAGCCGGGCAGTCCAGAGCTGCTGCAATAGCAGGTAGACCAGATGTACCCATGAGCGCAAGGGTTTCTACTACAGCGGAGCATTCTGCTCTCTGAAGTTCAGTAGGTTTGTGGTTCAAGTCCCATTCCAGAGAGTTGAGCACTTGGGCTTGTAGTCCTGAGAGAGTGCTGCACTGTTCGTGGTGCCAGTGTTCAGGTGAGATGTTAAACTGAGACCACGTCTACTCTCCCTGATGGATGTAATGCATTCAACTTTGCTATCTACAGGAGCTTGACGTGTGCAAATTGGCTGGCCGGCACATTCTCCGCATTATAGCAGTGACTACACTTCAAAAAGTGCTGGTGCACTCTGGGACATCCTGAAGTCATGAACGGTCTTGGAAAAATGCTTATTCATTTTTTTTCTTTCTTCACTGATGCAAGTAGATGAAGGGAGCCCCCTCCCAACGCTTTCCCTCCTCCCCCTGCCCACAGCTTCCTCACTGATGCCACAAAGTTTAGTTGATCAGTGGCAGATGCTAGGCATGACCTGTAGATTTTCAAGGCATATTTCAGAGGTACTACATACAAATACCTTGAGTCAGTGAAGGTGTTAGTCTGGGTCAGTTCATAGCCGAAAAGCTGCAGCATTAACACTGAATTTGTATCCACTGGAAGTTTAATTTAAGTTACCAAAGTCATGGGCAAAACCATTGGACCTGGCACCCACCTAGTTCTAAATCCGCATTGTCAGGCAAACTGAAAAGTGTGTTTCACGCTGGGCAGTCTTTAATTGGCCATGCAGCATGGAATTGTGTTGAGAACACGATCTTGTCCAGGAGTGGATCCTACATCCATTTCCGGGCCTGTCAACTTCGTGTGCATGCCAAGCCTGAAGTTCAGGCCCATGTCTCAGTAAGTTCAATAAGAAATGAAACTGGACATAAAGAACATGGAGCCAAAATGTCTGTTTCAGGGGGCTGTAAAACACAATCACAGGGATAAAAGATAGACTGAACAGATTTGAAAAATGCTAATTCAGCTGTCTCAAGTAGTGTAAAGTTTGCTTGGCAGCTGCAGGAAAACTGATGTAAGCTGACATTAATGATATCAGGGATTGTCTTCTTTTGAAATGCAAGCAAATTCAGCTGTGTGCATTTTTCTGTGTTTCCTAGTATCAGATAAACATTGTGTTTACTTCACCAAGCAGCTACTATAGGAGCAGGAATAGGTCATTCAGCCCTTCGAGCCTGCTCTGCCATTCGGTATGTTCATAACTGATCCTCTATCTCAGTGCCATGCTCCTGCTCTCTCGCATTACCCCTTGAGGCCTGTGGAGTCCAGAAATCTTTTTCCTTCTCAAATATATTCAATGACTTGGTTGCTACAGTTTTCTTTGGTAAAGAATTCCACAGGTTCATGACCTTCTGAGTGAAGACGTTTCTCCTCACCTCTGTTCTAAATGGTCTACCCCAAATCCTGTGACCCCCTTGTTCTAGACACCCAGCCAAAGGAAACATCATCCCTGCATCCAGTTTGTCCATCCCTATCAGAATTTTATACATTTCAATGAGATTCCCCCCTCATTCTTCTAAACTCCAGTGAAAACAGGCCTAGTTAGCCCAATCCCTCTTCATACAACAATCCTGCCATCCCAGGAATCAGTCTTTTGAACATTCGCTGCACTCCCTCTATGGCAAGAATATCCTTTCTTAGGTAAGGAGACAAAAACTACACACAATACTCCAGGTGTGGTCTCACCAAGGCCTTGTACACCTGCAGTAAGACATCCTTGCTCCTGTGCTCAAATCCTCTCGCAATGAAGACCAAACATACCATTTGCCTTCTTAACTGCTTGCTGCACCTGCATACTTTCTTTCAGTGATTGATGTATAAGGACACCCAGGTTTCTTTTGTACATCAACATTTCCCAATCTATCACTATTTAAATAATACTTTGCCATTCTGTTTTTCCTACCAGAGTGGATAACTTCACACTTATCCATGTTATACTGCATCTTCCATATATTTTCCTGCTCACTCAACCTGCCTAAATTGCCTTAAAGCCTCTTAGCACCTCCTCACCACTCATATTCCCACCAGATTTTGTGTTGTCAGTAAACTTGGAAATATTACATTTGCTTCTCTCATCCAAATCATTGATATATATTGTGAATAACTGGGGCCCAAGCACTGATACCTGCAGTACCCCACTAGGCATCACCTGCCACTTTGAAATAGGCCCATTTATTCCTATCCTGTGTCTCCTGTCTGCTAACCAGTTCTCAATCCATGTCAATATATTACCCACTGGTTCTCCCTTATCTAGTCTGCTAGTTATGCCCTCAAAAACTCCCGTTGGTTTGTCAAACATGATTTCCCTTTCATAAATCCATGTTGACTTTGTCTAATCCCATTGATCTTTCCTAAGTGTCCTGTTATCACATCCTTCATAATAATAGACTCTAGCATTTTTTCTTCTACTGATGTTAGGCTAACCAGTCTGTAATTCACAGTTTTCTGCCTCCCTTGTTTTTTTAAATAGTGGGATTACATTTGCCACCCTTCAATTTGCCAGGATTGTTGCAGCATCTACAGAATTTTGGAAAAAGATAACCAACACATCCAATATTTCCATGGTTACTTCCTTTAGTACCCTGGGATGTCGATTATCAGGACCTGGGGATTTATTGGCTTCTAGTCCCGTTAATTTCTCCAGCATTATTTTTTTAGTAAATCTAATTTTCTTCAATTCTTCCATCTCAATAGACCCTTGGTTCTGTAGCATTTCTGGGAAGTTATTTGTGTCTTCCGATGTGAAGACAGGACTAAAGTAGTTATTTAATTTCTCTGCCATTTCCTTGTTCTCTATTATAAATTCTCCCATCTTGGACCAAAAGGGCCCTACATTTGTCTTCACTAATCCTTTTCTTTTGATATACCTATAGAAGCTTATACTGTCCGCTTTTATGTTCCTTGCAAGTTTACTCTCATACTCTATTTTTTCTTAATTAATCTCTTGATCCTCCTTTGTTGAATTCGAAACTGTTCCCAATCCTCAGGCTTGCTATTTTTTCTAGTAACTTTATATGACTCCTCTTTGGATCTAACACTATTCTAGAACATTCCCAATATCACCACTATAGTTTGGGGGTCTGTATACAACCCCCACTAACGTTTTTTGCCCCTTAGTCTTTCTTAACTCTACCCATACAGATTCCACATCGTCGGAGCTAATATCTTTCCTGCGTTAATTTCCTCTTAAACCAGCAATGCAACACCACCGCCTTTTCCTTTTTGTCTGTCCTTCCTAAATACTGAAACCACCTGGATGTTCAGTTCCCATCCCTGGTCACCCTGCAGCCATGTCTCCATAATCCCGAATATATCATACCTGATAGTACTGGAATGTGATCAAGGTGAAAGTAACAGAATCCTAGCAGAGAGAACAGTTGGATTTCTTCAAAGCGGGAATTCCTGGGAGACAATTCCTGGTAGTGAATTAATCTGAAGTTTGGAATTGCGGGAGTATTGGTCTTGCTGCTTGACAGTGAGAGGTTGGGTTGATGGCAAAGGATGTTTTGATAATGTTTTGATGTTTTGATAATGCTGAGGTGCAATTTCTGTAATTTGACAATTCTGGTTTGAAGTCCTGAGTTTTGATGTTACAGGAATGGTGCTGTTCTTGTTGGTCAGCAGTGCAGTGGGTCCTAAGGTTTGACAGTACGTCACAGGGGTTCTGAAGCTTGACAGGACAACAATGAGGCTACTGGCATTTTACATTATGAAGGACAATCTTTGGTCTACATCACAGTAAAATATGAACCTGAAGTTTAGCACAACCGGCTGGCTGAGTGTGAAGCTTGCCTCACACTTTAGACTAAATTATTGTTCTTGTCATTGCAATTTCCGCTATAGATAACTTTTACATTTAACAAGCAAACCACTGACCTTGTTTAGCTTGCAATGAGGTGAAGTGTGAAATGATTCATTTTTGGGGAAAGTTATACAAAATGGTACAATTTAAAACAAATGCAGCAATAGGGGCCTGGGGATAATTGTACGCAAGTCCTTGAAAGTGGCATGACACGTTGAGATGTCTCTTAAAAAGCATGTGGATTCTTTGGCTCTATAAATAAATTCATATACATTAAAATAGATGGAGAAATTTGTTTACTTAGTGTCAATACAAATCATTTAATTGATTTCCTGGGGCAGGAAGCACCACAAGCTGCTAACTGCACAGCCTGAATGAACTGCACAGCGTTCTTCATTGATATCATAACTGAATGTTGCATGGACCATACATGTAATGTCCACAGCACTGTCTGCCCCCAGGAACTGAGAAAGCTAGAAGTGCTGCTACTTAAAAACATTTTTCCCCCATGTTGTGCAAAAGCAAGGAATTTATGTTCATCTTTTTTAAACACTGGTAAGGCCTTAGCTGGAGCACTGTGACCAATTGAGGGCACTGCGTTTTAGGAAGGATGTCAAGACCTTACAGATAATATAAATGGGTATTTACTTGAGTGTACCAGGAATGGAAGACTTCAATTACATGGATAGACTAGAGATAATAGTGTTATTCTCCTAAAGGTAGGGAAGGTTAAAGGGGAAGAGCAAGAAGTGGATAGCTCTTTCAAAGAGTGAGTGCAGGTGCAATAGGTTGAATAGCTCTTTGTGTTAGATCCTTCCATGATTCTGTGGATGGAATTATCCCAGATTTGCACTGAGTGCAGTAGTGGGCGTGAAGAAAGTTGTTGTACTGTTGGTCAGAATGGCAGGTTTTCATGCCATGTTGCCCCCTTCCCAGCAAGTAACACCCCATTAATAACGCATTCATGGGAAACACTCTGGATCATAGGTGGGTGGGCTCAGATTTGCCCGCCACACCGTGACCTCAGCGCTTCCTTGCCCGGGGTGCCACATTTAAAGTGCACCAGAGTGCAACATACTTCATGTCTATGGACCAGGACTGCTCCAGGTGACATATGACCCTGAATGTAAGGAAGATAGCAGCCCCTAAATTTAGTGAAGACTCTCTGGGACACCTGCTGGACCCAGAGGAAGTGTACCATGATGTCCTCTACTCCTGCTTTGGCCACAGGAGGTCCACCAGAGTCACCAATCCAGCCTGGGAGGTGGTGACAGTGGTGGTGGTCACAGGCACCAGAGGACAAAGGAGGTCAGCCATCCAGTGCAGAAAGGAAATTAATGATTTCATGCGTTCCATCAGGATAAGACAACCACCTCATCACTCTCAGCTCACACACTCACAAACCCATCACACATCCACAGGGAACTCAAACCTCAAAGGACAACACCACTAACTCTCACACACTCCCTCATATCCTCCCAAGCTGGTGTCCTCATCACATCCATGGCTCTGCTCACCACACAAACATTCCAGGCAGTGCTATGTGCCCTGCTCACATTCTCTCCATCTGTAGGAGAAGCTGGCTCACATCAGCAGGGAGAGGTCCAAGACCAGGGGTGGAGTGGCCCACATTAGGCCCCTCACTCACTTTGAGGAGCATGCCATCAGGCTCACTGGTGAGGATGTGGACTGTGCCTGCAGTGATAGTGAGGTCGGTGGTGAGCACCCACCTGAGGATCCTGCACCACATCATCTCTCGCTTTCAATACAACTCTGTCTCCAGTTTTTGACTCTGCTGCCATGCACTAATTATCTCTACTTTGGTTCACAGGGAGCTCTGCCAAGTGACTGACACCCTCACCTAGCCAGTCCTTCAGCTCCATCCATGTCCTTACTTCTAGTGAAAAGGACAGCTCCTCCATTTAAGAGCTAGAAATAAGCAGCCTGGAAGACCCATTAAAGCGCTTACCCACATCTCTACCAATGCAGAGACACACATCAGATCTAGAGCAGACTCGCATTCACAATCTGGTGGTCACCACATTGACATGTGTCTGCAGCAGGTTCAGCTGAACTCTCCGGCACGCGGAGGACTGCTGGGGAAGAGGCATCTGTGAGGTCCGAGTCAGGTATTGAGTCTCTGGATTTGGCTGTACAACTCATTGTGGAAAGTCAGCAGAAGGCAGGGGAACATCACAGAGAGCTGTCGGAGCCCTCATGCAAGTCGGAGGAGTGTGTCTGCCTGCTCTCTGAGGAAGTGGTGCCTACACGTGCACATGGATGTCTCCATGGGAAGGATGGTGGATGCCATGGAGACCCTGGTTCAGCAGAATGTGGAGGTGCGCACAGACCTGCACTCCATCGTGAGCGATAGCCATGGGTGAGTTCCTAAAGTGGCAATGTGAGAGGGAAACAGGGCACCTCAATATCCTTCCAGGTGCTCCATTCCCTCAAGGAATTAGGCCGGGGCTCTCGGACATCTGAAGGAAGGAGGAGCGGCAACTGGACACCCCTGGGTCATCCACTCAGGATTCTCAGAGGTTGTCCACTCCCTTCGAGTTCCATTTTCTAGTGACCCCCTTGACCTCGTCCTCTGGCAGAGGGAGCAGATGGCCCACAGGAGGGTAGTCAAAGCAAGCTGCGGCCCTCAAAGCCTCATCTCTCCAGAGGATGCACACCAAAGTCACAAGATGCAACAGGGCCAACCATTGCACAGGCTGTCTCCACCCCTGCTGCCGATGTCAGGGCAGCACCTAGACAAAGTGTTATGCTAAGAAAAGTTAAGAATTCCTGACCAGTGTTTGCACGAGTGAACACATTTTGTCATTTTATAATTTGAAAACATATTCACTTTCACTGAATAATGTGTAATGATGTCTTTCAGCTTCATTGACAGGCTTTGCGACTCCTCCCACTGCATCCCCCCGGACTGGCCGATTAGCTGCATGCAGCCAGACCACAAGTGATTCTGGGGAAGAATTGTGTGTGTGCGGCAGGGCCTTTTAAAGCATTATGCAAGCCCTCTCCCAAGCACGTGGAGCCATCATTCACCACACTCATCTTACTATCCCAAGCATTTTCAATGCTGCCTGCTGGGGTTCTCTTTCAGTTGTCCATCTGAGCTGACCTACATCTCCGCCCACACACTGACCACACTACCATGCAGCACCTATAACCTTCCAACCCGAGGCTCCGCTCCCTTTTGATCTCAGCAACCAGGGTAGTGGTCAAGTATGTTGTTAGCACCTCCATTCTTTCTCCTTTCCCACTCACCCATATTCTTTTCTCCATCACTGGCACCACCTTCCAGCTCCCAACCCTCACCTACCAACCCAAACCCTTGTCTTTCCAGGATGTCCAGGTGAACGTGCATGTTCCCTAGCTTCCTGGGAATCCCACCCCCATCCACATTGACCTCCCCGACCTCCTCCTTCTCACCCGAAGATCCATGCCTGCCTCTGAGTCCCCGCCAACCACTGTCACCATCCCTTCTACTGCTACAAACACACCCTCACTGTGCCACCCTACCGGCTCCCTCTGCCCCCCTCATACTCACCAATTCCCTTCTGCTACGCACACCCCACACCCTCAGTTCACTCTTCAGGAGGAAGTCATTGACTCCAAAGACCACTCCCTTGCACGTTCACTTGGACACATCCTCCTTTACTCCCTCCTCAATCCTTACTCCCTCCACCCCCGGACACCTTCCCCCTTCCAAACTTACTCCTGCCCCCCGGAAAGCTTCCCCACCTCCGAACTCCCTCCTCCTGCCCCAGACACCTTCCTCCCCCGCCCCGGACACCTTTCCTCCTCCAAACTCCTTCCTTCCCCCGGACAACTTCCTCCCACCCCACCCACCAACAGGTTACCTTCCCCCCTCCAAAGCTTCCACCCTTACATCTTCTTCCCCCCTTACATCTACCTCCTCACTTGCTGCATTCTTACCCATTACACCCTCCTCCCCTGTACTCTCTCCTCCCCCTCCCAACTTCACCCTCCCAGACACCTTTGTCCCCTCTCCAACCTCACCAACCCTGACGCCTTCAACCCCCATCCACCATAACCTCCCCACCTTCCCCTCCCAGTCACACCTAGGCCTTCCTCCCCCACCCCAACCCTTCCCTCCGGTAAACATTCCTCTCCCACTGACAGCTAGGCCTTCCTAGCCAATTCTGCCCTATGATTCTATAAAAATTGGTTACCTTTTAATTAATATTGTATTTATGATTAAAACAGAGAATGTTAGAGATACACAGATCAGTTTGTTAAGAAGACAGATCAATGTTTTGGTATGGTTTTTGTGGGTGACATTTTTCAACTGCAGAAGCACAAACCAGGCTAATAACAAACAGGCTGAAACAGGCTGCTCTGTTTCACACCATAAGAAGAACAATTTATATTTATACACACCTTTAACGTTATGAAACATCCCACAGCACGCCACAGGAGCATTATAAAATAAATCATGACATTGAGCCGCAAAAGGAGATATTGATTAGAAAAGTATTTTTAAAAAGTATCTCAAAGAAAGAAAATGAGGTAGAGAAGTATATGAAGGGAATTCCAGAGATTGGAGCCTTAGTATCTGAGGCTCAGCCACCAATAGAGCAGGTTTAATTGGGAATGCAGAAGAGGCCAGAATTAGAGGAATGCAAATACTTTGGAGGGCTGTGAGGTTTGCGGAGATTGCAGAGATAGTGAGGGGCAAGGCTATGGAAGAATGTGAAAATGAGGAAGAAAATTTTAATATCAAGATGTTGCTTGACATGGAGCCATAGAACCTTTTTCTTAATTGCACTACTGTATTAACCAAGTTCATTACCTTTGCATACATTTGAGAATTTGCTGTGTAGTGTATTGTACAAAAGTCCTGGTCTGAATAGGGTTCTTACAAAATGAAAAATGAGACCTCATTCTGATGTCTCCATTTGCTTGTGGAACAATTGACAAAGAGATGACCACACATTAATGTGTATAGTGACAGAGTACATGATGCACAGCAATCGCCTTGCAAAGCGGTTAGTAGGTAGATTTATCTGTGAACTTACATGGAACAAAGGTCTGATAAGATCTGCTCATTGGGGCCTGAACAAATTTTGATGCAGACTTTACTTTGTAGATAAAAGGAAAACAAACTGCAAATTCTGGAAATGCAAAATAGAAATAGAAAATGCTAGAACAATACATTGTTCCAGTTCGTACCTATAAACAAGAAAAGGCAGGTTATTAGTATCTTGAGTATGCATATTAACCTTGGTTGTCTCGTTACCTTCACAAGTGTATCGGACCTGCTGCAGTCTTGGTTGAGCAGCTAACAGCTGGTTGTGGAAATTTCACAAATTGTGAGTGGCAGTGTGATACTTCTATAAAAAAAAACTCTGTTACATTTTCTTCTGTACCATTAATAATAGAATTCCATTATTGGGAAGCACAGAAAATGGAGGACTAATTTTACATTAAACTTCAGAAGGGGATCTTGGTCCACTCAAAGTGCATATCTACAATTAACACCATGCTTCACACAAGTTTTCCAATCATTTAAATTAATGCTATTGGGGTGGTGTGCAATATGTGCCAGAGATCCCTTTTTACACTTCTGATTGCTGAAGTTCACGACTGGAGCTCAAAATTAGAGTATTATACCTTAAGTATTTGGAAGTGGTATTGTTGAGACAAACACCTCCTTAATGTGAGTGACTGCACTTCACCAGTAATTCATATCTGAGTAACTGTTTGGGACGTTTTGTGGTTACAATAAAGTGTTATATAAATGCAAGATTTTTTTAACCTTCGGCTCCAGAGCAGTGATGTCAGGATTAATTGTACAACCTTTGGGCATTCATATATAGACTAAGTAATCAAGTTAAAAACACGTGGCAATCTTGTAGTAAAGATGTTGCTTACTTAGTACATATATGACTAACAATGTTTCCTTTAAATGTTGTCTTTGTTTTTGTAGTTTCCCTAATTTAGGGGCTGCTTTTACTTTGTCCCTGATGTTGTTAATTTAGTTTATTTGGTTGACTCAAAAGGCTTATAACTAACAACAAGAAAAGTATTTCAAAAACCTGTGCTGGGTTTTTCCACATCATCTCAAATGGGGTGCTATAGTTACATGTTCAGCTCTGTACACCAGCCCTTTGAATAAAAAATTTAATAAAGGCATTAAAAAGATACAAAGAACAATGCAATAGATAAATTTAATTATTTTAGTTCTAGGTAGGCCTGGGTAGTCAGATTTAGTCTTAAAGTCTATAATTTTTATACTGCATTCACTGTAAATAACAAGGTCAAGAAAGCCATTTTAACATTTACATCTGGCTTCAGCATCCATTTCACATCTTCTATTTTGTACTCTATATTAACTACATGATTTAATTCTGAATCAAGTATAAGCCAGTCATGAAATGGATGAATTGTTTCCGTTGGACAGGGGGCTGCATGAGGATACAGTCTTAGGATAAGGGGCCGAACATTTAGGACCGAGATGAGGAGAAATTTCATCACTCATAAAAATCATAAAAATGATTAACCTTGATTGTTATAATGAGTGAATTGATACAATTAATAAATATATTGCAAAGACTGGGTTTTTATTTTAACTATCAATATTTATCGTAACCATGTAAATTGAATGGAACTGTAGTTACAGCAAAAAATTATTTATACAATGAAATCATTCTAAACTTTTGATAATGTATGCAATGTTATAGCCTTGGCAGGGTCTAGTTATGAAAAGAGAATAGTTCATAATCCAATTAAAGCTGATAAAGCAACCACTACTCAGCTTGTATGATACACTGTTGTCCTTTTGGACCAGGTATTATCATTTGAAATAAGTAATTAAGGACCAATTAAATTTAATTAACAAAAGCTGGAACCAATCATTAAATCAACAATGGTCTCAACATGGCATGGCATGATGTTCATCAAAGGATAAAAGTAAGATTTTGTAAGGGTTAGTTGCAAACTAAGATTCTTAAGACTCTAGAGTACTGTGTGCAGTTTTGGTCTCCACATTTAAGATAGGATATACTTCCATCAGATATAAAAACAAAAAACTGCGGATGCTGGAAATCCAAAACAAAAACAAAAACAAGCTTATATTTCACCCCTTCCTTGGATTCACCCAGTTCTGTTGAAGGGTCATAAGGACTCGAAACGTCAACTCTTTTCTTCTCCGCCGATGCTGCCAGACCTGCTGAGTTTTTCCAGGTAATTCTGTTTTTGTTTTATACTTCCATCAGAGTTGGTACAGTGAAGATTCACTACATTGGTCCTGGGTATGAGGGGATTGTCCTGTGATGACAGGCTGAGTAAGTTGGCCTTATATTCTCTGGAGTTTAGAAGAATGAAAGGTGATCTCTTATTTCTACAAAATTCTGAAGGAGTTTAGTAGGATGGCTGCTGAAAGATTGTTACCATTGGTCAGGGGCTAAATGGGGGCACAGCCTTAGGATAACACAGTCTTAGGCTGAACATTTAGGACTGAGATGAGGAGAAATTTCTTCACTCAAAGGCTTGTGAATCTTTGTAATTCTCTACCCCAGAAATTTCTTTTGTGAGTCTTTGGAATTCTCTACCCCAGATGGTTATGGATACACAGTTGCTGAATATATTTAAGGGTAGAACTGACAGATTTTTGATCTCAGGGAATTAAGGGATATTACAAGTGGGTTGAAAAATGGAGATGAAGCCCAAAATCAGCCATGATTGTATTGAATGATGGAGCAGGCTCAATGGGCCATGTGGTCTACTCCTGCTCCTACTTCTTATATTTTTATGTTCTTACTCTAGGATACTAACCATGTGTCAATCTCCAAAGATGGGTTTATGATCAAGACCAGAGGCCTAACAGAAGGTGAAAGTGACCAACACTTCAACAGACTGTGCAGCTACCTGAAGTTGTAAAAATTATTGCCAAAGTTGCTACTTATACCATAAACTTTAATAAACTTTCTAAAATTTACTATCTGAAGAATCCTGTTTTTTTGCCTTCATTGGTTAAGTTGGGGGCCTGGGGCAGGGTTGTCGGGTCGAGTCCGGGTGGGTAATCGGGCCGGAGGTGTATGGGTGGTTAGTCGGACTAATGTTAGCCCCGCATCCTGTAAGACGCTTAGGACAACACTGACTCTGCGGTCATGCTGTTCTCTCTTGGAGCCATGTGCCAGTATGTCATCCACATGGCATAAAACTCCTTCTATGCCTTCTAAAGTTTGACACATTGTTCTCTGGAAAATTTCTGGAGGGGATGCAATTCCAAAGGGTACTTTATTGAAACAATAATGACTGAATGGTGTTATAAAACTGGTCAGTAATCTGGATTCTTTGTCAAGAGGCAACTGCCAAAATCTACTGTTCACATCCAGTCTGGTAAATAAGGTACTCTTCGTGAATTTGGCAAGACTCTCATCCACTGAGGCCATTGTGTGGATTTCATGTCCCACTGACTGGTTAGTTGAGTTAAATCCATGCAGATTCTTATCTCCATTTGGCTTAGAGACAGTGATCATTCCTGAACATCAGTTTGTTGTTTCTCGGTGCGTACAAGCAATCTAGTTTAGCATCAGCCCATAGGGTGATATGGTGTTTGGTCTTTAGTTTTCGTAGCCCTGTAAGTAATTTTGGCAATTCATTTCTGATTATAATGCTGTAATGCTTATCAGCAACTTCATCCTCATCCACATAGATTATTTTCAATTTTATGCATGCTTTTCTGCTTAGCAGAGAACATTCTAGATTTTGAATGACATAGAGAGGTTCAATGATTTCTTTATCTTTAAACTTCAACTTTGCCATGAGTTGGCCTTGCACTTTTTAGACATTCCCACCAGGACCCCATAATTTGATAGATGAGGATCATAATCTGTTTGAGCCATTTGACTTAATCAGAGAAAACAGCAGTCTCTGCTCTTGTGTCTAATTTAAACTCTGTGAGGGTGTCCATCTACTTTGAGTTTAATATTCCTGTATTTGTTTTCAGCATCATTTACCTCCCCAAGGAAGATTATTTCCTTTATTTTTGTTTCTTCCAATTCTCGAATGTTATAAACTTTTCTCCCTCTTCTTACTGGTTGTCAGTGTTTTTGAATGACAGACAGTTTTGAAATGGCACTCAGCCCCTCCTGCTGGACATTCTTCTTGCTTGTGCACTTGTCCTGCCACACCTAAGGTATTTCAAAAAGGTATCTGTCATGCTTTTCCCCACTTTGGTGCACTAAGGCTTCAGCATGCTTTCTCTATTAACAGCCTGAAAACTGAAAACTCGATCTTTTCCATTTGACCCCTCCTTCTCCACAAACAACCGATTCTGTTTTCTGAGCTCAGTTTGCCTCACAATTTGTACTGATTTTATTAGTGTTAAAATCCTCTCTTAACCGTAAGAGATCTGATAATGCTTCGTCTAGAAGCCCTACTTTGATTCTGTCACAAATCAACTTACCCCTGAAGATTTAATAATTGCAGTTCCCTGCCAGCTTATATTGATTGTTAATTAACAAAACCTTCCTTTTGCCTAGTCTTTGCTTTGTCTTGTTAAATTTAGCCCTTTCAATTATCAGATTCCAACAGACACTGAAATTGCTGAAAAAAGAGACATGCCGAAACATCTCGTCTTGCATTCATCAAGACACTCGCAAGAATACCAATGTAAGGGGAAAACAACAATTTATACTGTAGAGAGTGCTGATTGGTTGTCAGGTGGACTTTGATTGGAGACGAGTTGCCATGAAGAACCATTGCCAACCATTGTTTGAAATTTAAACCAGGCAGCTTGACCCTGATTTGTCAAGGCATTGCCCTGAGGAATGAGTGAGTGAATGGCTGTCACTTATTTTGTTTAGCTGAAGCAGGTGCAATGCATGTACATGTCCTTTCTGTTTGCAAAGAGCAGGGCCCTGCGTATTAATATATATGGCTTCCAGCACGCACACATGCACCACACTGCGAGTCTGACTGGCAATGTTAAATTGGTTGTCAAGGTAATTCTTAGCACATTGAGGATTATTTAACAAATGTTGTACATTCGTGGAATCATATCTAATGTTGGACACTGTTTGAGTTTTGCAAGCACGGGCTGGTTGGGTCCGTCTCCATACCTTGCCCGCTGTGAATAGCAGTTGGGACATGCTATTTGACACCATCTGCTTGCCTTTGGAATGTATGGCCTACATACCTGGCATCACACTGGCACTGAAATTCTTATACCACATTACTCATTTGTTTGATAGGCAGAGCATCTTTTTGGCTTGATGGCAGCATCCTGTTAGTGGCGAATAGCATGTGTATTATTACTGCATAGTAGCAGCATGAAACAGTAGCTATACCTGTTGCTCAAATTTTTGAGATACCTTGCCCTTCCAGGGTAATCTGAGGTAGGTTAGGCACCTTTCAGGCTGAAAATGATGGCCTTCGGCCTGTTCATGAGTTTGTGTGATATACCGCGTGAAACTCAAAACACAATGTCCAACATTGGATGTGATTCTGTACTGACTAGTTTTAGCCACTGAAATATGAATCAAAAGCTTGCAGGACTTCTTGATTAGAATTTGAAGTCTCATCAACCCCCTGCCTTGCTACCACATCATCAGCAATAGATCCAGTTGCATAAAGTAGTGCACTGACCTGGTCTTGTTCATCTTTTTTGTGTAAACCAGAAGCAGTTCTGTACCTTGTGAATCTTTTTCTCGCATTAAGTGCTGTTGCAAGCCTACAGTGCTCTGGAATGGTTCTGGGATTGGTAGTGTGGAATCCATGCTTCTACTGAGCCCCGGAATTGTTACTGCTTCACTGGTGTTGCTTGTTGCTTCAGGTCTGTGCTAACTGCTATCTGGACTCCAGGTCTATGTCTCAGCTTGCATCTGCTGCACCCGCAATGCTCTGAATTCATGGTGAGTCTAGAATTTGTTCCTTTTTTGCTTCTTTCAAGGGTTTCTTGACTTGTCAGGTCTGTAGCTCTTCTTAAGGTTCTCTGGGTCTTTTATTGCTGCCACCATGTTGTGTTCTGTGGTTGCCATATAGGCGGTGTTCTTTGGGGCTTGTTTATTCTCCCAAACTAAGCTGCTCAAGAATATATTTTGTTTGTTAAGTTTGTTAAAGCCATTACTCTTTATTTACAGCTACGATGTACATATTGGGACTTCTGCTCAAAATTGGAACGTCTACTCCTTCCAGATCTCACTCAGTTATTATTACATCAGTATCCTGTATGCTTCTGATGCTAACTCTTTACTCTACAATGTCCTCACAAAGTCAGTATGCATTGCAAATTAAAAACAACATGTGGGGGCTCACCCTTCTTTTCCTTCCCCTTTTCTTGCTGGTATCTGGAATGGAGAAGAAAAACATTTATGGATGCCTAAGCAGGCTCTCTTATTAAAACAATGGGTGGAATTTTCCATCCCACCAGTGGTGGGACTCATGGCTGCTGGGGACACAAAATTTGGAGTGATGTCACAAGTCAATTTCCTGCCAGCAGGAAATTAGTTTTGAATTTTGTTCTCCCAATGTTCATGCGTGTCGACTTTCCCACTGGTCCATGTCCTGAACCATATTTCCATCCCTTTGTATCTCATGAATAGGCCAGGCCGGCACAGACCAGTCAGTCTCACCTCAGTGGTGGGGAAACTATTGGAAGCAATTCTGAGGGACAGAATTAATCTACACTTGGAGAGGCAGGGATTAATCAAGGACAGTCAGCATGGTTTTGTTAAGGGGAGGTCATGTCTGACCAATTTGATTGAATTTTTTGAAGAGGTGACCAGGTGTGTAGATGAGGGCAATGCATTTGATGTAATCTACTTGGGCTTCAGCAAGGCTTTTGATAAGGTCCCACAAGGGAGACTGATAACGAAGGTAAGAGCCCATGGGATCCAAGGCAATTCAGCAAATTGGATGCAAAATTGGCTGAGTGTCAGGAAGCAGAGGGTGATGGTTAAGGGGTGTTTTTGTGACTGGATGCCTGAGTCCAGTGGGGTTCCACAGGGATCGGTGTTGGGTCCCTTGATGTTTGTGGTATATATAAACGATTTAGACTGGATTGTAGGAGGGTTGATCAGTGAGTTCGTGGATGACACAAAAATTGGTGGCATAGTAAATAGTGAAGAGGATAGCCTTTGATTACAGGAGGATATAGACGGGCTGGTGAGATGGGCTGATCCGTGGCTAATGGAATTTAATCCAGATAAGTATGAGGTGATACACTTGGGCAGAACAAGCAAGGCATGGGAATACACGATGAATGGTAGGATCCTGGGAAGTACACAGGATCAGAAGGACCTTGGTGTGCATTTCCACTGGTCCCTTGAGGTAGCGTGACAGGTAGATAGGATGGTTAAGAAGGCATATGGGATACTTGCCTTTACTAGCCGAGGCATAGAATATAAGAGCAGGGAGTCTATTCTGGAACTGTATAAAACGCTGGTTAGGCCACAGCTAGAGTACTGCGTGCAGTTCTCGAATCCGCATTACAGGAAGGATGTGATTGCACTAGAGAGAGTGCAGAGGGGATTTACCAGGATGTTGCCTGGGCTGGAGAGTTTTAGTTATGAGGAGAGATTGGATTGACTGAGGTTATTTTTCCTGGAGCAAAGGAGATTAAGAGGGACATGATTGAGATATATAAAAGTATGAGGGGCATAGATAAGGTAGACAGGAAGGAACCTTTCCCCTTGGTGAAGAGATCAATAACCAGGGGGTATAGATTTAAGGTAAGGGGCAGGAGGTTTAGTGGGGACGTGAGGAAGAATTTTTTCACCCAGGGGTGGTGAGAATCTGGAACTCTGCCTGAATAGGTGGTAGAGGCAGAAACCCTCATGATATTTAGGAAGTATTTGGATGTGCACTTGCGATGCCATGGAATACAAGGCTATGGGCCTAATGCTAGAAAATTGGATTAGAATAATTTGATATTTGTTTAACTGGCGCAGACTCGATGGGCCAAAGGGCCTTTTTCTGTGCTGTAGAACTCTATGACTCTGAGTCTATGAATCCTCATTCAAAATGCAGCACTCCAGATTTAATTAAGTGGGAGGAAAAGAAGGGAGACCAGCACAGATCCAGTCCAAAACCACCTCTGAAGCTGATGCCTCAGAATCCTCACAGGATGCACAGTCATGGTGTTCACCTGCACCCTCCACCAGCAGGTAGTTAAAATGGTCTGTTTCAGGACCCTCTAAATTTGGTGTGCACCTGATGACCTTCATTTCGTGAGCGACTTTGAGGTATGTGGACGTTTCTTTCGCCTTCCTTTCATAGTGGCGTTTCGATGAAGTTACACCAGGCCTACTGCGTACAGTACCAGCAGGGATGGGGAAGAAAGGGGTATGACTGGGGTGGATGTGAGTGGAGCCAGGGAGGGAAGACTGGCAGATGCATGCAGATGCATGACTGGGGAGCAGCAGGGGGGCAGTGAGTGGATTCAGGGAGGGAAGATGGGAGCATAGACTTGGGATGGGAGAGGGGTGGGTTGTCAAAGGTACAGAGGGTGGTAGTGTGAGACAGCCAAACTGTTTGGAGCAGAACCAGAAGACAGTTCTGGAGCTGAGCGGGCTATGTTAGAGGGCTGTGCTTGGCATACATGTCTTGGTCCTGGCCCTGGGAGGGGGAAGGCGTCTCTGGGCAGTGTCAGTCAGGCACTGCATGCTGTGCAGGGTGTGGTCAGTGTGGTACAGAGGTTGGTCCTGGGGATTGGAGGATCCGTATTAGAAAGCAGATGGTACAGGCATGGTCAGGGGAGGCATTTGCATCCTGTAAAATAGGACCCGATAAATCATGGCTGGGGATTAGAAGGCCTTATGGAGGACCCTGAAAGTCACGGTTTATGTGGTCTGAGGATGGGCAGGGGTCAGGTTGACGAAAGGCATGGGTACACCAACAGAAAATGATTCGGGGGGAGGACAGGAATATCAACATAAATGAAGGCTGGCTTCAGGGTGACAGGGGAAATAAGAGTGATAGGAGGAAGGGGAATTTGGATGTGCTGAGGATGGAAGAGGATAGGAAGGACTTGGAGAATTAGAGGGCGAAAACAGAAACTGCAGCATCACCATCTTGACTTGGATCTCGAATGACACAGTTAAAAAATTAAGTTTGAGAAACATTGCCGGGGGAAGGTGTAAGGGTGTGTGGGAAGAGTAAATGACTGCAATTTTGAGATATTGAAGGGGACCTTAATTTTCAACTCAAGCCCTGAAGATCATCACTCAGCTGAAATCTGTTAACATGTATCTAATAACCAAATGAAGCTGTTTGGCACCTTAAATCATGGAGTGCATTCATGCGAGAATTTGCTATTGATTGGAGAAACATTTAATTAGGTCAGATTGCCTCCATGTCAGTAAGCGAGGCATGTAAAGTGGGAAGGGGATGCAAAAAATTAAGATGCCACATCTGTTGGGCAGAAGCATCAATCTTGAGGTAAGACTCCACATAATCATTTTAATAATCATGTCTTAAAGGCCACAATGCTTACAGTCATGCAATTGGAGCGAGGTTGGGCTAGTGCCTAGGCTAAAGGAGGCAGGGCAATAGTAGCCTGACAGAGGGTCAGAGCACATTGCTGTTTTCACCCTGATCAAAACCCCTTTGTGAATGCAGTCATGTCGGAGGTGGATGCTCACCCACCTGTGAACCCTCAGGATGTGCTTTAGCTGTAAGGGGTGGCCTGGGGATGATGTCAGGAATGAGGGCAAGTCTGTGATTCCCCACTGGCCTTGTGGTGTGCCAAGTGAGAGAGAGCATTCCAGGGTAAGGTGCCATCAGATCTCCATTATATTTGTCCAGAGATAGAGTGTAGAATACAGGCTCCGGCCAACGCTGCCTGCTTGATAGCACTGATGCAAGAGAAGAGAAGAAGGGCCCGGCGCAGCTCAGGGAAGAGCATCACCCTGAGGGCCAAAATCCACCAGGGGCTGAGAAAAACCCTGATGTTGCCAAGGAAGGACCACAGCCACTTAAGCGTTTGGCATGACCAAGAGTCTACATATCATAAATGGAGATGAGCGAGAGACAGTACCGCAGCAATCTGAAATGGGGGCCGGGAAGCCTTTGCTTGCCTAGAGATCATATTTGCCACATTTTTCGAGGATCTCACCCTACATGGACTGGCAGGCCACCCAATGCCGATTGTGCTGAAATTAACTGCTGCTCCCAACATTTTGCCAGTGCAACGTTCCAGGGCTCCACTGAGGACCTCTGCAGAATATTGCGATCGTCCATTCATGAATGCATAATGAAGGTCACCAATGCCCCTTTCAATAAGGCCCACAATTACATCCAGGTCTCCATGGATAAAGCCATCCAAGCTGCCAGAGCAGTGGGATTCGCAGCAACTTTCGGCTTCATACAAGTGCAAGGTGCCATCGACTGCACACATGTGGCTTTAAGAGCTCCTTGGCAGCAGCCAGCAATATATATCAATAGAAAAGGCTTCCCTCTCTTAATGTGCAACTGACCTGTGATCACTGAAAGCAGATTATGCAGGTTTGTGTGAGGTACCTTGGGAGCTGCAAAAGACTTGGCTCATGATGCCCGTTTGGCAGCCACAGAGTGCTTCAAAGGAAAGGTACCAAGCTGCACATTCTGCAACAAGGTCCTTAATTGAGCAGACTATGTTGAAGATACGCTTCAGATATCTGAACCGATCAGCTCTCCAGCATTCTCCACAGAGGGTGTCCCACATCATCATGGTTTGCTGCACCCTACACAACCAGGTGCTGCAAAGGAGAGATGGAAGAAGTACATGTGTCCTTGGAAGAGGAGGACATAGAAAGGGATGAAATTGAAGAGGGCGAGGATGGTGACACCCACAGAAAGAGACAATTGCACAGGCATGAAGCAGCAGATGTGTCCATAAAGCAAGCAGACATGTGTCTGTCTTTTCAAGCATTGTGCCGACATTTCACTGACCATGGCAACCTTCAAGAAGCAGGAAGGACACTGCAAACATCAATGTACTCAAGGCAGTTTGCCTGGAGTGTTGCAAGGTGTCTCAAGGAGGAAAATCATCAGTCTCTGGTTATCGCTTGACTGTCTGAGGATGGATCTAAATCCAGACAGTGGCATGTCTCCAAAGCCGTCTCTCATGCATGATTAATGGCCAAGCCTCATCCTAGTACTGAGCCCCAAGGATGAGGTCACTCTTCTGGATGCTGTGATCTGTCACTCTACAGCATGAAAGTGAGCCTGCGAGTCAGGTTACCTTTGTGTTCTTGGACAGTGCTTCAGCAGGACCATCGTATCACAACTGACAAACACGCATGACCCTGCCTTCTTTGGGAGCTTCCCAAGTTCACATCCAGCATGCTCTTGGCGTCTGGGAGTGACTAGGCCCGGTCAGTCTTGACACAGCATTTAAGGATAAATTAGTCCCCATGTAAATGCTAAAGACCACACAGAAAATGTGCAGGAGTTTTGTTTTCATCCCATTACAGTCCCCCACATTTTCATTCTACCATACTGCAATATTAATGAGGAAGCCTAAGACAATGATAGCACTGTCCTGATCAGAGGTCCATGTTGATCGATCTTATGAGAGCTAGCACAGGGGTGCTTGTAAAGCCACGCTAGCTAGACTTGCATCCTCACATGCATCTTTACATGTAATAGGCCAGCATTATGAGGTTAGGCGCATGCATAACATTGCGTACTCATTGCCATCTAGCAGCCCGGCATCATTCATGTGGAAAGTGGGAAATAATATAGGGGGAATATTCAGCTGTAAACGTGGTGATGAGTTAATGCAGGCAGGTATGAAAGGCTAAGGTTCTCAATGGTTACTTAAATTGTAACCCAAACCTGGTAGTCATTACATGGCGGCCATAGAAAAGTGCATTTGGTTGGAATGACTCATAGGCGGGTCATTATAAATACCTGGAACATAAAGACGGAACAGACTTTAGTGCAGCTGCAGCAGGATAATAAATAACCTTCCAAGATCTATATTCATAAGGCCACATTATATGATCCTCTGATGCAACCACCATGTTCATATAGGAACAGGTTTTGTTCATCTCGCTTATGTGGATATAAAGGCTGAACTATGATTGAGGGAGACAACATTGACCTGAGGGACACAATGGGAGAGCTAGAAGAGAGAGAGGCATCTGTTACCATTGAATGACCACAGAACATTGCATCACATGGAACAGCCATGAGAGAGAGAAGCAAAATATATTTGCAAAGGTGCAAAACATTTACAGTGATAGAACATCTGTGCCACCATTATGCTCTCAGTGCTACTTAATTTTTCTTACCCTACTGCTGCATCTCGGTTTATCCAGGACATTTGCAGCAGAAGTGGAGCCTGCTGACTGTTACACCCTGTTGTCTGAGATAACCTTGATGGCTGTGCTCTGGAGGCCTGAGGCCTGGAGGCCCTGGCCTGATAAGGGTCTCCTGCTCTGCAGCAGGTGCATCCTCCTCGCCCTGATGTGCTGGAGTGGATGGGGTCACAGGCAAAGAGGATTTGGAGTGGCTGGACAGCCTTGGAGACTCCTATGTGGATGGTTCCGAGGTGTCTGGCTGATGCTCCTTCTCCCTGTGGGTGCCCAAGGGCCCGTCCCTGATTCTTTGAGGAGAAGGGGCACCACAGCTGGAATGTACCCATGCCAAGAGGTGATGGTGTGCAGGTCCGAGCACAGATTTGGCAGAAACTGAGCGTTCTGCTGGACCAGGGTCTTCCCGGTAGTTGCAATACTTCCAATGGTGACCTCGATGCGCTCGCATGCTGGAGCCACAACATCAGACAGTATGTGGATGGACTCTTTCATCCTTCGTTCTAATTTGCTGATGGCCTCTGACAACTCTGCCTGATCTTCCCCCGCCTGTCTTTGCAGCTCCAACGTCTCTCTGAGGACCAATTCCAGAGGCTGGCCATCGGACTCAGACTTAGCAGGGGCCTGGTCTCCAGCTGAGTGTCAGAGATCTTGGCTGTCACTGCCTCTGCTTGCTGCCTGTCAGATGCTCACCAGGTGGTGACCCTGAGCCTGCTCTAAAACTATGTCCCACCGAGGCGTGTGTATCGCGCTGGTGGAGGGTGCAGGTTAACGCAGTGATGGGTCTTCATCAGATGGATCCCCTGACTCCTCAGTGGAGATGCTCTGGGGCCTGGGGATGATGTGCTGGCTGGCGTTGTGCCTTCACCTTTTCTTGCTGGTAGCAGAAATAGAAAAAAGAGATAATTAGTCATGGGTTAGACAGGTACCTGCATTATAAATCTCATAGTCATTGCCCGCGTGTTGCCGATGTCTACTGCATGGATCTCAGTGGCTTGTTGGGAGATGTCGATCTTGCCTTCCACACAGGAACGGTCCTTGTCCTCTCCAGCCAGCTCTGTCATCTGCTCCTAACAGGGGGATAGTGGCCTCAACTCCAGCATTCTCTTCCCAGTTATCGACCTCTCCCCTTTGTTGTGGGAGGTCAGATGGATTGACTGTGAGCACCACGGATGAAAGAGAAGATCAGGAGCATGTATGCATGCTATGTGTGTTGAGTCCTTCCCAGAAAGGGCTGTAGATGTCATTTATGCAGGATGAGATGGTGATGAGATGATGATGTTAAAGTCAGACAATCAGTGCTGATGTATCTTCTGCTGGTGGTGTGAGAGATCTTTGTGTCCTGTAAGCCTTAGGTTGACTTATCCTGGTGGTGGATGAGGCCATTCATCCTCTTCCTGCACTCAAGAAGTCTCATGACATCAGGTCAAACATGGGCAAGGAAACATGTTGCTGATTACCACATACCGCACAGACCCCCCCCCCCTCCCATTCCCCCATGAAGCTGATGAATCAGTACTCCTCCATGTTGAACACTGCTTGGAGAAAGTACTGAGGGTGGCAAGGACACAAAATGTTGGGGACTTTAATGTCTATCACCAAGAGTGATTCAGCAGCACCACCACAGACTGCGCTGGCAGAGTCCTAAAGGACATACTTGCTCGACTGGTTCTGCAGCAGGTGGTGAGGGAACCAACAAGAGGGAAAAACATACTTGACCTCATCCTCACCAACCTGCCTGCCACAGATGCATCTGTCTGTGACTGTAGGAGTGATCACTGCACAGTCATTGTGGAGCCAAAGTCCCATCTTCACATTGAGGATATCCTACATTGTGTTGTGTGGCACTACCACCATGCTAAATGGAATAGGCTTCAAACAGATTTAACAAGTCAAGAGTGGGCAACAATGAGTGCAGCAGCAGAATTGTATACAACCACAATCTGTAACCTCATGGCCTGGTATATCCCCCACTCTTCCATTACCATCAAGCCAGGGGATCAATCCTGGTTCAATGAAGAGTAAAGGAGAGCATGCCAGGAGTAGCACCTGGCATACCTAAAAATGAGGTTTCAACCTGGTGAAGTTATAACATAGGACTACTTGCATGCCAAACAGCATAAGCAGCAAGTGATAGACAAAACTAAACAATTCCACAACCAATGGATCAGATCTGAGCACTGCAGTCCTGCCACATCCAGTCATGGTCAGTGGTGGACAATTAAGCAAATCACTGGAGGAGGAGGTGCCACAAATTTCCCCATTTTCAATGATGGGGGAACCCAGCACATCAGTGTAAAAGATAAGGATGAAGCATTTGCAACAATCTTCAGTCAGAAGTGCTGAATGGAAGATCCATCTCAGTCTCCTCCAAGTGGCACTTCCTTTGCAATAACCTTTTTACTGATGCTTAGCTGGGGTTCCGCCAGGGCCATTCAGCTCCTGATCTCATTACAGCCTTGGTTCAAACATGGGGGGAAGAGCTGAACTCCAGAGGTGAGGTGAGAGTGATTGCCCTTGACATCATTTGACAGAGTGTGACATCAAGAGGCCCTAGCAAAACTGGAGTCAATGGGAATCAGGAGGAAAGCTTTCTATTGGTTGGAGTCATACCTGACTGTCATAAACCTGTTAATATATATAATGTTGGAAATTATTTTTTTAAAATAAAGGGTTGGTCTGTGGGTGTGTCTTAATTGGATTAAAGCCAGATAGTCTGGGTGCTTTGATGTTTACTAGTTTTGAGATGTAAGAAAGGTAGAGTGCATTTGCATTTTGTTGATTAGAGCATGGAAGAAGGGGAGTGAAATCTGGCACTTAGCTAGCGGAGACCAAGCAATGTTTATATTATTAATAAAATTGGTACTGTGAGCAGGGTTTTATTGTTAGGAGAGCAAGGGGGCTGGTGTTACAATGAGAATTTATATTCAATGAGATGTGTTAGTTTTGTGCGTGCAGGGCAGAGGCAATGTAAGATAAAAACCTGTAAGCCTACCACTGTGTCTGCAAAGGAACCAAACTAAAAGGAACCTCATTTTGAATTTGTAATGTGAAAATGCTTTGCTTGATGTCTATTTAAAGTCTATGGGTTGCTGTTGCCTTAGTGGAGATTAGTTTGGGAATTTGTCAAAAGTTGTGATAGTAGTAATTTGTAGCCATGTGTATATATTTAACTTGCGTAAATTAATAAACGTCTCATGTATTTTGATATAAAACCTCTTGAGAACTGGTAGTCTGATTCTTGCATTTAGAGCTGCATCTCATACATACCACTTGAAAATATAGGTTATGACTGTTGTTTAAAGTTTCCCTCTGGGATTTTTAAATAACTCAGCTTACCAACTGCTGTGTCATAACACTAACACAAAAGAAGATGGTTGTGGTTTTGGAGGTCAATCATCGCAGTTCCAGGACATCACTGTTAGAGTTCCTCAGGGTAGTGTTCTAGGCCCAACCATCTTTAGCTGCTTCATTAATGACCTTCCTTCCATCATAAGGTCAGAATTGGGGATGTTCATTGATGATTGCACAATGTTCAGCACCATTTGTGACTCATCAGATACTGAAGCAGTCCATGTCCAAATGCAGCAAGACCTGGACAATATCCAGGCTTGGACTGACAAGTGGCAAATAACATTCGCGTCACACAAATGCCAAGCAATGACCATCTCCAACAAGAGAGAATCTAAATATTGCCCTTTGACATTCAATGGCATTACCATCACTGAATCCCCCAATATCAACAGTCTGGGGCATTACCGTTGACCAGAAACTGAACTGGACCAGCCATGTAAATACTGTGGCTACAAGAGCAAGTCAGAGACTAGGAATCCTGCAGCAAGTAACTCACCTCCTGACTCCCCAAAGCCTGGCCACCATCTGCAAGGCACAAGTGAGGAGTGTGATGGAATACTCTCCACTTGCCTGGATGAGTGCAGCTCCCACAATGCTCAAGAAGCTCAACATCATCTAGGGCAAAGCCGCCTGCTTGATTGGCACCCCATCCACAAACATTCACTCCCTTCACCACTGTCGCATAGTGGCAGCAGTGTGCACCATCTACAAGATCTGCAGATACTCACCAAGGCTCCTTAGACAGCACCTTCCAAACCCACGGCCATTACCATCTAAGAGGACAAGGGCAGCAGATAGGCGGGAACACCACCACCTGGAAGTTCCCCTCCAGGCCACTCACCATCCTGACTTGGAAATATATCATGATTCCTTCACTGACGCTGGGTCAAAATCCTGGAACTCCCTTCCTAACAGCACTGTGGGGTGTAGCTACATCATAGGAAGTGCAGTAGTTCAAGAAGGCAGCTTACCACCATCTTCTGAAGGGCAATTAGGGCTTGGGCAATAAATGCTGGCTTAGCCAGCGAAACCCACATCCCATGAAAGAATTTAAAAATAACTGCAGGGTGGTCCTCCTTTGTGGTCCACATGCGCTGATCTTCCTGACGACCTCCTCCCAGGGCATATGGTCAAGTTGGTGGACCTCCGGCTCCCATTCTGATAGAGGATGTCCCGCTGGTCGTTGACTGCCTGGAACAATCTCTCCAGGGAGGTGTCGCTGAACCCGTGGTGCAGAAGGTTTGATCCTTTTCAGGGTCATTGCTTTCCTCACCACAACAGCTCCCATCCTGGGTGGCATTTAAATATGGTGCCAGGACATTCAACCCCATGAGATAATGAAGGGGTGGGCAAATCCCTGCCTGTCCTGCCACAAGATTCAACGAGCTCCTCGCTGATTCGTAATTAATGAGCTGAAAAGTTCATGATCTGGCACTAACCAGCAGGAATCACACTGAATTGCCGACTGCCACCACACTTAGTCTTTTGAATGGAAAATTGTGCCCAATGTTTCATTCTGTTGATGCACCTGACAACTGCAGACTGGAGGCATCCTCATTAGCTTGCTGGGCGGTCCTGTCTCGCCTTCCGTACAGGCATGGTCCTGCTCCTCCTTGGCTATTTCTGTGGCTTCCTTTGCAAATATGTTTAGGATTCCAATATCTGGAATGGTGCCGCCAGTCCTGGCCCGCATCCTCTTGTCATATCTGTTCTTCTTCTGCAGAAAGACAGAAGGATCGAGTGCCAATCCAATGAGCTGATGAGCAGTTTAGGAGCATGCATGCCTATGCCAGTTCCTGAGCCCTCCCCAGTCAGTGATTAACAAGCAGGGTGCCCTGCAACTGATAGAACATTGAAAGCGTGAAGTGGCTGGCACACATTTAGTGCACATGTCCCATCTGCTGCTGAGTCCTGCAACCCAAACTCCTGTTAGACATCTCTGTGGAGTTGCACACTTACACTGCCTGATGTCGTAATGCTTGTCACTTTGTATTGAGTGGCACTTATGGCAGAGCACAACAGGTAGTTCATCCATTTTCTACTTTGCTGGGTAGTTTTCTTGTGGGCCACATGGGTGCTAACCTCTGCTGAGACATCCGTCCAGGCTGTCGAGGTCAGACAGTAATGGCCTCCTGCTGCCATCTCTGGGAAACAGCACCTCCCACCCTTCCTGGACGGCCTGCAGGCAAACCTACAGGGAAGCTTTGTTGAACCATGGGAGTGTTGTCTTCTCTGCAACATTCTGGTCTCAGCAAACACTTGAAAGACAGCCAGACTAATGCTCCAGATCTGCAGTGAGTGAATGGCAATTCGGTTTCCCTTTAAATATGGCTCCAGGATCTTTGATCCCATGAGGTAAGGGTGGGAACATCAACTTCCTGCATGTCCCACTGCAGTATTTGTCCTCACGGATGCAAATGCATTAAGCTGAACAACTCGAAATCACGTATGGCCAGCCAACTCGACCGCGAGTGGAAGTCACTTTCATTTCCACTCCTGCCACCCCGGTCGTACCACTAGCACATGCTGCTTTTGCTGTTTGGCATATAAGTAGTCTTGTGTTGTAGCTTCACCAAGTCTCATTTTTAGGTACAGCTGGTGCTGCTCCTGGCATTCCCTTTTGCACTCTTTATTGATCCAGGGTTGACCTCCTGGCTTTATGGTAATGGTAAAGTGGGAGATATGCTGGGCCATGGTGTTACAGATTGTGTTTGTATACAATTCTGCTGCTGCTGGTGGCCGACCCCCAAGGACTGCCAATACCTACCAATACTGTCATGGACAGATACATCTGCGACAGGTAGATTGATGAAGTATGAATACTGTGGCTACAACAGCAGAACAGAGGCTTGGATTTCTGTGGCGAGGAGTTCACCAACTAACTCACAAAGCCTGTCCACCATCTACAAAGCACAAGTCAGTGTGATGGAATATTCTCCACTTGCTTGGGTGAGTGCAGCTGCAACGAAACTCAAGAAGCTCTAGACCATCCAGAACAAAGTAGCTCACTTGATTGACATACCATCTACCACCTTAAACATTCATTCCCTCCACCACTGATACAGTGTGTGCCATCTGCAAGATGCACTGCAGAAACTTACCAAGACCTGTTCGACAGCACCTTCCAAACCCACAACATTTACCACCTAGAAAGACAAGGACAGCAGATGCATGGGAACATTGCCACCTCCAAGTTCCCTTCCAGGTCACATACCATACTGACTTGGAACTATATTGTCATTACTTCAATGTTGCTGTGTCAAAATTCTGGAACTTCCTTCCTTAGAGCACTATGGGTGTACCCACACCACCTGGACTGCAGTGCTTCAAGGTAGCAGCTGACGCCACAAATTCAGGGGTAATTAGGGATGTGTAATAAATGCTGGCCTAGCCAATGACACCCACGTCCCATCAATGAAAATATATAATTATTTTAAAATATAGAGAAAGTTAAGGACGAGTTAAATTAAATTGTCATGTTGAAATACTGATTGTTGATATATATGTACTTAAGGAATAGAATCTAGTTGTACTACCAAATAGTAACTTGATGATTTTGGTGCTGCGATGTGAGATGCTAATGGCAGTGTTAAAGATATTAGAAAACATTGAATGAAAGCAAGGAGTGTAATCCAGATTAAATTGGGTATAAAAAATACAGCTTGAATTATTCCACTTTTTATGAGAAATAATTTAGTAAGACCACTATTTTTTGAGGTAAAGTTTTCTGAATTAATGTTCCTGGCACAGGATGTCACATGAAGCAAACACATAACAGGAGTTTGAGTGCAGAAGTCACTGCATTCAAATGCATTCCTGTGATAGGAGTGTCAATTCACAAAATATACCCAGTAAATTACAGAGTCCATTCAGCCCTCATTTCACCTCTCGCTCCCAGTCAGCTGCGGACTGGGGCTAAAAGAAGCCCGGGTCAGTTATCAGCCTAGTGAAGCTGAAGTGAACAGCAATCATTGGCTCTATGAAGCTGGAAGTTGGGGCATTGGAAAGCCCATGGACAATGAGATTCTGTTCAGAGAAGCTTGAGAGCTGAAATTGTGCCTGTAACTAGATGCTGAGGTGCAGCTTTATGAATCCAATGGGACACAACTTGGATGAAGAGATTGAGCAACTGGGAGCCAAGCAGTCATTGAGGCAATCAGAGTTGGAGTAGCTTTTGAAGGGAACCACAGGCTATATCTTTGAAAGAGAGCAGCAGAAATCCCTCAGGCTGGCAGACAGAGTTTTAAAGAATTTTTATGACTCATTGATGTCAGGGTGGTTTGCTGAGAAATTTTGGGGACTTTTTTTGGTTGTGTCTGCCATTTAATGTGCAGGTTGTGGTGTGTATGACCACAGTTTTACCTGGAAAAACTCAGCAGGTCTGGCAGCATCAGCGGAGAAGAAAAGAGTTGACGTTTCAAGTCCTCATGTTCTGTTGAAGGGTCATGAGGACTCGAAACGTCAACTCTGTTCTTCTCCGCCGATGCTGCCAGACCTGCTGAGTTTTTCCACGTAATTCTGTTTTTGTTTTGGATTTCCAGCATCCGCAGTTTTTTTGTTTTTATATTTTTATGACCACAGTTTGACGGTTTATTCATGTTTACCTCATGTCAATTTTGGATGTTAGAGTATAAAATGGATAATGTTCAGTGTTTGCTTTGCTGATTTTTGTATAGTAAGCATTCTATTTCAAATCGTGAAGATGTGGCTTTATTCTCTTTGTAGATAACTGGGATTTCACATATTGTCCACTTTAACAAAAAAAGGTTACTGGTCCCTAACTGGATCATTACAAATTTTGGTGATCTCATCTGGGATCATAACAAAATTTAGGGGTTTGGTCTGGGATTGTGACACCAGTGGCAACTTCCTACCAGAAAGTTGATGGTGGGGATTTCAGAAATGATAATACCATTGAATGTCAGAGATGATAGTTAGATTCTCCCTTGTTGGAGGTAGTTATTGTACTTGCATAGCAAGATTTTTACTCAGACCAAGCCTAAATGTCATCCAGGTAATGCTGCATCTGGGCATAAACTTTTTCAGCATCTGAGCAGTTGTGAATGGTACTGAACATTGTCCAATTATCCGTAAAAATCCCACTTCTGATGGATTATCATGGATAGAAAACCATGGCGGTCGTTAATCAATCCCACTGACCGACATAACCAAAATCCTGATATGAGCTTTTTTTGTGTGATATTCTGTAGTGGGAATGCAGAATTATAAAATGTACCCCACATCATCATCATCATCATCTGGTGGGCATGAGCTCGCTTATTTAAAATCAGATCATCATAGCGAGTGGGCAAAAATTCGGCAGTATAAAGTGGGAAAATGTGAGGTTGTCCACTTTGGCAGAAAGAATTGAAAAGCAGAATATTATTTAAATGGAAAGATCTGAGTGCCCTTGTTAAAGCATCACAAAAAGTGAGCGTGAAGGCACAACAAAAAGGAAGGCAAATGGAATTCTGGCCTTTATTACAAAGGGGATGGAGTATAAAAGTAGGGAAGTCGTGCTCTATCTGTTCAGAGCATTGATGAGACTGCAGTACAATTTTGGTCTCCTTACTTCAAGAGGGATATACTTCCATTGGAGGTAGTTTACAGAAAGTTCACTAGGCTGATTCCTGGGATAAAGGGTATGTCTTGTGAGAAACGGTTGTGCAGATTGGGCCTATACTCTTTGGAGTTTGGAGCAATGAGAGGTGATCCTATTGAAACATACAAGATTCTGAGGATATCTAAGGTATACAGTTTAAAAAAAGGAGTCTCCCATTTAAAACAGAAATGAGGAGGAATTTCTTCCCTCAGAGGGTCATTAGTCTTTGGAATTCTCTTCCCCCGAGAGTAATGGAAACCGGATCATTCAATATATTCAACCTTGATTTAGACAGGTTTTTGATCTACAAGAAAGTTAATGGTTATGGGGAGGTGGGGGTTGGGGGCAGGCAGCAAAGTGGAGTTACGGATACAACCTGAATAGCCATGATATTATTGAATGGTGGAACAGGCTCAGCTTGCCAGATGGCCTACTCTTGCTCCTATTTCTTATAATATGAACTTGTAAGATTTGCTTTCGAACAGAGGAAATGACATCAACTCGAAAATAAACACAGATGATGTCATGGGCTTAAAAGTTTTAAGTGCCTTGAGTCCAAACCTTTTGACGGATTTGTGCTGTTATCAACTGCTGCATATAACGTGGGTCAATTTTGCAAGTGAAGCTTGTGTCCCAGAGCCTCGAACTCCAGTAAGAAAAGATCTGAGATCAGGTTGCAGTGGTTAGAGCACCCAAGTCAATGCACTCCAGATTTTCCAATCAAA
The DNA here is from genome assembly GCF_017639515.1 of Carcharodon carcharias. Classification (NCBI taxonomy): domain Eukaryota; kingdom Metazoa; phylum Chordata; class Chondrichthyes; order Lamniformes; family Lamnidae; genus Carcharodon; species Carcharodon carcharias. The sequence continues at coordinate 122,382,287 of NC_054477.1, forward strand.
AACCTCTCCGCCCAAAATTAACTCTTTGACCTCTGGAGGTAAACCATCTCAGTGGAACAACATATTTGTTGGCTATACTCCACAGTTGAAACTATCAGCGTCAAAAGTAGAGAAGCCCAAGTTAGATATGTTCACTAACTTTAGTTTTATGTTCTAGGAACACTCGTTATTAGTGCTGGCATTACCAGTGTCCTGCATTACTATTCTCAGGAGGCTCAGGATGTCTCAAAGTGTTTATTATTAAGGGCAAGGAACAGTGAACATGAGCAGGAGACAAATTTGAAGAATTAAGATAAGGGGAAATAAAGGCACATTCGATGAGGAGTTTTTCAAAGCTAGGAAGGAGTGGGAAGGTAGAGAAAGGAAAAGCAGCAATGTGAGTGACCACTAATAAGAATATAGAACTATAGAACCATTGAACACTACAGCACAGTAAACAGGCCATTCGGCCCTTCTAGTCTGTGCTGAAATATTATTTCGCTAGTCCCATTGACCTGCACCTAGTCCATAACCCTCCAGACCTCTCCCATCCATGTATCTATCTAATTTATTCTTAAAACTTAAGAGTGAGCCCGCATTTACCATGTCAGATGGTAGCTCGTTCCACACTCTCACCACTCTCTGAGTGAAGAAGTTCCCCCTAATGTTCCCCCTAAACCTTTCCTCTTTCACCCTAAAGCTCTTGTGTTTACTTCTCCTAATCTAAGTGGAAAGAGACTACTTACATTTACTCTGTCTATACCCCTCATAATTTTGTAAACTTCTATCATATCTCCCCTCATTCTTCTACGCTCCAAGGAATAAAGTCCTAACCTGTTTAATCTTTTCCTGTAACTCAACTCCTTATGACCCGGCAACATCCTAGCAAATCTTCTCTGCACTCTCTCAATCTTACTGATATCCTTCCTGTAGTTAGGCAACCAGAACTGCACACAATACTCCAAAGTTGGCCTCACCAATATCTTATACAACCTCACCATAACATCCCAACTCCTATACTCAATATTTTGATTTATGAAGGCCAGTATGCCAAAAGCTTTCTTTACAACCTTGTCTACCTGTGACGTCACTTTCAGGGAACTATGTATCTGAACTCCCAGATCCTTTTGTTCCTCCGCTCTCCTCAGTGCACTACCATTTACTGTGTATGTCCTACCTTGGTTTGACCTTCCAAAATGTAACACCTCACACTTTTCTGCATTAAATTCCATCTGCCATTTTCTGACCCATTTTTCCAGTTGGTCCAGATCTCTCTGCAAGCTTTGAAAGCCTACCTCGCTGTCCACAACACCTCCAATCTTAGTGTCATCAGCAAACTTGCTGATCCAATTCACCACATTATCATCCAAATCATTGATATAGACAACAAATAACAATGGTCCCAGAACAGATCCCTGAGGCACACCACTAGTCACAGACCTCCAGTCTGAGAAGCAATCATCCACTCTCTGTCTTCTCCCACACAGCCAATTTCGAATCCAGTTTACAACCTCTCCATGGATACCAAGTGTCTGAACCTTCTGAACTAACCTCCCATGTGGGACCTTGTCAAAGGCCTTACTAAAGTCCATGTAGACAACATCCACAGCCTTTCCTTCATCTACTTTCTTGGTAACCTCCTCGAAAAACTCAAGTTTCGTTAAACATGACCTACCATGCACAAAGCCATGCTGACTATCCTTGATCAGCCCATGGCCGTTCAAATAATTATGTATCCAATCTCTCAGAACACCTTCCAATAATTTACCTACTACTGACGTCAGGCTCACTAGTCTGTAATTACCTGATTTACTTTTGGAGCCTTTTTTAAACAACGGAACAACATGAGCTACCCTCCAATCCTCCGGCACCTCACCCGTGGCTAAGGACATTTTAAATATTTTGGCCAGGGCCCCTGCAATTTCTACACTAGTCTCCCTCAAGGTCCGAGGGAATATCATGTCAGGCCCGGGGGATTTATCTACATTTATTCGCTGTAAGGCAGCAAGCACTTCCTTCTCTTTAATCTCTATATGTTCCATGAAACTACTGCTTGTTTCCCTTCCTTCTTTATACACTATGCCAGTTTCCTGAGTAAATGCTGATGCAAAAAAACTGTATAAGATCTCCCCCATCTCGTGAGGCTCCACACATAGACGACCACTCTGATCTTCAAGGGGACCAATTGTGTCCCTTACTATCCTTTTACTCTTAATATACTTGTAGAAACCCTTCGGGTTTACCTTCACATTATCTGCCAAAGCAACCTCATGTCTTCTTTTTGCCTTCCTGATTTCCTGTTTTAGTATTTTCTTACATCTTCTATACTCTACAAGTACCTCATTTGCTCCTTGTTGCCTATACCTGCTATACACCTCTCTCTTCTTCTTAACCAGATCACCAATATCCCTTGAAAACCAAGGTTCCCTATGCTGTTAACTTTGCCTTTAATCCTGACAGGAACATGTAAACTCTGCACTCTCAAAATTTCGCCTTTGAATGCCTTCCACTTACTGAACACATCCTTGTCAGAAAACAACTTATGCCAATCCACTCTTCCTAGATCCTTTCTCATTTCCACAAAATTGGCCTTTCTCCAATTTAGAATCTCAACTCAAGGACCAGATCTTTCCTTATCCATAATTAGCTTAAAACTAATGACATTGTGGTCACTGGACCCAAAATGTTCGCCTACATATACTTCTGTCACCTGACCTGTCTGGTTCCCTAATAGGAGATCAAGTATTGCATTCTCTCTCGTTGGTACCTCTATATATTGATTTAGAAAACTTTCCTGAACACATTTGACAAATTCCAAACTCTTTTACAGTATGGGAATCCCAGTCAATATGTGGAAGTTAAAATCTCCTACTATCACAACTTTCTGTTTCTTACATCGGTCTGCTCCTCCAATTCTCTCTGACTATTGGGCGGTCTATTGATAGCACTCCTGAGATCGTAACCCTGGAGATCCTGTCCTTCAACTTTGCACCTAACTCCCTAAACTCTCTTTGCAGGACCTCCTCCTCCTTCCTATCCACGTCATCGGTCCCTACATGGACCATGACATCTGGCTGCTCACCCTCCCTCCTGAGAATACTGAGAACTCGATCTGAGATATCGCAGACCCTGGCACCAGGGAGGCAACAGACCATCCGGGATTCTCGATCTCTCCCACTGAACCTCCTATCTGTCCCCCTAACTATCGAATCCCCTATCACTACTGCTCTCCTCTTTTCCCTCCCTCCTTTCTGAGCTGAGGGTCTAACCTCGGTGCCAGAGACGCGACCACTACAACTTGTCCCTGGTAGGTCGTCCCCACCAACAGTATCCAAAACGGTATTCCTATTGTTAATGGGAATGGCCACAGGGGTGCTCTGCTCTTTCTGTCTATTCCCCTTCCCTCTCCTGACATTCATCCAGCTGCCTGCCTCCTGACTTTTAGGGGTGACTGTCTCCCTGAAACTCCTGTCTATTACTGCCTCTGCCTCCTGTATGATCCAAAGTTCATCCAGCTCCAGCTCCAGTTCCCTAACTCGGCTTCTCAGGAGCTGCAGCTGGATGCACCTTTTGCAGTCACCAGGGTGTAGTCACCAGGGACAATTGTGCTGTCCCTGACTTCCCACATGCTGCATTCGGAGCACTCGACTGCCCCAACTGCCGCCTCCATTACCTACTCCTAATTTACTTAAAGGACTTTACCTGGCCCTACCCCACTGGGAGCAAGCTCATCCTCAGTCTCTGCTCGCCGAAGCCTCTTGAGCGAAAGCCTCAAAGCTCCACTCCTTCACTGGGCAGCTCACACACTGGCCACTCACAGGCTCGCCGCTCATCTTCAGCTTCCCCTCCTTTTATTTTCAATCTCTGCGCTCTTTTTCAACTGACCTGCCTTCAAGATCCGCGCTCTTTTTCAAATGTTGAGTGCAAGAGTCCTTCTCCTCAATTCCCTCCTGAGTCGTGGTGACTGCGCTGACTTCTCCCAGAATGCTTCAGTCACTTTTCACCAGCGCCCTCTGTTGGAGTATAAGAACATAAGAAATAGGGGCAGGGGTAGGCCATTCGGCGTCTCAAGCCTGCCCCACCATTCAATAAGATCATGGCTGATCTGCCCCAGGCCTCAACTCTTCTTTTGTGCCAGCTCCTCATCGCCCTCAATTCTCCGATATTTCAAAAATCTATCTACCTCCTCTTTAAATACTTTCAGTGATCTAGCCTCCACTACTCCCAGAGGTAGAGAATTCTAGACATTCACTACCTTCTGAGATAAGAAATTTATCCACATCTCAGTTTTAAATGAGTGCCCCTTATTCTGTAACTATGTCCCCGAATTCGAGATTCCCTCACTAGTAGAAACATACTCTCAACATCTACCCTGACAAGCCCCCACAATCTTGTGTGCTTCAATAAGATCACTATTCATTCTTCTAAACTCTAATGAACAAAGGCCTAACCTGTTTAGCCGTTTTTGATAAGTCAACCCTTTCTACCTCTGCAAATATGGCTGCACAAAAATACATTTCATGACATGAAAGTTCTGATGGCTTGGACATTTTCACTGTATAACTATATAAGTCATTACATCCAATGACAGGAAAGTTTTGCAAAGTTTATGCAAGCAGGGCAGAGCTTCTATGATAAGAACATGCCCTGGGAACATGTGCATGGAGAGTCATGCATCCCATATAAAAATCACATGGTGTGCACTGACCTGGCACATGTGAATTCCCATCATAGGCTTGTTTGTCAGTGGCTGTACAGCGTATCGGGTAGAGGGAAAGGTGGTAAGGGACTGGGCAAAGGCAGAGCCAAGAGGTACCACAAAGTCCTTCTCGATGATATACAGGATATACTAAGTATACTAAGCTGACCATTTGGCACCTGGCTCGCCATGAAGGCATCAAAAGCATTTCCAGTCTCATATACAAAGAGGTTTGTGGAGTCCTGAAAGTTTTCCTCAAAAAGGTTATCACGGACCTGGTCACCTATACTAAGCACGCCAAGCGGGAGATGGCCAAGGACGTGGTGTACACACTAAAGCGCCAGGGTGGACCCTGTATGGCTTTGGTGGTTGAAGATAGTTTCAGAAATATAGTGAATTCCCGGCATTTGTTCCTGCTCAAGGTCAATGTACATTTCTGCCACATGAAGCTCTGTGTTTGAAGCACAAAATTTATTTTCAGGACTGCATAACAAGTGCAGCTTACAAGATCTATGCACTAGTATGTATAAATGATCAGCTGTCCTTTTTACTTGACAGGCACCTTGATGTTTGTTCTTGATCATGTGCAACTTAGCGAAGCATGATTTTCTTTAAAACATTTTCAAAATAATGTTCAGGATTAAGATCATCAGGTTTACGGCCCAAAAAGAAGATGAGAGAAGCAGATTGTTGTCGACATATAGCAGGTTGTCGGTGGTGATGGTAAATGTAGTGTGATTATAGTCAAGCCCTGCACGTTCAATGCACAATCTTCAAGCTTGCTCATGTTTGTGTGCCTAAAGCTGGAGACAAACCAAATAATGTTTTCTCTTGAGTCTCAAGAGCTCTACATTAAAAATCAAAGTAGCATTAGGTGGAATGTAATACCTCAATAATCAGCAAAAACCTCAACAACTGCCAAAGGCCACCACCAGAGTTTCACCTGAAGTTACACTGGAAGGTCAGCAAGCCCCATAGAATGCCTACTTGTCCATGTGTGCCAAATGTATATTATTTTATCATTATTTAATAATTTGTGGCTTTGAGAAAGCCTGGAGATGGGACTCAAAGCCTAACAGTATCACTTTTAATTGATGTCAAATTTGGGAACTTTTGACGTTGCTTTCTTCACCACCATGGTTCAGTTTGTAGAGCTCTCACCTGAATCAGGAAGTTGTGGGTTTAAGGACTTGAGCATATAAATCAAGTTGAATACTCTGGTGCAGTGCTGAGCGAGTGCTGCATTGTCAGAAGTGTTGCCTTTCCAAAAGACTTTAAATAGAGGCCTTATCTGCATTCTCACGTGGACATAAAAGATCCCATTTTGAAAAAGAGCAGGGAAGTTAACCCTGATGTCCTGGCCAATCTTTATTCCTCAAACAACATCACAGAAACAGATTGGTCATTATCACATTGCTGTTTCTAGAAGCTTGCTTTGTGGTGCTGGAAAGAGAGGATGTCCCAAAGAGTTCAAGGACAGAATCTATTTGGCTAGAGCTAGGGAACATTACTCGGTATTTCTATAGACCGCCAATTAGTAGGAAAGATGTAGAGGAATGTAGAGATGTAGAGGAACAAACATGCAAGGAAATTACAGATAAGTGTAAGAAATATAGAGCAGTTATAGTTTAATCTTAAAGACTTTAATTATCCAAAATAGACTGGGATAGTAATACTGTAAAGGAAAATGAGAGGCAAGAGTTCCTAGAGAGTTCAGGAGAATTTTTTCCATTAGTATGTGTCCAGCCTATTGAGAAAAGAGAGGTATTGCTGGACCTGGTGCTTGGGGGTGAGGTGGGACAAGTGGATCAAGTGTCACTAAGGGAACATTGTACAGTCCAGCTGCTCCTTCTGCCTCTTGCTTTTCATCTCCAGAGCTCTCGCTCACAGCAAGAGTGCAGGAGAAGGAAGTGGTGAATGAGAGAGCTAGGGAGCGGGAAGGACGAGTGAAAGAGTGAGTCAGGGAGTGGGAGAGGCTGCAAGTCAGAGGGTCAGCAGAGAGGGTGGGTTAGGGAGCAAGAGAAGCCACAGTGAAGGGTCATCAGCAAGAGGGTGGTGTAGGGAGTAGGAAAAGCTGCAAGTTGAGAGTCAGCAGCAAGACAGTGCTGCTCCAAAATGGCACCGATTGGGTCACATGGCCCCATATCAGGCCAATGGAAAATAACTTTAAAACAAAACTTGTGGTGCTAAACTCGAATATGGGCCCCACCAACTGACTGGGGTTGAAGCAAAACTGCATAAAACAAGGAATCTTTAAAGAGGGCTTACTGTATCATAGGATTGGCTATATAAAGGAAAAGGTACAATCCAAAGTAAGAATAATTAGTTGGAAGAGAACTAACTTCAGTGAGGTGAGAATAGATCTGGCCCAGATAACTTGGAAGAAGGTAATCAGGTTATAACTGACTAATAGGCTGCCTTTAAAGGGGAGATACCTTGCGTACAGTAGAGGTATGTTCCCATGAGGGAAAAGGTAGGGGAAACAAATGCAGAACTCCTTGGATGATGAAAGAGATAGAGGGTAAGATGGAGCAGAAAAAGGCTGCATATGATAGATGTCAGGTAGATAATACAACTGATCATCAGGCTCAATAAATATGGAAATAGGTTACAGAAGCAAGAAAGTTATGACAAAACCTGTTACAATCACTGTAAAGACATATAACTATAAAAAAAAAGAATTTCCCAGTGACCAACAAAAATAACTGAATGGCAAATTTCACATTTTAAGACTTTTACAGTAACAAACAAACTAAAATCAACCGAAATCAAACACTATTTAACAGACAGCTAATGCACTGAGCTAAAGAAAAGGTACTTTCACATTAACTAGCTAACTCCATTCACTGCGCATCCTACTTCTGGCAAATATAGGGCCGAATCATCCCAGATTTGCACTAAGTGTGGTAGTGGGCAGGAAAAATGACTTTTTACCCACCATCTGCATTGGTGGATTTCCACACCATATTGTTCCCTTCCTGGTGCATTCTGCCTCATTAATAATGCATTCCCAGTAAACACGCTGGGTCACAGGTGAGGAGGTCTGTGATTCTCCCACCTTGCCATCACCTCAGGCCTTCAGTAAACCAGGTGCCATATTTAAAGGCTGCCTCTGCACAGGGATAGCAGTCTTCAAGAGATAAGAAGCTGCTGGGAACTGATAGCTGCCAAAGCGAGAAAACATGCTGTCCCAAAATTTAGTGACACCTCCCTCAAGTACCTACTGGATGCACTGGAAGTCTTCAGTGAAGTCCTCAACCCCTGCTCTGGGCAAAGACCAGCAAACAAGGTCACCAGACCAGCATATAAAGTGGTGGCAGCGGTGGCCAGCGCCAATGCCCTGCAAAAGATGCCAGCCATCCAGTGCCGAAAGAGGATGAATGATTACCCACTGCCAGGATAAGTCACTCTTTTCATCACTCTCAACTCACACACTCATAACCCCATCACACATCCACAGGGGTTTCACTCACTACCTGTTCAAGAGACATCACCATTCACTCTCTCACACTTACCTTCACCTGCCCTGCGGATCCTGTCCTCATCCCGTCCATGGCACCACTCACTACTCACATATACCAAGAATCCTTATTATCTGGCCTGGCAGGCATCCTGCCTACACTCTTTCCATCTGTAATAATACAGGACAAGCTGGCACACAACAAAAGGGAGAGGTCTCAGACTGGTGTAGGAATGTTTGACTTCGAGGTCCTAACAGGCTTTAAAAATAGATTCATCTATCTGGTTGGCAATGTTCTAGACTGTTCCTGTGATAACGGTGAGATCAGTCATTCTCAATCAAGTGAGGGTCAGGCAGTGTAACATCCATCAGACAACCATGCTGTGAGTCAGTTCCCTTGTTCTGCAGTTCCCTGCCTTGCACTAATTATCTCTTCTTGCTTTTGCAGGCACATCTAGGAAGCAGCTGAGGGGGGTCCACGACCCAGGTCCTTGACTCAAGCCCTGAAGACACCGCAGAAGAAGAATTTGATGACTCTCTCATTGAAAACCCATCACAGCGCTTACTCACATTCTCCACCAATGCAGAGACACACACCAGGTGGGACCTAGTTCTAGGGTAGCCTCCGCATCACAATCTGGCGAGCACATTGCACTGTCTGGTCCACAGCAGGTGGCAGCAGGGACTTCCCAGGTTTCTGGCACTCAGGGGACTACTAGAGGCCAGAAATCTGCTGAGTCCAAATCTGATGAGGAGCTTTTGGATTCAGTGATACCTCAGATGCTGGAACTGCAAAGGCATCAGGGAGGGATGTCTGCAGCTCTCCTCAGACTACACGATGGAGGAATCCATCTGCCTTCAGTCTGAGGTGATAGTGCTGACATGCCAATGCACCAAGGTTGACTCTGGTTGGATGGTAGCCACCATGGAGACCTTGTTCAGGACATCGGTCCGACACTGCTGTGCAGGCTGAACTCCACTGCTGATGCCAGAGTTGGCCTCCAACAGTGTCAACATGAGAGGGGTGCCAGGCAGTTCGATCTCACTGCAGCTACACCTGCTCCTCAAGGAGTCAGCCAGGGGCCCTCAGTCAGCCATAGCGAGGAGGATCAGCAGGTGAACACCCCTGGGCCATCCCCCCAGGTGACTCCGGGAGTGTCCAGCCAATCCAAATCCCCTCTTCCTGTGACCCCAGCAGCTTCAGTTCAATTGGCCGAGGAGGGCGCAAGGCCCTCCAGGTCTCGGCCTTCCAGAGAATGCCCATCAGGATCACCATAGGCAGGACGTGGCAGTCAGCAGGCTGCCTCCACCTCTGCTGTGGATGTCGGGGGAGCGCCAAGATATAGCAGCAGGGTTAGGAAGGTTAAGAAGATGTAGTTTTGTCACATGGGGACAGGTGTTAATCACTTGTACGTAATTTTGATTATTGTAAGTAAACTTCCAACAATGTCGCCCTCTCTACGTTTCCTTGTTCTGATGAGAGGTATTCATGTCAGTCTGAAGGGAAACCTGGGTCCCTGCACAAGATAAAGGCAGGTGTCTCAGTCCAGGGCCTCCATCCTGTGCTTTGTGCAACCTTCCCAGCACATGGATGGTGTGCCTTTACAGTCGCCGGTCACATGAGGCATGCTGCACCTCCATGGCAATTATCATTGTTGACGGAATGTCCTGAGCTGACAGCACAGAGTCCCTTCGTTCTCTCTGTGTGCTCCCAGCACCTTTGAGCTGCAGCTGGCCTCCATCTCATCAGCATCTGTGCCCGGTGACAGTGTGGTCATGAAGGGTTCAGCTCACAAAAGATGCCATAGGATCAGGAGAAGATAAAGTTTTCCCACTGCACCTCCATGATATGACTTTGCTCACAGAGCGCAAGCAAGGTGCCATCAGCCAGACAGGAGTCAGACATTCACATAAGCTATGTGAAGATCTATGGAGTGTCCCATAGCATATCATCATCATCTTCCTGGATTGTAGGGGCTATGGGCATCTGCTGCGTTTCCATGACAGGAGCCTTATCACTGAGGTCACATGTGCCGCCATCAGCCAGACAGGAGTCAAATATTCACAGATGCAATGTGAGGATCTGTGGTGTCTGCTCACTGCACGTTGTCATCATCCTCCACAAATCTAGGCCTCCCGATTGCGCCTGCCTCATCTGGCCCATGCGATGGTCTCATCGCCGTCATCCTTGCCTTTGAGGACCTCCTCACCCTCATACCCAGCGACGTCCTCCTTATCAGAGTAGATGTGCAGCTCCTCCATCGCCTTCTTAGCCAGCTCCTGCCCCCGTTGCAGCACCAGGTTGTGAAGGGCGCAACAGACGACGATGATGCGTGATACCCTCTGTGGACTGTATTGCAGGGCTCCACCAGCCCGGTCCAGGCATGAGGACCTCATTTTCAGCATCCTGATGTTTTGCTCCACCAAGTTGCAAGTTGTAGCATGAGCCTCATTGCACCTTCACTCTGCTGCAGTCTGAGGCCGCTGCAGAGGCATCATCAGCCACGGCCTCTGCGGGTAGACCTTGTCCCCAAGGAGCCAACCCTGCAACCTCTGTGGACCTTGGAAGGTGTCAGGGATCTGGGACCGAATGAGAATATAAGAGTCCTGGACGCTCCCAGGGAACTGTGCACAAACGCGCTGTGGTCGCAGACCAACTGAACATTCAGCGCTTGGAAGCCCTTGTGGTTGACTGCTTTTTGCCATGGAGATCTGAGTGCCACTTGATTGCAGTCGATTGCACACTGCACTGGTGGGAAACCTGAGATCTGGGCAAATCCCAGCACTCTTGCTTCCTGGCTTTTCTGATCCCGGGCGAAATGCATGAAGTTGTCTGCCTTCACGCATATAGCGTCTCTGTGACCCCTTGGATGCACTTGTATGTGGAGGCTTGTGAGATCCTCTAGAAGTCACCTGTGGAGTCCTGGAAGGAGCCATTGACATAAGAATTGAGCGCAGCAGTCACTTTCACGGCCACTGGCAGAGGATGCCCTCCAACTCTGCTTGGCACCAAATCCTGTAGCATGTGGCATGTGACCGACCAGTTCCCTGGACATGTGCAGTCTTCGGCGACACTGGTTCTCGGTCATCTGCTGGAATGACAAGTGCCGTCTGTAGACCTGGGTCTAGCTAGGCCGCGGCCAATGACACCGACTGGTATGCGCAGAAGCCCCAGCCACCCCTTCTTCTAAAGATTGCTGCTCCTATCTCTGCTCAGCCAGGCGTCTCCATCATTCTCTTTTTCTTCATCTTCACTCCCTGTAAGCCACGAGGCATACAGCTAGGCCTGGGACTACAATAGTGAAAGAAGGCTAATCACCACCATCTGCTCAAGGGCAATTAGGGATGTGCAATAAATTTTGGCCTAGCCTGAGACACCTGCATCCCGTAAATTAATAAATATGGAAAAAAAACAGGCCCCATGCTCCTGATGTACTCCTCCTGCAGGATGAAAGATTGGCACGGGTTAGCATGGGTGTACTGAGAACCTCCCTTGGTTAAGTCTGAAGGCCTCTTAATACATCCCGGAGAGTGCTGGCCACCACTTGGGTGGCCAGAGTTTAGTATACTGCTCGGCTGCTGACACCCCACCCACCTCCACCCCATTTCACCCGACCGATTGGTGGCATCTTTGCCCACTGGACTGCACGCAGTGCTCTCAGCTCAGGCGCAGGCATTCTCCTAACCTGCACTGCAAGGCTGCACTGTTAGACTGAACCATGGGGGAGACTGGTCCAAATTGAATAATGACATTACAAGGGGCTGTGAGCGCCTCCACCAATGACTGCTCCATGGCCATGCTCCATTTCGCATGGAGATTGTACAACTTGTCAATTGTTCTGCTGCCCTCTAAAACATTTGTTAATTTGCAGCCTGCGCCCGAGGGGTGAAAAGTTCAGGACCATTTAGTGGCACTTTTATGTCTCTGCATTGTTTGAGTGGGCAGATAAGCTAAAGGTCCAACTCCAAACATGTAGCAGCACCTGAAGTGTCTCAGCTGCGGAGGAACGTTCAATCAATACAAGTTTTCCCTAATGTGTGGCCGCTTCCCTCTTCCCCACTGCATTTGCTTGTGCACTATCATTAGATCTTGCCTTGCCCCCTCCCCACCTCACCCCAACTGCAGTGCAGCCCTTTCCCCGGCATTGCACTGTCAGCCAGCCAGGAAAAAGCAACTTGCTTGTGCCCTTGCCTTAAAGCCTGGCACCTCTTCCTTGAATTCAAATTGGCGAACCTCATGAGCACTATGCAACATTGGTGTGCACTCATCCCCAAGCTCCCTCAACGTTCAGCTCGCCAGGTGCACGTCTTTTAAATGCTATTGTGAAATACGTTGGCATGCAATCCCCAGATGATCCAATGTGGGGAGATGATTCTGGTGGGCAGGCAAGATGATGAGATGCAAATGCATTGAAATTAGGTTCCCAATGTTGGATGGCAGGAAAGGCGGCTGCCATTGACGGGTGGAGCAAATGATCACAAACTGGTCTTTTGGCCTTCTCGCCATATTGTCTGCTCATGCCCATCATGATGTCCGACTCCAACAGGGGTGGAAAATTACGGTCATAGTATTACAATGTTTCCACTCACAGGTGCCCAGCAGGCTTACCTCTCCCTGCTATGCCAGGCTGAATCTTCCATTGTCCTTTGAAAATCATTCCACTCTGCCTGAGTTAACCAACCTCCATGGGCAAGACCACTTCAGTGATTATTTGCTCTATAAATCTCCAAAAGTTCCGTCTGATCCATTTTCATCTTTTCAAACAAAGCACCAGCTCTCATCATGCCAGGCTACTAACAGCAACACAAGTCTTTCCTGTTCTTCACAACAGCTGCATTCTCTCTCTTTCTCTTGCTGTCCCGGTGTCTCTGTATCCAAAAAGCAACTGTCCCTTTTCTGTATCAATGTGTCAAAACCATCATTTGAATTTTAATAGGTTTCTTCTGGGTTTCTTTTCATGACAACCAGATCACATGGGCCTGTCTCTGGACAGTGGTTATCCAGAATATTTTGTTTCACCTTAAGTTAAAGGACACATTTTAAACTGTTGTAAAATCTTGTAAAGTCCCACATTCTTAAAAATATGTATAAAACTCTGGTTCAGCCTCAACTTGACTGCTGCGTCCAGTTCTGGACATCACTTTAGGAAGGATGTGAAGGCATTTGGAAGGATGTCGAAAAGATACATGAGAATGGTTCCACGGATGAGGAACTTCAGTTATGTAAACTGGGGAAGCTGGGACAGTTCTCCTCAGAGAAGAAAAGGTTGAGAGGAGATTTGATAGAGGTTTTCAACATCATTAGGGAACTAGACAGAGTAGATAAAGAGAAACTGTTCCCATTGGTGAAAGGATAAAGGACCAGATTTAAGGAAGTTTGCAAAAGAAGCAATGGTGACATGGGAGAAACTTTTTAATGCAACAAGTGGTTCAGACCTGAAAGTGTGGTGGAGGCAGATTCAATCATGGCATCCAAAAGGGAATCGGATCACTACCTGAAAAGGAAAAAAATTGCAGGGTTACTGGGGAAAAGGCAGGGAAGTGCTCCTAGATTAATTGCTCTTGCAGAAATCCAGCAAGGACATGATGTGCTGAATGGCCCCCTTATGTGGTATAGCAATTCTATGATTCTACGATTGTTCAAATTAGCTGCTATGTTTTCTACATTCTAACAGTGACTACACTTCAAAAAATACTTCACTGGCTGCAAAGAGCTTTTGGACGTTTGATGGTCATGAAAGGCAGTATATAAATGCAAGCCTTTATTCTCATTTATGCAGAGGCATCAGGCCCATCTTGGGCCCCTTTCCTTTGCCAGTTACCTGAAAAGTCTGCAAGTTGGCCTTGTAGAAAGAGGAGGAAAATTGGAAATGAGCAACAAATGCTAGCAACACTCACATCCTATATAAGGATAAAAATAATTGCACTCCAATTTTAGAATTATAGATTAGCTTTCAACATATTTTAAAGGAGCATGTAGAGGGATCTGCTTTCCTTGCGAAGTACTAATCAATATTGGGGAGCAGGGATGTGAGTTAAACAACCCGTCCTACATTTTTAGATTGTTGTAACAACAGAACTCATGACGTGGAAGGAAAGAATCTCTACAGCAATGAAAGCATGAGACAGAGGTCTGAATTTTCATAATGCTGGAAGAGCAAAGGCTGGAGGGTGTGAGCATTGGTTAGAATGAGTTGGAACTAAGTTGGCACTGGAGTTATAAAGTGCTATGGGGATGAGTGGAGTGTCATGGGTTGCTTGAGGTGGCGCTAAGATGACATGGAGGACATGAGGGGCCTTAAAGGGAGCGCAGAGGGCATAGGCTAGTATGGAAGGTATGAGAGGCCATGGGGCTTGGATGGGTGTTCTGAGGTTGCATGAGTTGGCATGGATGGTGCATGGGGAGTGTGTGTGATGAGGAAGTGTGAGGGTTGAGGGTTTGAAGGCTGTTTTTGGTTTTGTTGCATTTTTTAACAACTGAGGCTAAGTCTTATTGCATTTTCTCCTTAGTCAGATTTGCAGAGGTGGAATTTTCCCAACTCCGCACTCCCAACTGGAGAGTGAATATTTGGACCAGAGAGAGGGAAAATGCGAAGAAGAGTGAGAGAAAAAGAAAAAGCAAGAGAGAATTAGAGAGATAGAGAGCAGTTTCATTTAACAATAACATGATTACTTTAAACTAAGGGTTTATTATTTGAAAAAGATGAAAGAAGCCCACAGTCTGTGACTTATTTAATCATAAGGGGAAGGCAACCCTTGTCAGTGAGCCAGGATTTGCCATTTGTGCTGCCAGTAGGAAAGGCTCTTTTTCAACAGCTCAGGCTCTAAATGTCTGACTTTAACCATGCCCGTGATGTGGGTAAGTGAATGATGATCAAGTGTTTTCCATTACATTTCCAACACTTATTGCCTTCTGGGTTTAGGGACCCTGGCCCCATTAATACTGAAATGCATTCCAATGTCATTCAGACACTGATGTGATTTTAACTGTTGATCTCAGCAGTGAAGTACGGTCCTGGAGTTGAAATTTGGTGGCAGCAGATAATGGCCAGAAGAGTCCAATAAAAAATTCTTACATCTTTACTTGTGGACGGAGGGAGCTGGAGCACTGATCTAGGCTCCAAAATGCATTCTGGGCCTCATCTTCCCCAAGCTTCCCCTCCCTTCCCATGACTGCGCCCAGCAGCCCCAACCCCCATCGCCATCCCCAATCCAATCACAAACATTGACGATTTCCTTGGGTATTCGCTGACAGACTGCTGCCATGTGATTTCCCTCTCCTACCCTCCAGCTATCTCATATTTCCATAAAACCATAGAACCAAAGAAAAGTTACAGGAAAGAAAGAGGCCATTCAGCCCATTGTGTCTGCACCAGTCGAGAAAGAAAAAAATAAAAATCTAGCTCCTCATTCTAATTCCACCTTCCAGCACCTGGTCCATAGCTTTGCAGGTTACAGTACTTTAGATTCTTTTAAATAAGTTGAGTATTTCTACCTCCACTCCCAAACCAGGCAGTGAATTCCAAATACCTACCTCCCTCTGGGTGAAGAAGTTTTTCCTCATGTCCCCTCTAATCCTTCTATCAATCACTTCAAACCTGTGCCCTATGGTAATTGACCTCTACGCTAGGGGAAACAGGATACCCCTGACTACTTTATCCAGGTCCCTCATAATCTCATACCATAAGACCACAAGACATAGGAGCAAAAATTAGGCCATTCGGCCCATCGAGTCTGCTCTGCCATTCAATCATGGCTGATAAGTTTCTCAACCCCATTCTCTCGCCTTCTCCCCGTAACCTTTGATCCCCTTCCCACTCAAGAACCTTTCTATCTCGGTCTTAAATACACTCAATGACCCGCCCTCCACAGCCTTCGGTGGCAATGAATTCCATAGATTCACCACTCTCTGGCGAAAGAAGTTTCTCCTTATCTCTGTTCCCTTTACTCTCAGGCTGTGCCCTCGGGTCCTAGTCTCTCCTACTAATGGAAACATCTTCTCCACATCCAATCTATCCAGGCCTTTCAGCATTCTGTAAGTTTCAATCAGATCCCCCCTCATCCTTCTAAACTCCATCGAGTATAGACCCAGAGTCCTCAAATGTTCCTCATAGGTTAAGCCTTTCATTCCTGGGAATGTTCTCGTGAACCTCCTCTGGTCCAGAGGAGGGTCCCTTTCCATGGCTAGAACATCCTGAGATATGGGGCCCCAAAATTGCTCACTATATTCTAAATGTGGTCTGATCAGAGCCTTATGAAGCCGCTGCAGAAAATTGGTGTCATTCGAATGGGGCAGTGACATGAACAAGCACCCACCTGGTTCTAATCTGGGCTGTTACCTTCTTTAATCTACATATCAGGATAGGATGCGGGACATGTGATGTGTACTCTTTCTCCCTGTTGTGAACTTGTCAATGACAAAGTGAGGACCTCCAAACACTGTTGGCTTCTAAAAGTTGACAAAACTGCAACTTAGCATTGATGCAGAATCAAGATAATGATTACCTGGACAGAGGAGATAGGGAGAAACTGTTCCCATTGGTGGAAGGATCAAGAAGCAGATTTAAGATAAATGTCAAAAGAAGCAAAGGCAACATGAGGAAAAGCTTTTTAAACAGCGTGTGTTTAGGATCTGGAATGTACTGCTTGAGAGTGTGGTGGAGACAGATTAAATCATGGCTTTTAAATGAGAATTGAATCATTATCTGAAGAGAAAAAAATTGCAGGGCTACAGGGAAAAGACAGGGAAGTACGGATAGGTGAGTTACTCTTACAGAGGGCCAATATAAGCATTATAGTCTGAATGGCCTCCTTCTGCATTGTAACCATTCTATGATTCATGGTGAATCCAGGACCAGGCCTGACTTACCACAGGAGTGAAGTTCCCTACAGGAGGGAATCTCACGCTCCTTCTCTTTGGAGTCAGTTTGGTCCTTCACACCCAAGTCAAACTGCAAGCAGGCCAACTAGGCATAGCTAATAAATGCTGACCTTGCTAGAGATGCCTACATTCTGAACAAACATTTTAGATATCTACAAATTCAACAGCACCTGGTTAGAAGGAATCCGGCAATTTGATGTAGCTTCCAGTGATATAACAATCCAAAGATAGGCCTACCTTCTACACTCTTTTTATTATTCTTGATTTGCAATGCTATCTGATCTAAAAGTAAGATGAAGTACTTCAATTCGCAACCGTGTTGTCAGGTGGCCAAGTTGTGCTATTAATGATAGAGTTAATCTGCAGGCCCTTCTTAGGTGGAAACATTAAGTTTATTTACAATATACTCAGCAGCAACTATATGTGTGCTTTCAACTCCAGCTGTATCTCTACACTGTCTGCTGAGGTAGCCGGCGCGACTCTCCTATTGGTTACTATAGATCATGTGATCTTCCTTAACAAAGTATTATTCTTAAAAATACATTACACACTAAATAAAACCATAATTACTACATTCCTCCCCCTTTAACTCGGCTATGCGTATTATATTTACAAGTACATATTTTTCAAGACAACATAATATTTACACTGGGTAAGAAATTTACAAGTGGATACATGTGGAATGTCGCAGCTTCACAGCTTCATTGTTAGGAACCTCCTTTTCTGGAGTTGCCTGAACATCAGGTGCTTCGGTGGGCACTTGCAGTTTTGTATCCTCAACTCTTACAGGAACATCAGACATGTCAGTCCTGGGTTGAGTATCCTCAACAGGAAACAGACCCAGTCATGGCCACTGGTGGAACTAAATCTTGGTGATTTGTCTCTCTCTTCCTTAAATGGTCCACATGTTTATGGATGATCCATCCTTCCACCTCCATGTGGTAAGATAGCAGTCCAGTCACCATGCTTATTTCACCCGGTAACCACTGTTGGTCCTTCCCCAAAGTTGTTCACGTAGATTGTCTCTTCCATGATAAATTTCCACTCGTGACTATGCCAGTCGTGTCTAGCTTGATGGTTTCTCTGACTCCTTTCCACCTTCACCTCTAAATTGGGCATTATTAAGTTCAACAATAACCCTGCAGGTGTGACACCTGTTGCATGAGGGGTAGTCCTGTAATGAAAAAGAAAGTGTCGAGCTTGGTTGCCAAAGAATCACCGGTGAGCCTTTTTCATGCTTGTCTGAAACCCTTTCGGCCCGTCTGTTTGAGGAAAGGTGGTAAGGTGCAGTTTTCACATGAATGATACTGATGAGGCTGATAAACCATTGAAACTCAGCACTCATAAATGCTGTGCCGTTATCAGAAACGACTACTTCTTGTAGTCCATGAATGGCAAAACTCTGATGTGGTTTCTCAATTGTAGCACCCGACTTTGGTGAATTTACCTCATGTACGTCCAACCATGTAGAATGGGCATCGACAATGAGCTAGAAACATTGTTCCCAAGAAAGGTCCAATGCAGCCAATGTGTAACCGCACCCAGGGTCTACCTGGCCACTCCCATGGGTGTAATGGAGCTGTCACTGGTAACTTTTGCAGTTGCTGACATTGCACACAGTGCTTTACTAAAGTTTCTATTTCGCCATCCATCCCAGGCCACCATAGACAGTTGCATGCTATGGTCTTCATTCAGGAAATTCCTGAATGGGCACTGTGTAGTTCAATTAAAAGTGGCTCCCTTCCCTTTGGAAGAACTATCACTCATGCTCCCCACAATAAGATGCCATCCTGGCTGGTTATTTCATGTCTTCTGTTGAAGTATGGTTCCATTTCGTAAGATACGGGCTCCTGTGACCAACCATGTAACACTTGTTCTCGTACCTGAGAAATGTTTGGTCCCAACTTGTCCAGTCTCTGATCTGTTGAACACATACTGGTGAGGACTCTAAGAAATTTAACAGTAAAACAAGTTGCTGTGGAACTGGGGCGTGCTCATCATTTTCTTGTAAAGGCAAATGACAAAGGGCATCGGCATTTGCGATTTGTTTGCCAGACCTATGTATGAAAGTGTATTCGTATGCTGCCAGAATTAAAGCCCATCATTGTATTCTTATTGAGGCTATGGGTGGTATAGCCTTGTCCTGACTAAACAATCCTAGCAATGGCTTGTGGTTTGAAACAAATCTAAAATGGCGGCCATGTATGTACTGGTGAAATTTCTTGATACCAAATGTGACGGACAAGCATTCTTTCTCTATCTGTGAGTATACTTTTCCACTGCGGTGAGCATTCTTGGTATGTAACCTATTGTCCATTCCGTGCTGTCATCCATCTGATGAGAGAGCACTGCTCCCACTCCATAGGGAGATGCACCACGTGTCAGCGCCAATTCTTTCGTCTGGTCATAATGCACTAATAGGTTGGACGAGTGCAACAATTGTTTCACCTTTATGAAAGCTTCTTTCTGGGGCACCTCCCAAGACCAACATTGGGTTTTCTTTGCGTAGAGAATGCAGGGGGACAAGCACTGTAGACAAATTGGGTAAGAACCGCCCATATTAGTTGATCATTGCTAGGAATGATTTGAGCACTGAGGCATTCTTTGGCACAGGTGCCTCTCTTATGGCTCTCACTTTCTCCTCAACTGGGTGGAGGTCCTGTGAATCTACCCGATGACCCAAATAGACCACCTCCCTCACTTAGAACGTGCACTTCTCTTTTTTTTTTAGCACAGACTTTAATCTTGGCCTTCGTTTTTACTTCACCATTGGCCAGACTTCTCTCAAGCCCAACTTGTCTGAACTCAGTGACTGAGTCTCCCAAATTTCATTACCTGTCTGCTTCTTGGAAAATTCTGTGACTTTTGCTTCCAAAGTCTATTTAGTTTCATTTAGCTGATTCTGCAGCTCTTCCATCTCTTTTTTGTACTTGTTTTCTGCCTCCTGAAAAACTGAACATTATTGTGTCTTCTCTGCTAACTCATTCTTCAGTTTGTTCAGAGAGGTGCTGAATTCTTTCTGTTTCTCTTCATACTTTTTCAGAGGTATAAACTTTGACCTGAGGGAATCTTGTAGCGTGCGAAGTTCTTTCAACGGTTTTTCTTTTTCCCTGTGAAGGTCGTTCACATCATCTTGAACTCTGTCATCAAGCAGGATCTCTTCGAGTTTCTTCTGTTGTTCTTCCAGGGTTTGGCTTAAGACAGTCTGCATTTCTTCAGGTTGCTGGGTCCTTACACACTCCTTTTTCAAAACAGGAATGCTTCCAGCTTCCTTTTGGAATCTCAGTGGCCAATCAAGCTTGATTTCCCTTAGCCAATTTTCTCCTAAAATGCTTTGTCCTCTGCCTCTCTTTGCTAGCAGTGGTAGCTTTGCTAATTGGCTTCCATAATAGACAGTTACTCTGCTTATGCCTTTTACTTGAACGTCTTCACCTGTATATGTTTTTTAGCTTGGCAGTTGTTTCTTCTAAACTTAATTGATGTTCACCATTATTCAAATATCCAAAGGTATGCTCCCCAATTACTGTAGTGGAAGCTGCCATACCCACTTCCATTCTAACAGGTTTGCCATTTACTTTCACTGTGACAAATATTGGTTCTGTCTTTCCAACTTTCAAATTAAACAACGAGTAAATGTCCAAATTTGTTGTTTCAGGCTCTTCTATATTGTAGTTTTCATTGGGCTTCTTCTTTTGTTTACAAGCCTGCTTGAATCTTTTCTTGCACTGCCTCAATATATGTCCATTTCTATGACAATACTATCATTCGAGTTTTTTAAACTGCCAATCGCTAAAAGACTGATTGTTTCTACCTCTATTAAAATTATTCTTTGATCTCGCTGCTAAGCTATTTTTCTTTATTCTTTGGCTAGTGGGGGCGGTTTCCTGCTTCTCGGTAGAGTCTCGCTTTTTGGCATCACTTTTAGTTGAGGTTTCCCCCCGATGTGGAGGACGACACCTCTGTGCATACCCTGTAATGCTTTTGAATCTCTTACTGCACTTTCCATGGCCAGCACTATCTCTAGAGCCTTCTTGAAATCCAGATTCACTTCAGACAATAATCTTTTCTGAATAGTGTCCTCTTTCACACCACATACTAAACGATCTCTGGGTATTTCGTTCAGAGTTGTACTGAACTCACAATGTTCTATTAACTGCTTCAAGTTTGCCACATAGCATGCAATTGTCTCGCCTGTGGGTCTATTTCACGAATTAAACTTGAACTTTTGCATCATGACTGACAGCTTGGGTTGAAAGTGACCCTTCAGGAGGTCCACAAATTCATCAAAATCTTTCGAAACTGGGGCACTGAGTGTCATCAAACTTCAAATCAAGCTGTAGTTTTTGCTCCCACAAGTACTCATGAGGACCGCTTGCCCCTTCTCCTGCCCCGTAATCTCAATCACTTGAACGTGAGGCATTCTATGTATTGAGACCAATCGCCTGTGGCTGGTCAAAATTCTCCCAAATTGTGGCATTTTGAGAGAGTTTAACTTCTTCAATTCTAATGGAGCTTACTACTTACAATCGCTGGGTGAGGTATAGTGCCAATTTGTTTTTAACTTGATTTCTTCTGTTCAATCCTATCCCATCCTCATCACCAGTTTGTTGTAGGGTGGCTGAGTTGTACTATTAATGATAGAGTTGATCTGCAGACACTTCTGGAGTGGAATCTTTAAGTTTATTTACATTATACTCAGCAGCAACTATACGTGTGCATCCAACTCCAACTCTAACTCTACACTTACTGCTGAGGTTGCCCGTGCTACTCTCCTATTGGTTACTACAGGTCATGTGATCTTGCCTAACAAGTATTATTCTTAAAGGTACATTGCACACTAAATAAAACCATAATAACTACACAAGCTGACATTGATTAGTGATGTCAGGGATTGTCTTTTTTGAAGTGCAAACAAGTTTGGCTGTGTGTGATTTTCCGTGCTTCCCCGTATCTGTGTTTACTTCACCAAGCAGCAACTAGTATGAAGTCAGTCAATTGAGGGATTCTGATTATTTAATTATCTTGGTGGCCTGGAATGTTACCTGGAAAGTAAGCTGCTGTTACGTGTGCTGATAAAAATCTCAAGAAATCTGCGGCAGCCAAGAGGAATAGAAAATTACTGAAGGAATTTAAAATAGGTGTACAACGTCAGGGTGGACGCTACTATGCCCTCCCTCAAGTGCTTTTCTGGTACATTGATGATTATATTGCCAATATCCTGCTCTCACCCTGAATTGAAAAGCTTCATCGACTTTGCTTCAAATTTCCACCCTTCTCTAAGTTTTACATGATCCATCTCCGACTTTTTCATTCTCTTCCTTGATTTCTCTTCACCATTTTCAGTGATAGGCTATCAAGCCTATATGTTTCAAGCCCACTGACTCCCACAGCTACCTCAACTATACTTCCTTACATTTTACACCCTGTAAGGACTCTATTTTAATCCCTCAGTTCCTCCCCATCATATCTGTCTCGATGATGCAACCTTCCAAAACAGCATGAGATGTCTTTTCTTTTCCTCAACTGCCAACCAATCCCAAACCCCCCACCAGTCCCCCTCCGACCCACTGTGGATGACAGGCCCTCAACCGTGTCCACCTCATTTCCTGTACTTTTGCTCTCGCATCTTCCCCTCCATCCCAAAACCATGATAGTGTTCCCCTTGCCCTCACCTTCCACCCCACCAGCCTCTGTATTTAACGGATCATTTTCCATCAGTTCTGCCACCTTCAATGTGATGCCACCACCAAACACGTCTTCCCTTCCCTCCCATTTCAGCATTCTGAAAGGTGCATTCCCTCTGTGATACCCTGGTCCACTCCTCAGTCACCCTGTCCCATTCCCATGACCCCTTTCCATGCAACCACAGACATGTCACACCTACCCTTTACCTCCTCTCTCCTCACTGTTCAAGATCCCAAATCCTTCCAGGTGAAGCAATGATTTACATACACTTCTTTCAATCTTGTCTACTGAGTTTGCTGCTCACAATATGATCTCCTCTATAGTAGGGGAGCCAAATGCAGTTTGGGTGTCTGCTTTGTGGAAGATCTCCGTTCAGTCCGCAAGCATGATCCCGAGATTCCGATGCCCTGTCATTTTAATTTCCCACCTTGCTCTCACATTGACATTCTGTCCTTGGCCTGCTGCACTGAGCAGGTAAGCTCAATGTAAGCGTCAGGAACCGCACCTCATTTTTCGATTAGGCGCTTCAGCCTTTTGGATTTAACATTGAGTTCAACAATTTCAGGCTGTGAACTCTTGTCCTGATTTTAATTCCTTTTCTTTCCTTGTTTCATTTTTTTCTCTTTCTTTCACAGTACACCTGCTGTGGGCACATCTTTTGTTTGATATTCCTTTCATTGTTTCTTTGTTTCATTGAATTCCCTTTGGTCCTGGAGGACTAACTTTCCTGTTGTTCAATCTCTCCTGTCTTTCACCCTATCACAGACCTTCTTTTTGTCCTTGTCCCACCCATCCCTTGCTCAAAACCTATTACATCTCTAACTTTTCCCTGTTCTGATGAAAGGTCACTGACCTGAAACATTCACTCGGTTCCTCTCTCTACATCGATTCTGCCTAACCTGTAGAGTTTTATTTTCCCAGCATTTTATGTTTTTATTTCAGATTTCCAGCATCCACAGTATTATGTTTTTGGACTCCACTGTCCTGGTTTGAACAAAGAATTAGAAACCCCATTGGACAAATGTAGCTTAAGATGGATTTTGATATGGTAGGACAATACTGTCAATGAAACATCCACACCAACTTAGAAAGAAAGGATATAAAGAAAATTGAAGGGAGTGATTTGGGGCTGCAACCAGGTAAGTTGGTCAGTTACTGAAGAGTGCACTTAATGGGAAGTTCCCTGGGCAATTGCATGAATAATTCCTTGTACCATAATTATGATTAGCAGGTATAATGTGTATACACCTGCTATACACATTATATAACTGGTATATTGTCCTTCTATCTGGTATTCTTACTAAACCTAGTGAAAACAGCAATATTTAATTTGAGCTTTGAGTGTTGTCATTACTTCTTATAATTCTCAACTCAAAATGTAGAGGATATAAAGCAGTGTGGAGAAGGCGAGAGTTCAGTCATAGCAGCAGGAAAGCATGAGGCCAGAAGAGGAGATATAAAGCAGTGCAGAGAAGGTGAGAACAAAAACAGAATTACCTGGAAAAACTCAGCAGGTCTGGCAGCATCGGCAGAGAAGAAAATAGTTGATGTTTCAAGTCCTCATGACCCTTCAACAGAACTGAGAAGGTGAGAGTTCAGTCATAGCAGCAGGAAAGCATGAAGCCAGAAGAGGAGATATAAAGCAGCTATCCCATCAGGAACCAATCAGAGGCCACATTTGAAAGAAAATCGAGGTGTGACATCACAAGGAAGCAGGTAGGTGATTGGCTGGGAGCGGAGGGGAACCTGGACATATGTGGGAGCAACAAAAATCAGGAGCCTTCAGGAGCTGACTGTTTGAAAACAAAATCAAACAGTGACATCACAGGAAAAGCAGAAATACAGAGTATTTCTTAAATGGTGACAGGTTGGCAAGTGTTGGCATCCTAAGGGACCTGGGTAACCTTGCTCATGAGTCACTGAAGGTTAATATGCAGGTGTAGTAAGCAATTAGGAAGTCAAATTGTATGTTGGCCTTTATTTCAAGAGGATTTGAGTACAGGAGTAAAGATGTCTTGCCGCAATTGTAGAAAGCCTTGGTGAGACTGCACCTGGAGTATTGTGTATAGTTTTGGTCTCCTTTCTTGGGGAAGAATATATTTGTCATAGAGGGAGTGCAACAAAGGTTCACGGTTAACGGAATGGTCCTATGAAGAGAGATTAAGGAGTCTGGGCCTGTATTCTCTGGACTTTAGAAGAATGAGAGATGGGGCTGAATTTACCCAGAATTGCACTAAGTGCAGTAGCAGGTGGGTAAAATGGAGTCCTGCCCACTGACGACAATGACTGGTTTTCACACCGTACCTTCCTGAGCCCACTTCATTCTATATTCCCTCCCATGAAACACACCATTTTCATGGCGGGTGGGCTCTCATTCGCCCGCTCGCCATCATCCTACTGTTGCATCACGCTGGCCGCTATCTTTAAAAGGCAGCCACCAGCAAAGCGCTCATTGCCACCAGCTCACCACCGCTGCCTGGGAGATACGGCTGCAAAAAGACTGCAGCCCCCCTGCTTCAACGACAGGAACCTCAAGCGACTGCTCAATACCATGGAGGCTCACCAGGGTGTGCTCTACACCCGCACTGGCCAAAGGATGGGTAGCAACATCACCAATCCGGCTTGGGAGGCGGTGGCAGTGGTCAGCGCCAATGCCTTTCAAAGGAGGACAGCCACCCAGTGCCACAAAAGAATGAATGATCTCCTCCATGCTGCCAGGGTAAGTCACTCTTTTCATTACTGCCGACTCACAAACTCAGAAACCCATCAAACATCCACAGGGCCCTCACTCACTACCAGTGCAAAGGACATCACCATTCATTATCTCACACATCATCATTGTCCTTAGCCAGTCCATGGGACCACTCACACAGGCCAGACATACTTATCTCCTGGCCTAGCCGGTGCCCTGATACACTCTCCCCATCTCTATCCATGCAGGACAAACTAGCTCGCAACAGGAGGGAAAGGTGGAGCTGGCATCACAACAGCATTTGTGACAAGTGATGCTGTGCACCAGCTCCTGAAGGGCTGAGGTGCTGAAGACGGACACAGCATCAGATGCGTCTGAAGTTTCATGGCTGTGTCTGAGATAGCCCTGATCATGCAACGCAAGTGAGCTACCCTCGACCAGACAGGATTCAGACATTCTCAGAGGCCAAGTGAAGATCTATGGAGTGTTCTTACTGCATGTTGTCATCATCCTCCTGCGATTGAGCAACTATTTGGGCCTCCACTGCATTTGTGTGACAGGAGCATTCTTACAGAGGGTATTGGTGCTGAGATAAACCAGACTGGAGTTAAACGTTCACAACTGCAATGTGAGGATCTATGGGGACACCTCACTGCATGTCATCATCATCCTCCACAAATCTGGCAGCTATAAGGGCCTCCCTAGCGCGCCTGCCTCATCTAGTCAATGCGAGAGCCTCATCCCCATCGTCATCACCACCAAGGACCCCCTCACCCTCATCCCCCTCTGCATCCTCCCCATTGGAGGAGACGTGTAGCTTCTCCATCTCCTCGCCAACCAGCTCCTCACACCGTTGCAGCACCAGGTTGTAAAGGGTGCAGCAGATGATGAAGATGCATGACACCCTCTGCAGGGCTCCACCAGACCAGTCCACTGCATCATCAGCATCCCGATGGTCTACTCCACCATTTTGTGAGCTGCTGCATGACCCTCGTTATACAGTTGCTCTGCTGCAGTCTGAGGCCACCACACAGGTGTCATTAGCCAAGGCCTCTGCGGGTAGCCCTTGACCCCAAGGAGACAACTCTGCATCCCCTGTGGACCCTGGAAGACTGCAGGAATCTGTGAGTGACTCAGGATGTAGGTGTCATGCACACTCCCTGGAAACCGTGTGATACCTGCAGGATGCGTTTCTGGTGGTCACATACCTGCTGCACTTTCAGTGAATGGCAGCCCTTGCAGTTGATGAAGTCCATTGAGTGTAGCACTGGAGACCTGAGCACCACATGAGTGCAGTCAATTGCACCCTGCACCTGTGGGAATCCTGAGATCAGAGTGAATCCAATGGCCCTGGCATCCTGGCTGTCCCGGTCCTGGGCAAAATGCACAAAGTTGTGTGCCACGGAGAAGATGGCATCTGTGACCTCATTTGTGGGTGGCAGATTGTGATATCCCACAGAGGTCACCTGTGGAGCCCTGAAAGGAGCCACTGGCATAGAAATTGAGCACCATAGTAACTTTCACAGCCACTGGCAGTGGATGTCCTCCATGTTCCATTGGCGCCAAGTCCTGCAGTAAGTGGCAGATGTGAGGCACCAGGTCCCGGGACATACGCAGTTGTCGGCGACACTGGTTCTCAATCAACTGCAGGAATGACAGGAGGTGTCTATAAACCCTGGGTGTCGCTAGGCACTGACCAGCCACAGCTCACTGTCACTCCTGAGCAGTGTGTGCGGGAACCCCTGCTGCCCCTTCTACATGAGGTTGCTGCTCCTGCCTTTGCACGGCCAGGAGCCTCAGTCACTCTCTCCTCTGTGTTCTGCTGTCTCTGTAGATCATCAGGCATATAGCTAGGTCACCAGGATCCATGATCCTGACGTGGTCCTCCTGCAGCATGAAAGATAGCAAGCCATGATTATCATGGCTGTACTTAGCCTTTCCTGACCCTGTGTGACCACCCCTTAATGCTTCCTGGAGAGTGCTGGTCACCCCTTGGATGGCCAGAGATGAGTGCATTGCATAGCTGTCCTGTCAACCTGCGACATGGGGGAACACTGGTCCAAACCAGGATGCTGAGATTGCAAGGGGCTGTGAGCACCTCCAGCAGCGACTGCTACATAGGCAGTGTTGGTGAGGAATGAACATCAAGCTGCCTGTTAGTAAAAAAGGAAAGCTGATCATTTATGACATACTACTTATGGTGAGGAGTTTGTACAAGGTGTGCAGTTCAACTGCTCTGCAGCCCAATAAAGTGGTAGCTGACTCAGAACCTGTGCCGGGGGGGGATGGGGGGGAAGGGGTGGTGGGGAGCAAGGTATGGAGTGCTTGGTGGCTGTTTGGTGCATCTGCGATGCTTGCTTGGGTGGGAAGGCTGGGAACCAGACCCCAACATATCACTGTGGCTGCACCTGATCTGTCTCAGCTGCAGAAGCATGGTCAGTTTATACATGTGTCCCTAATGTGTGGCCATTTCCCTCACTTACCCTGCCCCCTACCTCGATTGCCTATGCACGGGATGCAGCGCCAGGGCAGCACTTGATCCCACCACCGCCCCCCAGCACACCCCAACCCCCCCAACTCTGCCTCAGCAGTTGCCTCCGATGCTGGCCAGCACTTGCCCCCAGACACTCCCCACCCCTCAGTAGTTACCTGCTGGGCCAAGCATCAGTTTCCCCCATGCTCCCCACCTCCGGCGCCTCTGAGGCCTGTAAGCAACGGGTGAGCTGTGGAGAACGCTGCTACTCAATCACCTCAGTTCCCCCAAAATCCGCCAAGTGCACATCGCCTGCATGCTGTTGTGAAACACGTTGGCGTGCTTTCCCACTGACATGGACGGACAATACAACGGGGTTCCAAGATCCTGGCAGGATGGCCTTTTAATTATATGCTAAAGTATTACAATTAGTTCCCTGCTGACCAATGGTGGGAAACGCAACCTGCCATCGGTGGGCTGAGTGGAAGATCACGACCTGCCTTCTTGCCGTCGTGAAGTGGGTCCCGCCATATATTCCACGCACGCCACCTATCACGCCTGCCGCCAGCGGGCTCAGAACATTCCACCTGTGATCTCACTGAAACATACAAAATTTTTACAGGGCTCGGCAGGATGCAGGAAGGATGTTTCCCCAGGCTGGGGTATCTAGAACCAAGGGACACAGTCTCAGAATAAGAGGTGAGACATTTAGGGCTGAGATGAGGAGGAATTTCTTCACTCAGAAGGTGGTGAATCTTTGGAATTCTTTGCCCCAGATGTCTGTGGAGGCCAAGTCATTGACTATGTTCAAAGTGCCTTGTAAGGATTCCTTTGACTGACCTGAGAGTGTATCCCGACTCAAGCTCTCCTCAGAAGATCCAATTTAGTAAACAAGTGTCAGGAATTCTGGCTACATGACCAGTCCAACTCAGTTGTAACTGTCTTAGTATGATGTGGATGCTTGCTTGCCAACTCAGGTGAGCATTTCAGTATCTGGTATTTTGTCCTGCCATCTAATCTTCAGAAGCTTCCTAAGGCAGCTCAAGTGAAAGTGGTTGAATTTCTTAGCATGACGCTGGTACACAGTCCAAATCTCACATGCCTCAGGCAAGATTATTGGTTTATAGACATTCGGTTTGGTAGGCAGACTTACCCCTCTTTGTTCCCAGAATGGTGTTTGAAGTCTGATGAAAGCTACACTTGTTTTGGCAATTCTTCTGTTTCTCATCATCAGTATAGACAGCTTGAGGGAGGGCGCTGTTGAGATAATGGAACATATTCACTGTCAACAGGTTCTGATCATGAACTGAAACCTTGGGCTCAAGATAGGCCTTTCCTGGGGTCAGGCTGCTACATTAATCCAGTTTTCTTTATGCTAATTGTAAGGCTGAAGTTGTTACATGCGTTGGAGAACAAGGCTATACTACATTTCATGTCCAGCTCTGAACCGACAGCTAGCGCAGTCACTGGCAAACAGGAAATTGCGAAGTAAGTCCTTTGGAGACTTTGGTGTTTGCTTGGAGTCATCTCAGATTGAGCAACTTCCTGTCCATAATTAGGAACATAGGAAAGCCTGGACAGGTTAGTCTTGTATCCATTGGAATTTAGAACAGTAAGAGCCAACTTAATTGAAAGATCCTGAGGGGTCTTGACAGGTAAAACTAGGGATCACTGTTTAAAAATAAGGGACCACTCATTTAAGACAGAGATGAGGGATATTTGTGATCCTTTAGAACTCTCTTCCTCAAAAGGCAGTAAAAGCAGAGTCTTTGAATATTTTTAAGGCAAAGCTAACTAGATTCTTGATTAACAAGGGGGTGAAATGTTATCGGGGGTAGGCAGGAATGTGGGGTTCAGGCTACTCTCAGATCAGCCATGATCTTATTGAATGGCGGAGTAGGCTCGCGGGGCTGAGGGGCCTACTCCTGTTCATAAATCTTATGTTCATATGTATGTTCAGATTCTTTGGCAAAGCACAGCTGGCTGAAGACCGATGGTGTTAGATTCGCTTTTCCAGTAGTGTTGATGTCCCAAGATGGAATAGGTATGCAGAGATTGAATCAGTTCTGTAGACGATAGTGCAAAATCTTCCCAGCAGAGTCAAGTTAGATGGGGGCCAGTTGCCTAGCCTTTTTTCTGTGTGGCCCGCCAGCTGGATGCTAAACAGCAGAGCGGAGAGCTGAATAATTAAAGCAATTCCAACTGCTCAAGTCTTGGTCATGTGACAGGGTGGTTTCAGGTCAAGCTGTTCAGTTAATGAGGTTCCTGGCTAAAACCCATAGTGCTTTGAGCAGGTAATTGCAGAACCATTAGCAAAATGTTGGAGATGAGGAGTCACAAAATGCTCTGCCTTTGTTCATAGCTGGCTAGTGCAGACATCTCGTCTACTATCCTTTGTGTTGGATTGGCTGGAATGCTTATACAATGCAAGTAGTGTTACATTCCAGAGGTTTGAGGTGTTAGCATTTTGTCCATTTCTAAACTGTTCAGAAACTTCCAGAACTACCATCATGTGGTCAGTAGCGGTCATTTTATCAGACCAGCCATTTGTACATTAAAAAAACAGAATTTAAACAAGAGAATATGGAAGAGAAACAAATTTATTTTAGGTTTTTTCTTTGTGCCGTTTTGATGGGACACCTGTCATATGGAGTGGTTTTAGAATTAACCCCTTTCTTTTAAATACAGACCCGATAAAGTCTACTTCCCAGGGTTAACACCAACTGGCTTTGAGGCAACAGGCCGCACCTTCTTCTTCACTACCAACACATGATTCTATTACTTATGCACTCTGTGTGCTCCCCTTTAACTCACACTCTAAATGCTCAAAATTGGATGTGGGATGATGTTGAGATTCACATTGCACTGGAAAAGGGCTGGATGTGGTGGCATCTAGTTATCCTTCCAAGAGAAACAGAAGAAAAACAGAGATTACTATCATATCCTATGAACAACTGTCATATAGATAACATATAGGAGTAAGATGATTAATTATTTGCTGGTTGCAGAGGATTGAATTAAAGAATAGGAGAGATCAGCTGACTCCAGTCTTCCAGCCTCACCCTTTCAGATATCTCTATAGCCCACTCAAGAGGAATGAGAGAGCTGCCTCCATTTTAAGATCTGCCTATCTTCTTTCCTTTTTGTTTAGGGTTGCCTTCCCCTTTAACTAAAGTTCAATATGTCAAGAGTTCCCATTATTTGCAGCATGCAGGTTATAGTGGGTGTAATTGTATGTAGCTGCATCATATCAATTGGGAGGATTATTTTGGGCTAAATGTATCTAAAGCTTTTATAATAGCACCCTCTTATGTCCATTTTTGTAAATTCACATATATAGAAAAATTCACAATATACCAGTCCTCTACCGAACTCCTTTTTTTGTGCCATGTTTGGTTTTGTCAAGAGAATAATGACAGTTTTTGGCAATGTGGGTGGTATCACAGACACCTAAGCTGAAAAAAATTGGGCTGGAGAGGTTTCCAACTGACCAACTGAGGAACTTGTGAGTGTCCGCTGTTGGCAAAACTATTTAAAATCCAGTCTAAAAAACTTAGGTTGTGCATATGGTTGGACTGACCAAGGTGACTGCACCTACTGGAAACATTAGACGACTGAGGGAGTACAGCCATGACCAAGACACTTGGAGCTGCTGGAGTTGTTTCTCACCACTAACAATGGCGATGGTGGAGTGGTATTGTCGCTGGACTAGCAATCCCAAGACCAAGGGTAATCCTTTGGGGTCCCAGATTTGAATCCTGCCACAGCAGATGGTGGAATTTGAATTCAATTTAAAAAATCTAGAATTAAAAGTCTAATGGTGACCATGAAATCATTGCAGATTGCGCTAAAAACCCTTCTGGTTCACTAAAGTCCTTTAGAGAAGGAAATCTGCTGCCCTTATTTGGTCTGGCCTATGTGTGACTCCAGGCTCAGACTCACAGCAATGTGGTTGACTCTAAAATGGTCTAGCAAGCCATTCAGTTGTATCAAACCGCTACAAAGCCTAAAAAAAAAGGAATGAAACTGGAAATGACAATGGCCTTCACTCTCACTGGGTCAAATTCCTGGAACACCCTCCCTAACAGCACTGTGGGTGTACCTATACCACATGGACTGTACTGGTTCGAGAGGTAGCTCACCACAACCTTTTCAAGGTCCAGCCAGCAAAGCCCACATCCTGTAAATGAATTTTAAAAATATATCTTTGATGATTCTGATAATCAAGCTATAAACTGGTCAGTGGGGAAAGAAAAAGAGTGATATTTTTGACTACAAGCCAGGAGTCTATGAGATGCTCAAAATTTGCTCGCCCCAGCAAAGTCAAAGGACACACTGCTGAAGCACACTTTGATTGAACTTTGACCAGCAATGCAATAACCTTTGGTGATCGCAGATTTTTTTAGAGCAAATAATCATCTGCCCAATGAGGAAATGGAGCATTTATTGTGTCTGTGAAAAAGCTGTCAATTCATTGTTATTTTACAGAATTTCATGACTCAGCACAGATTGTTTTGTGAATTAAGAGAGTGCATTCAATGTAAGTTGATGCCAAAGTTGACTTTTGGCATCGCTTGTCAAACAGCATTGTTCATGAACATGGTGGAATGTGACTCGATAAAAGTTAGAGTTAACATTCTGTTGGGATTTGGACTCTATACTAAACTCTAAAAAGAAAATCCTCCTTTTTGGCAAAAAAGGACAATCACTGATTTAGAATGCAAAGGCTTATTGAACTTCAAACATTAATACTTAACATTCCACTAGTCAAGACATGGCATGATACAATGAGGCGAATTTACGGAGCTCCCTGCCATCGGGAGTGTGAGCGGACAATATGATGAGAAGGCCGAAACTCGGTTTCACAACATCGTGAAGCTAGTTTGCGATCACCCACTCTGCCCGTCAATGGTGGGCTGAATTTCCTGCTATCGGTTATCAGGAACCTCATTGTAATACATCTGCATATCATTATAAGGCCAGCCTGCCAGAATCATCCTTCCTGCCCCCCTGCTTGATCATCCACCCATGTTGGCAGGAAAATGCATCAGTGCAGTACACGTCTTGACAAGTATGACATGCAGAAGTCAAGACTTACCTTCAGGGCCTTGCTCAGATCACGGACATCAGAGGAACAGAAGATGCTGGAGCCCGACAGCAACGAGACCCTGGAGGAGCATCCATCACATGCTCATGGACATGGCTCCACCATGAAGCAGCTCAAGGAAGGTGGAAAGTCACTGTTGAGGGTCTTCTCACAATGGATGATGGTTCATGGTGGAGAGGAAGGCCCAGCTGTGCTTAAGAGAAGAAGGTGTACTGGGGGAGGAAGGTCTAGGATCGACTGGGAGAGGAAGAAGTGTTGGGGGGTGTGGGTTGTTAGGGGAAAACAAAGATATTAGCGGATAAGGTTGGGAGGGGGGACCAAAGGTGTGGGGTGGAAGGTTGGGAGGGGAGGAACAAAGGTGTGAGGGAGGGGTGAGGTTGGGAAGGGGGAACGATGGTGTCAGGGAGAGGTGAGGTGTGGGGGAGGGACTACAGTGGGAGAAAGGGGTAATGGGGAGAAGATGGCAACTGGATGGCTAGGTGTAAGGGGTATGGAAAGTGTAAGTTAAGGAGTTCGAAGGAGGGAAGGAATCCAGAGAAGGGAAGAAGTCCAGGGGAGGAAAGAATGTGGAGAGGGGAAGGAGTCCAAGCGAAAGAAGGAATCTGGGGGCAGGAAAGAGTGTGGAGAGGGGGAAGTGTCCATTGGAGGAAGGAGCAAGGGTGGAGGGAGAAGTAAGGGTGAAGGAAGGAGTCAGAAAAGGAGAAAGACCAGGGGAGAGGACTAAGTTGGTGGGGGGGGGGATTCCATGGTGGAGAGGAGTTCCAGGAGTTCCGGGATGGGGGTGGGGGGTTCGCGGAGGTGGGGAGGAGGTGCTCTGCGGGGGTAGGGGAGTCTGGAGGGGGGGAAGTGACAAAATGTGTTCACCCATGCAACCAACTGTGATATCAGAATTTCTTAACTTTTGTACGCCTTAGACTTCTAGTTGCTGCCTTAATATCTGTAGCAGGGATGGAGACATCCTGTGCCCTGTTGCCTTCAGCATGGGTCCCCTTGAGAACTGAGGCCCTGGAAATCCTGGCTTTCTTGTCTGCCCGGCTATGGACCAGCTGCTACCTCTACCGTGATAGAGGATGAGGTTGACAGGATCATAGGCAAAGGGGACTCAGAGGGAGCGGACAGTCTCTGAGATTCCTGAGTGGATGACCCAGGGGTGTCCAGCTGCTCCTCTTCCTCCCTTTGGGTGCCCAAGGGCCCCCGCCTATCTCCTTGAGGGGAAGGAGCACCTGGGGGACATCGAGGTGCCCTGTTTCCCTCTTGTGTTGCCACTGCAGGAACTCACCCGTGGCTACCGCAATGGAGCGCAGGTCTGCACTTATCTCTGCTTTCTACTGGATCAGGGTTCCCAAGGCATCCACCATCCTCCCCATGGAGACCTCCATATATGCACATGTGGGCACCACCTCTCAAAGAGCAGGCAGATGCACTCCTCCAACATGCGAGCCACTCTGTTAAGGGCTTCCAACAGCTCTGCATGATGTCCCCCCAACTTCTGCTGACCCTCCAGGATGAGTTGGAAGGCCAAATCCAGTGGCTTACCATCTGACTCGGACCTCACAGATGCCTCTTCCCCAGCAGTCCTCCGAGTGCTGGGGAGCTTGGGTAAACCTGCCTCCTCCTGCTGCAGATATGCATCTGTGTGGTGACCACCAGATTGTGAACCTGAGCCTGTTCTAGATCTAGGTCCCACCAAGGCATGTGTGTCTGCACTGGTGGAAGGTGTAGGTAAGCATAGTGACAGGTCTTCCGAGCTGCTTATTTCCAGCTCTTCACTAGAAGAGCTGTCCTCTTGGCTACAGATGTGGATGGAGCTAAGGGACTGGCTGGCTGAGGGTGTCAGACCCTTGGCAGAGCTCCCTGTGAACCAACATAGAGATCATTAGTGCATGGCAGTAGAGTCAAAAGCACTCACATTTGCATTGAGAGAGGGATGATGTGGTTCAGAATTCTCACAAGGGTGTTCACTGCTGACCTCACCGTCGCTACAGGCATGGTCCACATCCTCAACATTCAGCACAATGGCACACTCCTCAAAGTGAGTGAGGGGCCTAATGTGGGTCACTCCATGCTCTGT